>NC_060175.1:69493149-69864815 GCF_021184085.1 Oncorhynchus gorbuscha | reverse complement strand
TTTGTAGCATACTGACAGATGTAGCCTATTGAATATCATTGTAGAATAGACCTATGCATAAAATGCTTCATCCATTTGCAACGGCTGCCTATGCCCACACATTGTCTCAAGAATAGTTGCTATTTTTAATAAGCCAAACACTGTTAGGTATACCTAATATTCAAATAGACCATAATCTCTGTAAATCTGGAATGATGATAATTCAATAGGTTTTACTGGTGAAATGTCCAAACTGCATGCCAATAATTCGATCTCAATCAGTTTCATGGGAATATGCCTTTAGATCTTCTGTTTTGTGAGCGAAGAAGCCCTTTCCTGCAGTCAAATGACCAAATCGCCCTCTAGTGGCCTCATGGTTGGAATGTTATTAATATTTTTCATAAATGTATAATTAATGAACAAACAAAAAAATTGACCACCGAAAATACAGTATTTCTATGTCAAGCGATTCGGTTATATTTCAGTCTTCTGTGATATACAGTACTAGTCAAAAGTTTGGACATACCTACTCATTCAAGGTTTTTTTTGTGTGACTATTTTCTACGTTGTAGAATAGTAATGAAGACATCAAAATGATGAAAAAACACATATGGAATCATGTAGTACCCCAAAAAAGTGTTATATGAGGTTTTTTAAGTATCCACCATTTTCCTTTTTGAAAAGCTTCATGGGGGTAGTCACCTGGAATGCATTTCAATTAACAGGTGTGCCTTGTTAAAAGATCATTTGTGGAATTTATTTCCGTCTTAGTGTGTTTGAGCCAATCAGTTGTGTTGTGTCAAGGTAGGGTTGGTATACAGAAGATAGCCCTATTTGGTAAAAGACAAGTCCATATTATGGCAAGAACAACTCGAATAATCAAAGAGAAATGACAGTCCATCATTACTTTAAGACATGAAGGTCAATCAATGCGGAACATTTCAAGAACTTTGAATGTTTCTTCAACCACAGTCGCAAAAACCATCAAGCGATATGATATCAAGCAAACAAGCACTGGCTTTATATCAAGGATAAGTTCATTAGAGTTACCAGCCTCAGAAATGCAAACTTGTAGTGTATTTGAGTTTTAAAAAGGCATCTAAAGTTGGTCATTTCCACTCAGAAATGTCAGACTTGATTGCCCTAACGAAAAATGTATCAACCCCTACAAAAATGTAATTAATTATAATACATATAGCAATTCACAATTCCTGTTGCTGCAGATTTATTTTCCTTCTGTAGCAAACTGGCTGAAATTAAGATCCTACATCTGTATCTATAGGCTGCTACAGCCTACAAATTGATTTTGTTTGTCATTCTATCGTTTATGGCATTTTAGTGGTGATTAAATATAACTTATTTAGAATTTATCAGAATTTATTTTCCATAAGTATTTTTGAACAGCTCTGACTATTCGCAAATTGAAAAAAGTGAGGGAGTGCCGCTCCCCCACGCTACGGCAGCACTACTCCCTGCTCCTTTGTTTGCCTGCTAACGAATTGGCACTCTCCTCGATCACCCATTGGTTTCCGGGTCACGGAGGAGTCGAGGAGAGTACATACTTTTGTCCAATTGGAATTTTTCCCATGATGATGTTTTAAATCTCCTTTTCCCATAGGTGCAGAACCTTGCCACCTGTAGTCAGCAGGGGGCCCCCTCCTCCTCTCAGCTCCAGGGCCTTCATCTCAAACAGATGCCTGGAGGGGCCCAAGTCTCCCTGGCTGGTCAGCTCAGGGGTCCAACCCAGGGGCCGCAGGGAGCACAACTGGGGTCCCTGGCGGCCCCATCAGGGGGGGGGCAGAAAGGTGAGGGCAACTTGGTGACCATGAGCCGCAGTGTGATGGCCGTCAGCAGTCACCCCCTCATCAGCCCACACTCAAAGCGCCCTGTTCAAGGTTAGCATATCAAAGAAGCATAGGTTTAATAGTAACTGTTATATTAGCCTGAATGTAGGTGGTGTATGATGACACCAACACTGTTTCATAAACATGATAACAGTAGGGCATGTAGCCGCAGCCACGGCGGGGCGCTGTTGATTTTCTACTTTTGCTATAGATAAATCAAATTTCACACACAGTTAGAGCAATTCTAAAGAAGTGTTTTTACCACACAACTTTGTCAAAAGACACTTCCATAACCTTGTCTCCGCTATAGGTCCTTTTGAGTTCTACTTCCGCACCACATCACCAGGCCGGCACAGGGCTATCTGTCAGACCTATCCAAGAGAAGGCTTTGCTGTAAATGCAGGCCAATCCTTCATTAGACTGTCAGCCCTATTCACGTGGACCCACTTACAGAGGAAATGTGTTATTATTACAGGACGTAAAGGGGAAATGGCCTAGGATCAGACGGCAAGCTTCAGCCAGACCCCAGTTACAGCTCCAAAACGGAGCAAATATGGCAGAGAAGGGTTCTAAAAGTAGTCTTAATGGCAAGACGACTGACAGCTTCCAAACACAGCAGCAGTACACTCAGCTTAGTTCTAATATGCAGAGTTCCTTGACCAGTGGTGGATAAAAGTACCAAATTGTCATACTTGAGTAAAAGTAAAGATACCTTAATAGAAAATGACTCAAGTGAAAGTGAAAGTCACCCAGTAAAATACTACTTGAGTAAAAGTCTAAAAGTATTTTGTTTTAAATATATTTAACTATCAAAAGTAAATATATTCGCTAAAATATACTTAAGTATCAAAAGTAAAAGTACTAACAATAAAAAATTCCTTACATTAAGCCAAGTAGACGGCACAATTAAATGTTTTATTTATGGATAGCCAGGGGCACACTCAAACACTCAGAAATCCTTTACAAACAAAGCATTTGTGTTTTGTGAGTCCACCAAATCAGAGGCATTAGGGATGACCAGGGATGTTCTCTTGATAAGTGTGTGAATTGGACCGTTTTATGTCCTGCTAATCATTTAAAATGTAAAGAGTACTTTTGACTGTCAGGGAAAATGTATGGAGTAAAAAGTACATTATTTTATTTAGGAATTTAGTAAAGTAAAAGTTGAAATTCGAACACTATAAGCTGAACTGTTGCACGAGATGGAGAGACCTTTTTCCCCCATGAGGATCTCATTAGTAGTTGGGATAAAAGGGATATCCCAAACACCATCTTATACAGTCACCTCCTTCCTGCAGCACTAGAGCTTTAAGCAGCCCTAAGCCAAACCAGACGGTTTCCCTAGTGTTGCTAAAGGTGAGGAGGGCAAGGCTGCAGTGGAGGATACGGCTGAAAGCTTGACCCATGGGTCTGAGCTACTCCTAATGAGCTACTTCCAGATGGGGGCTGGCTGGGGGGACGCCCCTCAGCGCTGCACATCTTCCCCTCTGTCACCATGTGCGCACAGGAACCCCCCCCCCATCTCAGCGTCCAAAATCAATAGATCAGAGGCAGAAACTTCTGTTTCCGATTAAGATGCATGCCACAAGGGGTTGCGCTACTGTTTTATAAAAATATTGTTGGTGGTATTTATTTCCTTATGGAAAAACCAAATGAATTTCACATGTGAAGTGTCCCAAAAACACGTTTTCATATGATTTCACATTTTCCACATGTGAAATCATGTGATTTTCCTGTAAGGGTTGCGCCAGTGTTATTTTGACCGGCTCAATTGGTTCATGTACGGAACATTGTGTGCTAGATTCAATTATTTATTGATATGTGTAAAACCAAAATTAGACTGCGGTCTGGACCCAAAGTCGCAATATTGAATTGGACACAAAGCAGTCTCCCCGCAGCTAGCCAGTTTGAAGCTTTTCGACTTGGCAGTGTAACACATGTAAGTGGTGTGTGAATATTGGAGGGAAGGCTGGCACACCGCTTTAAAGGAGTTGTCACATAACTAGTGGCTGTAGAAGAGTTTCCACAGAATAATCCCCAAACCACAGCAGAGTGAGTTGTCAAAAAGGCCTTTGTTTCCACCAGTTTGGGGCCTGACTGAGGTACTTATAAATGGTGAGGCAGGCATTCTATGAGTGGACCACAGCAGAGGAAACCAAGAGGGCTAATGATCATGAGACGTGCTGCCCCTCCAGAAATTGCTGATCTTCACATGCAGTAGAGGCATCTACTGCACACATTCAATCAAAAGTGATTGGGCTTCATGCTTGAAGGACAACAGCTGTTTCACCGATAGGTCCCATTGAGTTGAGCGTGTCATGTGTGTAGAATGAGACACAATTGACTGGATACATTCACCTGAAGACAGACTCTGTGGTGGCGCGATACAAACGGACTGAAGGGGATGTCAAAAGTATTAGCTTTACAGTGATGGTTGACATACAGTACATGATTTAGGGGACAAATCCATGAAAGAAACTCAGGACTATTTATTTACAGGTTCGTTTTAGTTTACCATGGTTTCTATTAACCTGTTGCGACGAGCAATCCCGTATCCGGGATCGTAATTATAGCCTCAAGCTCATTATCATAACGCAACGTTAACTATTCATGAAAATCGCAAATGAAATGAAATAAATATATTGGCTCTCAAACGTAGCCTTTTGTTAACAACACTGTCATCTCAGATTTTCAAAATATGCTTTTCAACCATAGCAAAACAAGCATTTGTGTAAGAGTATTGATAGCTAGCATAGCATTAAGCCTAGCATTCAGCAGGCAACATTTTCACAAAAACAAGAAAAGCATTCAAATAAAATAATTTACCTTTGAAGAACTTCGGATGTTTTCAATGAGGAGACTCTCAGTTAGATAGCAAATGTTCAGTTTTTCCAAAATGATTATTTGTGTAGGAGAAATCGCTCCGTTTTGTTCATCACGTTTGGCTGAGAAAAAAACCTGAAAATTCAGTCATCAAAACGCCAAACTTTTTTCCAAATTAACTCCATAATATCGACAGAAACATGGCAAACGTTGTTTAGAATCAATCTTCAAGGTGTTTTTCACATATCTATTCGATGATAAGTCATTCGTGGCAGTTTTGTTTCTCCTCTGTATCACATGGGAAAATACATGCAGCTGGAGATTACGCACCAATTTCGACGGAGGACACCAGGCGGACACCTGGTAAATGTAGTCTCTTATGGTCAATCTTCCAATGATATGCCTACAAATACGTCACAATGCTGCAGACATCTTGGGGAAACGACAGAAAGTGTAGGCTCGTTCCTGGTGCATTCACAGCCATATAAGGAGACATTGGAACACAGCGCCTCAAAAATCTGGCTCACTTCCTGTTTGAAGTTTCATCTTGGTTTCGCCTGTAGCATTAGTTCTGTGGCACTCACAGACAATATCTTTGCAGTTTTGGAAACGTGTTTTCGTTCCAAAGCTGTCAATTATATGCATAGTCGAGCATCTTATCGTGACAAAATATCTTGTTTAAAATGGGAATTTTTTTTATCCATAAATTAAAAGAGCGCCCCCTATATCCAAGAAGTTAAAGGCCCAGTGCAGTCAAAAACGTAATTTCCAGTGTTTTATATTTCCACGCTATGATGTTGCAATAATACTATGAAATTGTGAAAATGACTAATGCCCTTTTAGTGTAAGAGCTGTTTTGGTGGGAGTTCTGGCCTTCCGTGGTGGCATCACCATGTGGTAAATTAGTTAGTAGACCACTAAGAAACAGAGTTCCAAACCTCTCTGCCAATAACAGCACATTTTCAGTTTTTCCCTCCCCATTCAGACCACTCCCAGACAGTCCTAGCTAAATTCTTGCTTGAGAAATTGTTGCTTGCTAAGAAGCTATTTTTGTTTAGTTTTGACAATTTGTATTGAAAACAATCACAGTTAAGTACTTAATTGTTACCCAGAAATGATTTGATATTGAGATAAAAACGCCTGCATTGGACCTTTAAGAGACTACACATGAAAGCCTAATTTCACTAATACAATATTTATTTGTATAGCACTTTTCATGATACTCAAAGACATTCAAAGTCACTAGCCACAACATGGCTTCGATGGTGTTTTGATTTGGGTTTCGCTCTCCTATAAGTGAATGTCCATAGTAACCACAGACCTTTACAAACTGCAGCGCTTGCAAGACTCTGATGTGGAAGGCGGCAATGTTTTTGAAAACGGGAAGCTGTCTTTAAGTGTCCTGTTACTCGTACGCCTACGACTACATCAATGGCTCTTTTCCCCAGATGTTTATCTTCTCTAGTTCCACAGACCATGGTCATGTGTTTGGCCTCAGGGAACCTATTGTTCTGCGTATATACACATTTTATGAGAGTGAGGATTAATCCAGGCTTGACTGACTGAAGCCAAAGATGAACATGCCCTGGGGTGTGTGTTTGTTTGGGAAGTTATTGCTGTGGTAACCAATGTAAGATATGTCTGAGGCCTACTCATTTAGGGCCAAATCCTAACTTGAAATGTACACAACTAAGAATTACGTACATATATTTTATTGTTTGTTTTGTGAAAGAAACCTGATATTTCTTAGTTTAAAGACTAATGTTGATTTATGTGTTTGTTTTTTTACAGCGTACGCACAAATCCAGACGCACCAGTTTCTGCAGCAGCAAAAACAGCAGCAGTTTGTGTTCCAGCAGCAGCGACACCAAACCCAGCAGCTTTCTCTGAGGGGCCAGGCCCCAGTGCTACACACAGCCTCCATCCACAGTCACTCTCAGGCCCAGATGCTACAGGCCCTGGCTATCCAGCCCCCGCCCAAGGAGGGCCCCGTCCCTGTACTGCCCAAATCATTTGTCTCGGCCAATGTTCCTAGCCAGCAGGCCACCATCTTTCACTCTACCGTCAGTCCCCAGATTCTTACCCACAACGGGCCATCCCCTGTGGTCACCCAGACCCAGGCTGCTCCGCTGCCCAACACCAAGCTAGTGCAGATGGCTGCAGTAGACCTCCAGATCCAGCCAACTGCTCTTACCTCAGCCTCTCTGCTGGTTCAGGATAGTGCTGGCAAGGAGCTGCCCACGTCTGAGGTAGTCACGGAGAACAGCTCCACTCCCCTCATACAGCAGCCAACAGCCTCTCCTATTCTTGAGGTCATCACTATTGAGCAATGCCCATCGGATCCCAGCAACCCCACCACACCCACTGGAGGTAGATATTATATTTTATATGTCACAGGTTGCCCTGACTGGCTGTTCAATTTGTTACAGTAATATGACATCCCACCCATCCACTCACTCACTCACTCACTCTCTTATTCAATGACTCACTCACTCACTCACTCGCTCGCTCACTCACTCACTCACTCACTCACTCACTCACTCACTCACTCACTCACTCACTCACTCACTCACTCACTCACTCACTCACTCACTCACTCACTCACTCACTCACTCACTCACTCACTCACTCACTCACTCACATCCATCTGTATGCTTGGGTAGCTCAGGCACAATGGCCATCCCCACTCTAGCACTCCCCTTAAGCAGAATACTAAATCTGTCATGGCCCAGAGTCCATTGTCCTACCTTGCCACTTGGGGGAACGGGACAGCTTTAGCCATAATTACGGGAAAGGGCCAGGCTTTGTCACTTCCGCCATGGGAAAGTTTTCAGGCTTCTGCTACCAATATATTTCTCAAATATTGAGGGAATTCGATCATCTGGACCAAGTTATCCCGGTGGGAAGAGTTTGCATACAAGTCGGCTCAAAACAAAAGTGACATTTGTGTTTTCAAATGCAAAAGTGATATTTTGATTTTTTTAAATCTTCCATCCCAATGAAAAATTGTTTGAAAATTCTAACATATATTACATGGACAATTACTCTAATTGTTTGATTTGAGAAGGGCGCTCCTTCCACTTTTGCCTGTTCACGTCACGGGCCATATACCGGTGCACCGGAAAGCAGTGAGGGGAAAATAAAGTCCACCTCCTTTTGAGCTAATTGTCACCATTGAATCACATTCCAAGTTGCGCTGGCCAATTGTGGGAGTGCTTTATTTCCTAAAGGCTCTTCATGTCTGACAGGTGTATCTGAGTGAGACACATCCACTCAGACATTCAAACATGAATAATATACTTTCAAGAGGCCCGGATGCTATTACTCTGCAGATACTGAAGTGGCCGCCACTGCTACTTGGCTACTCTGAATCACAGCAGTACACCATGTGATCATGGCACAATCCTCCTCTAAGTGTAACTGTTAGGTGGTCATAATTACAACCTTGATCTAGCATGTCTAGTGATGCCTAAAACCTTGGTCCAACCTCAAGCCTAGGCCAGCATGTCTGCTTGTGGACATCTTGTGACAGACAGCTGAATGAAATAATACTTGTGTCAGAAAAACGTGCTATGTATATGTCATGACATGTAATTTAACACAGTCTTTACTATGCATGGTATATTTTGACATAATGACAAGTCATGGAAGAGTTGGAGGTCCTATACCTTTAGGCCCATAGCTCAAAAGTTGAGACAATCCATCTCTCAATTTTCCCCATTCCAAACATTTGTCACTAAATCTATGAAAATATGCTATTTCTACATACAGGCTTTCAATTCTGTCTTGCCAATATAGTTCTCAAATATTGAGGGGATTCGATTATCTGGACCGGGTTTCCTAGGTGGGAAGAGTTTGCAATGGGTAAAAGTTTATTGCATTCTCTTTGGTACAGAGCTGCCTCCCGGCAGTGAGCCAGGGTCCCTCCTCTGGCCAACGGCCAAGTCGGCTCAAAACAAAAGTGACATTTGTGTTTTCAAATTTCAAATTGATATTTTGATAACAACTATCTGCCATCCCAATGAAAAGTAGTTAAATAGTTAAACAAACTAAAACTTTTATTATATGGACAACTACTGTTACTGTTCGAATAGAGAAGGGCGCTCCTCCCACTTTTGCTTGTTCATGTCACGGGCCATATACCAGTGTTCCGCGGTTCATTTTAATCAAACCACCAATGTGGTAGATTGTACTGGAAAGCAGTGGGAGTGGAAAATATAGGCAGCCAGTCCAACCAATCAGAGAGGGAGTGATTTTGAGCTACTCGTCACCATTGGATCACATTCCAAGTTGCGTGGTCCAATGGTGGGGGCGCTTTATTTTCTATTCAGTTCAGCCATACAAAGGCTACTTGCTTGTGTACTTTTGCAGGGATAATAGTGCCGAACAAACTGAAGAAAGCATACGAAAAAGTGTCGATGTGATTGCATTGCTTGTGTAGTTTCTACTTATGTAACGGGTGCGTATTTCCACGGAATATTTGTGAATTGTTTGAGAACATGATTTGTTTGCTCCATGTTGCCTTGGCGGACGGGATATGAAAGGAAGGGTTGCTCGGAGCAGTGGAACAAAGGGGTGTGCCACGGAGTACTGTCTTTGGGTGTGCTTTCGCTCCGGTGTTGACCGTTGTCCGGGCTTTAGAATCAGAGCGTCTATATTTGTCATTTATTGTGGTGCGTTTCTCAATTTAAGCCAATATTCAAAAGAGGGCAAATGTAGTTTTAATAATGTCGACGAAACCTTTGCACTTTTATACCGTAATTTATTAGGAACAATACGCATGTGGGACAATAAGCACCTTGCGCAATGATCATTAATGATTAGTTGATACAGTACATATTCTTTGTATTAAATACACTTACTATTCTTAATTGTTTTGTTGACGAAAGTAGTTTTTTTGTAGATGTAGAATGATGCGGGGAGGAAAATAAACAAAACAATTTCGAAAGTGTTCCAGATTTTCTTCTAGAATCATTAATTCTTCATTGCGTAAAACATGTCCATATTCATCATTATTGTTACATGATTGGTCATTCTCTCTTTATTATTATTACCTCAGCACTGACTCCTGCACGCCAGTTAACATTTTACACTAATATTACCTTTTTATTTACTCACAAATATGCCATTATGCCAGCAGGTAAGGGAGACGCTGAGTGGCTGAATGCGCAACCAGGTGCAGGCTCACTTCCAGTCATGACCTCAGGGAATGGGAACAATGCGCCCATGGTGACAGGCAGTACCCCACAGAATGGCGAGAGCAAACTGCCTCAAGCCATAGTGAAACCCCAGATCCTCACTCACTTTATTGAGGGATTTGTGATCCAGGAGGGAGCAGAGCCTTTCCCTGTGAGTAGGATTCTGAAGAAGCTTTCCACCCACTGGGCACATGGCTCTTCAGAAGCAGAGAGAGAGAGAGAGAGAGACACACACACACACACACACACACACACACACACACACACACACACACACACACACACACACACACACACACACACACACACACACACACACACAGGCGGACTGGGACCAGAAATCGGCCATGGAATTTCTAACACTCTCTTCCTCTTGGTCCCCACACCGGCCCATTTCTTCTTTTTTTTTAGGCCCCCATTATTAGTCGAAAAAGGATAATTTTGCGCAAAAAAAACTGAAGTTAGACAGGCCCACTGGGCAAATAATTGACCAGCGGTATTTGCCCCTGCACGCCTGTTTTGGAGTCAACTGAACCATGAGGACACATAGTTATCCATGTACATGAGCAGTAGTGCACTTTCCTCTAGTAGACTAAATGAGACTAAACCATTCATATCATTGTGTAGTGTACAGCCTTTTACCACCGGTGTAAGCAGCATGTGTGACGTGAATTGTCTCTGTCCTTTCAGGTGGAACGCCCGTTGTCGTTGCTGATCGAGAACCTGAAGAAACACAAACAGCAGACGGACTCCGAGAAGACGACGACCTCCTCCAACAGCACCACTGACTCTGAGATGGAGGACCTATCGCAGCAAGGTAAAGGACCAGCCAGAAGACATCTTGCTTGGCCCACTTCTATGGCCTTTTCTCAATTAGATTTGCTCAACTCCTGCGTCCTCTCTCCTCTGTCTTCTCTTGCCTCCTTTACAAAAAGGTCAAAGGTAACCAAGGAGAGGTGGTCGAGGAGAGTGAACGTGGATGAAGATGCGCTTATACGAAATAAGAAGCTCCTCCACAAATTACGTTTACAGGGGGGATTCCCAAAATAAATGTGTAAAGGGATAAAAAACAAATTTAGGTTAGTTGTGCAAGACATTTTATAGGTAAAAGGACAAGTAACATTGTTTTTAAATGCTGATTCAAAGGGGGTGTGGTAGATATCAAAACTATTCTGCTGTAGGATACACGTGCTTCCTCGCCAAAAGGAGGCTATCGGGGAGTGGAGGACCGTCTTTCATTTGCCTACTAACGAATTGACACACTCCCTGACCACTTATCAGTATCCAGGTCGCAGAGAAGAGAGGATGTAGGATGCACTTTTTCCCAAACGAGAAAAGGCCTATTAACCCAGAACTACAAGCTTCTCATTGTGGCATTGGCTACCTGGCTTCGTGTCCCACTTCTGCTTGAATCTCAGCACAAATGTTTGTACATTATTGGCACTTGGATTTGCTCTTCTTGATCCGTACTGTAGGACTGTCTTTAGGGTTTTATCAGTCTTATGTCAACTCTCTGAACATCGGAAAGTCAGCCAACCACTTGCCTCCGTAGACATGAAGCCATGCCACACTCAGTGCCTGTCATGCCAACTGGCATTCAGTGTTAATACCCACCATATTTCTACCCCTGGTTTCCATGTTGCTGTGCAGAGCTGAAGCAGCAAGAGGAGCCCACCCTGACGTGTGAGCTGTGTGGCAGAGTGGACTTTGCCTACAACTTCAAGAGATCCAAGAGGTTTTGCTCCACAGTGTGTGCCAAACGGTAAGGCATGGGTAGACAAGATGCTAGGACTGAGATCTGGGTCGTACTCATTATGCACCAAACGGAAGGAAACGGACTGCAACAGGGAGAGACTATCTGAACTTCTATTTTCCATTGTAAAAACATTTAGCAAAGGTGTGGTCTAATGAATATACCCCAGGCATCCTGAATGACATTTTCGCCAGCAGTTGTTGCTGCAGTAATTACAGCAGTAGTACACAAGTGCAGGAATAACAAATACATTAATTGGCTTATTCGTTACTTGAGCTTTTAATTTGTTAGTCAGATTTTTTAATTTTTATTAATTGACAATTTAAAAAAAAATGGCTTGCTCAGCCTTTGAAACACTTCGTTACCCAAGCTCCTTGTTGATACATTGCCCCCCCCCCATAAAATGTTTGTGCAGGTACAATGTGGGGTGTACAAAGCGAATGGGCCTCTTTCCAAATCGACAAACCACGATGGAGAAACTGAAGAAGCAGAGAACATCCAATGGGAGCCACCAGAACTCAGGCTCCGAGACCAAAAAACAGGTGAAATGGCACTGTTCACAAAATATCAAGAATAAAAGCACTATATGACTTTATAAACGTATTTCCATTGAGACCCTCTTTCTGGCTAGAATGGCACTAATCCCATTTCACTTCAAAGCTAAATCTTTCCTTTGTGTTTCCAGACTCCCATTACCGGGCAACAACCTGGGGGTGGATCGGTGACGTCCAGCCACCCCTCTCACCCTGGTCACAGGGAGTTCAGCCAGTGTTTAGACATGTCCAGCTACGAGGGTCCCCCTTCACCCCCACTGTCTGCTGCCAGCTCTAGTGCTCCCAGGTCCCAGGCGGGCAGAGGGGCAGAGCACATGGAAGGCTGTGGACAAGAGCTGCCCCTCCTCTCCCAGCACTTCCAGCCCAGAGACCCGGCCAAGTGGAACGTGGAGGAGGTCTACGAGTTCATCTGCTCCCTGCCAGGTGGGCATTGCGACATTTTCCATTTACTCCAACAGTTTCTAAATGGCAGAGTAGCAGCCCAATACAACAGTGGTCACCAACCTTGCTTTTGGAGAAATGCAGGGTGTGCAGGCTTTTGTTTTAGCCCAGTAGTAAGTAACACACCTACTTCAGTCAACAAACTTAGTATTTTGATTAGTTGAAATACAAATTAAATCTAAGTTTGTTTCAACACTAAAACATAAATATTGGTTCCACGAACAAAATTGCTGACCTGACCCCTGTCATAAATCAAGCAGGAGTGATTTTTAGAAAATACTTGCCTGGAACCTGGTGGTTATGTGTAATGTTATTCTTTTAATATATAGCTTTCTAATAAAGCTAACTCATCAGGCTGTTTGTTTATGTTCCCAGGTTGCCTGGCGATAGCCGAGGAGTTCCGCTCGCAGGAGATCGACGGCCAGTCCTTGCTGCTGCTGAAAGAGGACCACCTCATGGGCACCATGAACATCAAACTGGGGCCTGCGCTCAAGCTCTTTGCCGAGATCAGTATGCTGAGAGACTCGTAACCCCTCCTCTCTGGAGCCACTCCACACTGCCAGAAAGTGTCCAGAACACCGTATTTATACGGCACTCTGACCAGGCTCAAGCCTACCGCTGTGGCAGGTTGGTCCCACGGGGGGTGGAGGATGGACGAAGGGTGTCTCTGTTTCATAGAAGCTGATGGTCCATAGCATATTGACAACGCTATCTGAGTTTAGAGCTTTGCCTCTTTGGACTCTCCTATGCAATGCAGGAACCGTTAGCTACTAAATGAGTTGTACTGTGGATGTTGTACTGTGCACAAGGAACTTATCCAGCTAGACTCAAATGGACAAGGTGGTACTTAAGTTCATAAATGCCGTTACTAGTAGTTAGAGATTCTCTGGTACATCTGTATACTTTTTTTAGCCAGTAATTCTGAAAGTAGTACTCACGAGCCAGAAGTGGTCCCTGAAAATTGCGTACTACGTAACATTTGTGCCGATATGTGCATCACGTCATTGCTCTCTCGCTCTGCTGTGTGAGTCTTGCTAGCTGTCACTCAAATAGTGAGGGGCTGAAGCACATTGGTTGGAACTCGAATTGTTAGGGGGCTGGACCACATGGGGGAAAATGGCACCGCACAGCTTCCAGTAAACAGCCTCTTTCAAACTAGGATTTTGTGGTTAATTGAGGTAAAGTAATTCTGCTCATAGATTATGCATGTATGAACTACACATGTCACATGCACCAAATACAACAGGTATAGACTTTATAGTGAAATGCTTACTTACGAGCCCATTCCCAACAATGCAGAGTTAAAATATGAGGCATATATTTGCTAAATTAAAAGGAAATTCACATCCAGCATGAAGTGGGAGGTTTAAAAATATATGAACTCAGCATAAAAAAAATGTCTTCTCACTGTCAACTGCTTTTATTTTCAACAAGCTTAACATGTACATATTTGTATGAACATAAGATTCAACAACTGATACAAACTGAACAAGTTCCACAGACATGTGACTAACAAAAATTTAATGTGTCCCTGAACAAAGGGGGGGTCAAACGTAACAGTCAGTATCTGGTGTGGCCACCAGCTGCATTAAGTAATGCATTAATGCATTAAGTACTGCATTAAGTACTGCAGTGCATCTCCTCCTCATGGACTGCACCAGATTTGCAAGTTCTTGCTGTGAGATGTTACCCCACTCTTCCACCAAGGCACCTGCAAGTTACTGGACATTTCTGGGGGGAATGGCCCTAGCCCTCACCCTCTGATACAACAGGTCCCAGATGTATTCAATGGGATTGAGATCCGGGCTCTTCACTGGCCATAGCAGAACACTGACATTCCTGTCTTGCAGGAAATCATGCACAGAATGAGCAGTATGGCTGGTGGCATAGTCATGCTGGAGGGTCATGTCAGGATGAGCCTGCAGGAAGGGTAAAACATGAGGGAGCAGGATGTCTTTCCTTTAACGCACAGCATTGAGATTGCCTGCAATGACAACAAGCTCAGTCCGATGACTCTGTGACCGTCCACCTCCAACTCGATCCCGCTCCAGAGAACAGGCCTCGGTGTAACGCTCATTCCTTTGACAATAAACGCGAATCCGACCATCACCCCTGGTGAGACAAAACCATGACTCATCAGTGAAGAGCACTTTTTGCCAGTCCTGTCTGGTCCAGCGACATGGGTTTGTGCCCATAGGCGATGTTGTTGCCGGTGATGTCTGGTGAGGACCTGCCTTACAACAGGCCTACAAGCCCTCTGTCCAGCCTCTCTCAGCCTATTGTGGACAGTCTGAGCACTGATGGAAGGATTGTGTGTTCCTGGTGTAACTCGGGCAGTTGTTGCCATCCTGTACCTGTCCCCCAGGTGTGATGTTCAGATGTACCGATCCTATGAAAGTGTTGTTACACGTGGTCTGCCACTGCAAAGACGATCAGCTGTCCGTTCTGTCTTCTTGTAGTGCTGTCTTAGGCATCTCACAGTACAGACATTGCAATTTATTGCCCTGGCCACATCTGCAGTCCTCATGCCTCCTTGCAGCATGCCTATGGCACTTTTATGCAGATGATCAGGGACCCTGGGCATCTTTCCTTTGGTGTTTGTGAGACTGTAGAAAGGCCTCGTGTCCTAAGTTTTCATAACTGTGACCTTAATTGAACATGCATGGGAAACAGTGTTTAAACCCTTTACAATGAAGATCTGTGAAGTAATTCGTAAAAATCCAAATAATATTTGAAAAACAGGATCTTGAAAAGGGACGTTTCTTTTTTTTTGCTGAGTTTATATACTTAGCTCCGTCTTTTCTTTTTAATTGTGAGGTAGTTGCGTCTGGATTACTTTTCCATTGATAATATACACTGAGTTTACAAAACACAACACCTTCTCTTTCCATTACATAGACTGGTGAATCCAGGTGAAAGCTATGCCCGACAAATTGAGGCTGTTCTGAGGGCAAAAGGAGGGGGGTGCAACTCGATATTAGGAAAGTGTTCTTAATGTTTTGTACACTCGGTGTATATTTGATTCTTGACTGGAAGTTGGCGTTTTGGGTATTTCAGTCTTTGCGGGAAAGTGGTTAACCTGCCTAGGACTGTATTTTGAGTTTAGGTTATAAACACCATCCACTGCACAGGACAGTACACAAAATGTTACAGTTCATGCCTTGAATAGGTGGGTTGTGATACTTTCTGAAGTATTTTTGTATATAAATTCAACAAAATAGCCTAAAATCATTGCATCCTTTTTATTTCTTGCTTCTTGTGTTTTTAGAAAACGGGTGTTTGTAAGGATTCTAAATTTGAATCATTTTGGTTGCTTTCTTAATTTATTGTCCTGTGTCAATGACATTTTCAAAGGGACAAGCCTTAACCATATGTAGTTGTCTGTCAAACTAGCCACCAGGTAGGGTCCCTGGCCTCCAGAAAGTCTGGGGAAATGGCAATCGATTACTCTTACAAACTCTAGTGCGAAACTAAGAAAAATCAACTGTCATTCCAAGTTTGTATTATTTTGTGTGATATACTACTAGGGTTTTAATTGGACAGGAACATGGAGGGACGTTTAGGTTCCCCCACCTATTTTGGTTGAAAAACCTGTGACATTTGAATAGATTTTAGTGATGATCTAAATTAATACATTTTTGGGAAAAGCAGCATTCCCAATTCCATTTTGTGCTCGGTATCATATTGTAGGGATCGTTTACGCAATGAAATGCAGAGTTTAATAGATAATCACTCAATGTTTTTTTTGGTCATCACTGCATCATGTCCTGCAGGCCTTTTTTTTTAATAGACTTTGAAACCTGCTGTAACCCTCAAACCAAAGTGTCATCGGCATCATGTTTGTATCTGATGTTTAGGATTAGAAACTCACTTTTCATTCTTCAAGTTCTAAACTTGTTGAGTATTTTGTATTTATGGAACTAGTTCTTGTATACCACATTTTATACTCCAAAAATAAAACCTTAAAATGGTATCTGTGTACACGTTTCTGCAGTGATAAGACCGTACCATCATTTATTATGAATATTTTACTTAGTGAATACATTTAATTGAAATATATTTTGAGTGGAGTCTCCTATACACATCAATCAATAACAGGGGAAGTGAGAGAATAATTCATTAGAACTATTCAACTGGCTGATACAAAAATGTATTTTATATCTGCTTCTCTAGTGCATAGGCTGAGATGCCATGACCACTAACAGTATGAGTATAAAGCTTATTAGAATCTGACATGGTGAGAAACCAACTACAGCAATTGACAAATATTAATCTTACTCCAAACATATTTTGCTTGAAACTGACCAAAGAAAATGAAATGGGATGTCGTCTTTTAGAAAGGTTGGCAGGTGTCCCTTTTAACAGCCAGTACATGTAGCAAATGTGCAGATCTCACAGGCATGCGGATGGTCAACCACACCTGCCGTTCACAACCACTACAATTACCACAGATACTCTTCCTTTAAGTATTTATACAAGCGCATACCGACACATCTAAATACTGTACATTTAGAAGTGTGTGCATGCACACACACGGTATTTATAGTTTTTCACAATGTTACAGAAATAATCCACTAATTAGCCAATGGACTTTCAACACTTTATTATCCATATTTGAAAATAAATGGTAAAATGCCAATGTTTTTCACCCAATCATCGGGTCACTCCTTTTCAAAATTACAGTTGGGAAGCTCAGTTGCTAATTAGTTTGTTTTCCCAACCCGGTCCTCACCTAGGCTCCGGATGCAGTTTTACTCACGTGTGCCCCCTACTGGAAAATGTTATGGAGTGCAGCTTTAACTCACCTAACCTTGCAAAGGATACCCCGGCGTCCTTGCTTTGGCACAAAGGCATGAATTCTTCAGGGAGAGAAAGGTGTGCGCACACAGCCACTGTGCTGGTCTTGCTTAAACCTCCCTTCACTGTACAGCAATGTTTCCTCACTGATTCCAGAGAGAATAGGACATCTCCTTCCTGGCGGGAGAATAGAACACAAAAATTTATCATTGCAGCAGCTAGGCACAATGGGTATAATAGTGTCCAGCTCACTCTCTAAGAGTGATGTTAGAAAGAAAAACAACAAAAAAATAAACGTACTGATTTACAAAGTTAGATAAACATATCAGGGTGGATGCATCAAATCTCATTCAAGTACATATTCATAAAAGCTCAGTTTTTCCCAAAGTGCTGATTGACACTTACCTTGACAAGAACCGCATTAGACATCTGGCAAAAAGCCACGAGGAGCAGGAAAATAGAGAGCAGTCTTCCTCTTTTCTCTTTCTCTGTGATACAGTATGTTCTGTTTCTGGGTTTCTCTCTTGATATAAAAATATATTTTTTTGACTGGACTCCAACCTGGGCTCAAAAAGGATATGATTGGTAATAATTACAGCATGTTATCTCTAGTTAATAAATAGCTGGTTATTAGGTCTATATGGTGACATAAATAACCTGACACTGTTCATATGGTCAGAAAACAGTAAGAGAAGCTAAGAGAGGCATCAGATGTGATGTTTTATTGGGTTTTACCCTCTGATATTTCTCTTGTCTCTATATGATACATCTTTTACTGTACGCTGTGTTGATAAATAGTGTCCATTTCAGAAAGATTAACGGGGGGGCTCTGTTCAATCTGTATCGCTCAAGCATTACAGATTGCGTGATAGACATTTAAAGGTCATTTTCCATTGAGCTGACATATGCAGTGTTTACAGTGAATGCAGTTTTTACTAACGTGGGAACAATGCCTTTAAATTTCAATCACGCTGTAATGCTGAAATGACGCAATACGGATTGAATAGAGCCTTAACTTTCTGTTCCTGTTTAGTCACTATCAAAAATTGAGACTTAGGTGGACCCTATTCCACAATTTCTTTGATTTTATTATGACATTTTTTACCGGTTCCCTTAGTAAACCACAAACTCAATAGGGTTTTGTTCTTTTTACTGTGATTCAGTCATAAACTCAGCAAAAAAAGTAACGTCCCTTTTCAGGACCCTGTCTTTCAAAAATAATTAGTAAAAATCAAAATACCTTCACAGATCTTCATTGTAAAGGGTTTAAACACTGTTTCCCATGCTTGTTCAATGACCAATAAATAATTAATGAACATGCACCTGTGGAATGGTCGTTAAGACACTAACAGCTTACAGACGGTAGGCAATTAAGGTCACAGTAATGAAAACTTAGGACACTAAAAACACCAAAAGAAAGATGCCCAGGGTCCCTGCACATTTTGCTGAATGTGCCATAGGCATGCTGCAAGGAGGCATGAGGACTGCAGATGTGGTCAGGGCAATAAATTGCAATGTCCGTACTGTGAGATGCCTAAGACAGCACTACAGGGAGACAGGACGGACAGCTGATCGTCTTCGCAGTGGCAGACCACGTGTAACAACACCTGCACAGGATCGGTACATCCGAACATCACACCTGCGGGACAGGTACAGGATGGCAACAATAACTGCCCGAGTTACACCAGGAACGCACAATCCCTCCATCAATGCTCAGACTGTCCACAATAGGCTGAGAGAGGTTGGACTGAGGGCTTGTAGGCCTGTTGTAAGGCTGGTACCACCAGACATCACCGGCAACAACGTCGCCTATGGGCACAAACCCACTGTCGCTGGACCAGACAGGACTGGCAAAAAGTGCACTTCACTGACGTGTTATGGTTTTGTCTCACCAGGGGTGATGGTCGGATTCGCGTTTATCGTCAAAGGAATGAGCGTTACACCGAGGCCTGTACTCTGGAGCGGAATCAATTTGGAGGTGGAGTGCCCGTCATGGTCTGGGGCGGTGTGTCACAGGATGATTGGACTGAGCTTGTTGTAATTGCAGGCAATCTCAATGCTGTGCATTACAAGGAAGACATCCTCCTCCCTCATGTGGTACCCTTCCTGCAGGCTCATCCTGACATGACCCTCCAGCATGACAATGCCACCAGTCATACTGCTCGTTCTGTGCGTGATTTCCTGCAAGACAGGAATGTCAGTGTTCTGCCATGGCCAGTGAAGAGCCTGGATCTCAATCCCATTGAGTACGTCTGGGACCTGTTGGATCGGAGGGTGAGGGTGAGGGCCATTCCCCCCCAGAAATGTCCGGGAACTTACAGGTGCCTTGGGTAACATCTCACAGCAAGAACTGTAAAATCTGGTGCAGTCCATGAGGAGATGCACTGCAGTGCTTAATGCAGCTGGTGGCCACACCAGATACCGACTGTTACTTTTGATTTTAACCCCCTCCTTTGTTCAGGGACACATTATTCAATTTCTGTTAGGCACATGTCTGTGGAACTTGTTCAGTTTATGTCTCAGCTGTTGAATCTTATGTTCATACAAATATTTACACATGTTAAGTTTGCTGAAAATAACCGTTGTTGACAGTGAGAGGACGTTTCTTTTATTCTTTTAGTTTGTGTTGACAGCATATGGACTCTACTCAATTTTGTATAATTGCATTGTATGAATGCAGTATTATTGTATTCTGAAAGTTACATATCTTGAAACTTGTTTTCCTGACATGCAAAACATTTTGGGACTATATCAACAATGGACTAACAAAACAAATCCACAAATATCGTTTTTGGATGGAGTTTTCCTTTAGGCCAGGGAGCTCTGCACTTGCCATCTAAAATGTGGAGACAAAACATTTAGACAACAGGATTTTCTTTCCCAAGGTCATTTGAGGCACTTAAATGAATTAAAAGTGAGAAAAGTGGACATACAGAATTGCTTACAGAATTGTCACCACAGTCATATTTTGTCGTGAGACAAATAACTATCATAGTGACGACAGCTTCTTTCATTGAAGTAACAAGGTAACAGAAAGAATGTGTCACCACAGTATAACAAACAATATAACGCACCCATTTAATTTAACCTTCATGTAACCTTAATGAGGCATCATTCAATAAGAATAACTTCACACAAGAGACAGCATGATATTTGCATGGAAGACAATTGACATTGAAGATAAGATCATTATAAAACGACTTACAATTGCACTACTTTACAGAACACAATAACAAGGCCCTCTGACATTCACTGTAAGAAAAATAACAATTCACTCATTCACTCATTCACTCATTCACGTCATACACATTAAAAAAATAAGCATTTGAAAGGGTAGAAAAATTAAAATTCCAAAGTCTCTGCACACTGTTCAGGCTCTGAAATGATCCACTTAAAATCCAGAATTCCATCTGTGATTCCATACAATAAAAACAGTTCAGGGTTTAACTGTTGAAGATTGGCCGTCGAGCTATCCGGAGCACTTTGTAAGTGTTGAGCCCAGGAGAGTCGAATCCAGGCGACACGCCCTTCTCGTTGAAATAATAGAAGTTAAAGAGTTGCCTGTCCTGGGTCTCCAGAGACACTGAGATGCTGTTGACCTTCAGCTTGCAGGGGTACTCCCCCTCGAACACCACCCTGAACACCCTCTCCTGCAGGAAGTCCAGCCTGATAGTCCTGTACTTGGCCAGCATCATGGTGTCCACCTGGGGCCCAAACTGCTGCATGACCAGCACCCCGCCCAAACTCGCCTTTATCTCATAGAAGGTCATGTTCTGGTAGGTGAAGAGGCCCACATAGGGCGTGGGGTCGGGCGGTGGCGAGAGCTTGCGCTGTGCATTCCTGAAAGCGCTCTCCATGGCTGGGATGAGATGGCTGTAGGCCTGAGTGACCAGATCCCCGTCCATTATTGGCGGCCTCACCCCGGCCATCAGCACCACCAGGCCCAGCTTCAGTCGGGGAACCAGGGAGAAGGTGGTGGCGTAGCCGTCCAGGTCTCCGTCCTTACGAACCACCTCGTAGCCCAGCTGCTCGTTGACCTCCCAGGGCGTGCCAGTGTAGTTGGCGAAGTAGCCCTGGTGGCAGCGAAACAGAGGGGTCAGCAGGGTCTTCAGGGTGTCATGTTGGAGGAGGGGCCGGCTGTAAGCCCCTAGAAGCACCATGGCTAGTTTGGCCATGTCGGCCGCCGTGGAGTACATCTGGCCAGCGGGCCGATACCAGCCCAGGTCGTAGAGCGGTGCCGATTGGCCGCTGCTGTACACGCCCACTGCCATCTGGCTCTGAATGGCTGGGGTTATATCAAAGCCTGTGTCCTCCATCCCCAGCTGCTCCAGGATGTTGTCGGACACCCAGCTCTCGTAGTCGGATTTTGCAAAGTTCTCGGCCAAGACATTAGCCAATAAAGAGAAGGCCACGTTGCTGTAGTGACATCTAGGGAAGCGAGAGGAAGTATTGGTGATTTTTACATTTAAGTCATTTTAGCAGACACGTTTATCCAGAGTGAAACAGGAGCAATTAGGGTTAAGTGCCTTGCTCAAGGACACGTCAACAGATTTTCCCTTAGTCGGCTTCGGGATTCATACCAGCAACCTTTCGGTTATTGGCCCAACACTCTTAATCACTAGGGTAACCTGCAACCCCATGTCACAGTCACATTAAATCACCACCACCCTTTACCAAAATTGACTGGATAAGCTCTTAACAGGAAGGGGAATGAGGTGCATCTTACTTGGTGCCTGGGTCTGCCACCAGGACATCATCCTGTAATAGATCTATAGCAGCGTCTGTGTCTCCACCCCAGAGTAGATTTGTTGACCGAAGCCGTCTGGGTAACCCTGAAGACGAAACAAATTCTGGAGTCAAAAGAACGTCAAACGTTCTGGAGTCAAAGGAATGTACAAGGGAACTCCCTTTATCACGTAGTGCTTTCCTCAGTTTTAATCCCGTGAGAGTACAGTACATTACATTACATACAGTCCGAGGGATCTGGTCAGGACAAAAGGCTAATAGGCCAGGAGCTTATTACCGCCATCATTAGGGACAAGTCTCGATCTAAGTATAGCCTCTCTCTCCACTCACGCAATGGCCAAGGTAAGCTAAGGTTAATGTACAGTCATGAAGAGGAAGAGTGCCTTCACCAGAGAGCTGACCGGCCATCCTGCGCAGGGTGACAGAGGGAGAGCGTGGCTGGGTGTCTCTGTCAGAACCAGCCTTGACATCCACTACTCCCCGCCGCTTCCCCAGCGGGTTCTTGATGGTGAAGTTTGCTGCATACTTCTCCAAAGGGTCATCCAAGGAGGCCACCTTCCCCTCCTCCCATAGCTTGTACAGCATCAGTGTCGGGAAGATCTTTGAGAGACTTGCAATTCTGTTGGGGAAACAGTTGTTGAGTGTTATTACTCCTACAACCATTCACCTTTGTGGCAAATCTCCGAATACTCTCATAGACACAAATCTGTCACAGAATTCATGTACATCGCATCTAACATGCTTCTAACAAATGTTTTAACAACAGAGGAGAGCAGAGCTCACCTGTACACTGTGTATTCGTTGGGTGGAGGCGAGGAAGGATCACTCCCGTTCCTTCTGCCAAAGTTTCCGTTCCACAACACAGAGTCGTTGAAGACAATGATGGCAGACAGAGCTGGTAGTGTAGTGTCATGAATACTCAACCTTAGGACAACATCTATCTGTATGGGGGAAAAAAATGGCATCTTGTGAAGAAAAATGTGCATGTTGTGCTTTCTGCCTCAAAAACAACACAGGGCAAATCTGTCATGTTTGACAAAGTAAAGTAAAGTAAAGTCAATGCCAAATAGGCAGCTACACATGTCTGTTTATATATAGTCTAGTGCTTGTCTAATTCATGTTTGTTATCAAACAAATTCCATTCATGATCTCACGATTTGAAATGTTATTGTTGACCTTTTCTAATGCTTCCTTGAGTGCAGGGATGGGATGTTCCAGGAGTACTGGCTCAGGGAAACGAGGGCACATCTTTTCCTCCTTCACCTCAATGTTCACAACATTGCCTGTGGACAGAAAGAAAGGGGGTGTAACAAGTGCAGGTGGTGAATCACACTTCACGTGGTACCAAACTGGGCCGTTAAGCCAGTTCACGTCTACTAACGCCAATCATTTTCAGTTGCAACAGAAAAAGACTGTTTGAGTGAGGGAGGTTCATCCAGTTCTCTTTGGCAACATGGTCCCATTATGTTAAAGTGGTGACATTTAACCATTGCGGTTGTTTTAGGTCACCTTATCTCACATGTTAGTTGTGTAATTTACTATCTGATGTGACGATTTGTCTGTGTTACAAATGGTAGACAATACTCATTCTGTTGCCAGTTTATGTTATTCTGTACCAGGCTATGTACAGCAGGGCCGTGCACAGACCTTTCACGGGGCAGGTGCTCAAAATGAAAAAAGGGCACCCACCTGAGCCTATGGCGACAGACGAAGAACCCCTTAAGGTTCTAGATAGCAACTAGTGTAGTGAATTTTAAGCACAGATTCAACCACAAAGACCAGGGAGGTTTCTCAATGCCTCACAAAGAAGGGCACCAATTGGTAGATGTGTAAAAAAATAAATAATAAAAAGCAGACGCTGAATATACCTTTGAGCATGGTGAAGTTGTTAATTAGGCTTTGGATGGTATATCAATACACCCAGTCACTACAAAGACACGTGTCCTTCCTATCTCAGTTGCCGGAGAGGAAAGAAACTGCTCAGGGATTTCACCATGAGACCAATGGTGATTTTAAAACAGTTACAGAGTTTACTGGCAGTGATAGGAAAAAACTAAGGATGGATCAACAACATTGTAGTTACTCCAAGATACTAACCTAAATGACAGAGTGAAAAGAAGGAAGCCTGTACAGAATTCAAATATTCCAAAACATGCATCCTGTTTGCAACAAGACACAAATACTGCATAAAATGTGGCAAATGTTTTACTTTTTGTCCTAAAGACAAAGCTTTATGTTAGGGGCAAAACCGGACACAACACATTACTGAGTACCACTCTTCATATTTTAGAGACTTACCCAAAAATACTATGTAACAGCTGTAAACACCACCAAAGGTGCTTCTACAAAGTATTGACTCAGGGGTGGGAATACTTATGTGAATTAGATACATTTCTAAAAACAAGATTTCACTTTGTCATTGTCTGTAACACCACAAAATGTGGAATAAGTCAAGGGGTATGAATACTTTCTGAAGGCACTGTACGGTGGGTAGCTAGAGTGTAGACTACCTGTGTTGCTGCTGCTCTCCTGCCCTGACACAGTGCAAACCCTGACTGAAGAAGGGTTGGAGGTCAGAGGGTCGCAGATGCAGCTGCTCCTCTCTATGTCTTTCTGCTTCGCTCTGCTGCGCATAGGCTGTCAGCCAACCAGAACAAAAATTGATAATGATATAAATCAAGTGTTCCTCAAATCTTATGCTGCAGAGGGTGGTGGTATAATTATAATACAAATAATAACTATACAACCACCCAAAAGTACACTTGGTGAGTGAGAGGACAACGGGACAGGTGTTCAGGGCACAGGTAGACCCCTATCTGTGCACATGCCTGATCTACAGTATGTGTCCTGTACAGGAACACCTACTTTCGTACCACTTCATACTCTTCCTCCCTCCCGCCCCTGGTGTTAAAGCCTGCATTAAAGGGCCCGGTAATCCAGCAGCTTTGTGTAATCCCCAGCAGCCCCTGCAAACGAGCAATTAAGCCAAAGAGGATAAGGAAGCCACATGTACAAAAGTGTTTCCATGTTAAAACCCACATCGAAGTATTTTTGTCTGCTTGGGCGAAATGGCTACACCTCAACGGTCTCCCATTAGAACACACTCACAATTCAAGAATGGCTCTTGAATCAGTGGATGTATGGAACCACACGTGGGATGGGAAATTCTCTTTTGACTCTTACCTATTTTTAATTTTGGCATCCTGTACTGCCAAATAAAGCATCCCGTCATGACCAAGGATATCAGCAAAAAGACCACCATGCCTAACTTGGTCCATTTCACCTTCATCTTGCTGGTCTGGTGGTCTTGCCCAAGGTTGGACAGGCTGGAAATGACATGAAAGTTAGTTGCACCTCTTACAGTCTTTATCCTTGGAATCCTAATTGTCCTCAATCAAATAGATTTCCTAATTAAGTATTCTTTGGCATGTGAGGATAAATTGGTTAGGGGATGAAAAAACGTCTGATTAACACAACAGTGGTTAATGTCTTTCCAAAAGAAAACATGACATTGAAACAGAAGCGTGTTGCATCAAGCCTATAGTAGCCTATAGCAATACACGCCTATAGCAATACAAGACTATAGTAGCCTATAGCAATACACGCCTATAGCAATACAAGACTATAGTAGCCTATAGCAATACACGCCTATAGCAATACAAGCCTATAGTAGCCTATAGCAATACACGCCTATAGCAATACAAGACTATAGTAGCCTATAGCAATACACGCCTATAGCAATACAAGACTATAGTAGCCTATAGCAATACACACCTATAGCAATACAAGACTATAGTAGCCTATAGCAATACACGCCTATAGCAATACAAGACTATAGTAGCCTATAGCAATACACGCCTATAGCAATACAAGACTATAGTAGCCTATAGCAATACACGCCTATAGCAATACAAGCCAGAACACTGTCAATGCCAAGTGCTAATGCAATAATATGTACTTTCATAGATAGAATCCTATTGACTGTATAAATACAGTGCAGCCGACTTACCACTCAGTATGCTCACTTTTCCAGCTGAGAGAAGTTCCACAAAACCCAAACTTCTCACATCACTGATGTTTCATCTTCAGTAGGATGCTAGCAAAACCCCACCATCCAACCTCTCCAGTTACTTCAGTACTCTTTCACAGAGACATACAGTACATGTACAGTAACCAATGGCTCCCAATCATTCACTTGCTACCTGCTACTACCTACCCACACTTAATCCTAGTCGGTGATCCCTGAATGGGTGATTCAATTCCCTGTCCGCAAACTATGGGCCGTGACGTCATAATCTCCAGAGATTCTGCTGTAAAGCCATGCTGGAGAAGGCCTAGGAGAGGAGGGAACCCTTAAGCTCTCATCCTCAGCAATAAAATCAGTTCAAGCTGAACGGGGGGAGGGCGAATTGATTCACTTCACAAATCACACTCTATACCAGGGTTCCCCTAGCAAATAAAACCCGCTGGTGATTTTATTTGCAACCTCAAGTTTTCATTTAGAAATAAATATTTTTTATTATAATATAATTTTTCTTGTTTCAACTCAGCATCATAAACAAATTGGCCGGCTGGTGGTTTTATTTGCCACCTCAAGTTCTCTTTTAAATATATATATTTTTAATTATTATATCATTTTCCTTGTTTCAGGTCAACATCATATACAAATTGTACATACAGTACCAGTCAAAAGTTTGGACACACCTACTCAATCAAAGGTTTTTCTTTATTTTTACTATTGTAAAATACAATAAAATATTATTGTAAAATAATAGTGAAGACATCAAAACTATGAAATAACACATAGAATCATGTAGTAACCCCAAAAAGTTTTAAACATATATTTATATTTTATATCTTCAAAGTAGCCACCCTTTCCCTTGATGACAGCTTTGCACACTCTTGGCATTCTCTCAACCAGCTTCATGAGGAATGTTTCCCAACAGTTCCGACATATGCTGAGCAAATGTTGGCTGCTTTTCCTTCACTCTGAGATCCAACTCGTCTCAAACCATCTCAATTGAGTTGAGGACGGATGATTGAGGAGGCCAGGTCATCTGATGCAGCAGTCCATCACGCTCCTTGGTCAAGTATCCCTTACACAGCCTGGAGGTGTGTTTTGGGTCATTGTCCTGGTGAAAAACAAATAATAGTCCCACTAAGAGCTGGCATATCGCTGCAGAACGCTGTGGCAGCCATGCTGGTTAAGTGTGCTTTGAATTCTAAATAAATCCCTGACAGTGTCACCAGAAAAGCACCCCCACACCATCACACCTCCTCCTCCATGCTTTACTGTGGGATCCACACATGCGGAGATCATCTGTTCACCTACTCTGTGTCTCACAAAGACACGGTGGTTGGAACCCAAAATCTCAAATTTGGACTAATCAGACCAAAGGACAGATTTATATCGGTCTAATGTCCGTTGCTCGTGTTTCTTGGCCCAACCAAGTCTCTTCTTCTTATTGGTGTCCTTTAGTAGTGGTTTCTTTGCAGAGATCTGACCATGAAGGCCTAATTCACACAGTCTCCTCTGAACAGTTGATGTTGAGATGTGTCTGTAACTTGAACTCTATGAAGTATTTATTTGGGCTGCAATTTCTGAGGCTGGTAACTCTAATGAACGTATCCTCTGCAGCAGAAGTGACTCTGGTTCTTCCTTTCCTGTGGTGGTCCTCATAAGAGCCAGTTTCATCATAGCGCTTGATGGTTTTTGTGACTGCACTTGAAGAAACTTTTAAGGTTTTTACATTTTCCGCATTACCTGACCTTCATATCTTAAAGTATTGATGGACTGTCATTTCCCTTTGCTTATTTGAGCTGTTCTTGCGATAATATGGACTTGTCTTTTACCAAATAGGGCTACCTTGTTACACACAACAGATTGACTCAAATGCATTGCTTCTTGCGACTCTCAAACCCGGATCCGGGAGCGTAGTCATCGCCTCAAACTAATTAGCATAACGCAGCGGACATAAATATCCCTAGAAAATCTTCCTATTCATGAAAATCACAAATGAAATATATTGAGACACAGCTTAGCCTTTTGTTAATCACACTGTCATCTCAGATTTTCAAAATATGCTTTACAGCCAACGCTAGACAAGTATTTGTGTAAGTTTATCATAGCCTAGCATAGCATTATGCCCTGCTAGCAGCAGGCAACATTTTCACGAAAATAAGAAAAGCAATCAAATTAAATCATTTTCCTTTGAAGAACTTCGGAGGTTTTCACTCAGGAGACTCCCAGTTAGATATTATTTTTGTAGGCGAAATAGCTCCGTTTGTTCTTCACGTTTGGCTGAGAAATCGACCGGAAAATGCGGTCATTACAACACCAAACTTTTTTCCAAATTAGCTCCATAATATCGACAGAAACAAGGCAAACGTTGTTTAAAATCAATCCTCAAGGTGTTTTTCACATATATATCCGATAATATATCCACCGGGACAATTGGTTTCTCATTAGAAGCGATTGGAATAATGGCTTGGAATAATGGCTACTTCTGTACTTTACGCAAGATTTTCTGCGGGAGCCATCATGTGACCACTTGCTCAATGTGGTCCCTTACGGCTATTCTTCAACATAAATGCAGAAAAAGACGTCACAATGCTGTAGACACCTTGGGGAATACGTAGAAAGCATAAGCTCATTCGTAGCCCATTCACAGCCATATAAGGAGTCATTGGCATGCAGCGCTTTCAAAATATTGGGCACTTCTTGAATGGATTTTTATCTGGGTTTCGCCTGTAACATCAGTTCTGTTGCACTCACAGACAATATCTTTGCAGTTTTGGAAACGTTAGAGTGTTTTCTATCCAAAGCTGTCAATTACATGCATAGTCGAGCATCTTGTCGTGACAAAATATCCTGTTTAAAACGGGAACGTTTTTCATCCAAAAATGAAATACCGCCCCCAGAGTTCAAAAAGAAGGAAAGAAATTCCACAAATAGCTTTTAACAAGGCACACCTGTTAATTGAAATGCATTCCAGGTGACTACCTCATGAAGCTGGTTGAGAGAATGCCAAGCGTGTGCACATCTGTCATCAAGGCAAAGGGTGGCTACTTTGAAGAATCTCAAATATACACTTCCCAGGAGTATGTCACAGGAGGAGACGGTGGCTATGGAGACATATGTCACCAAATCTCTGGGACAGGGGTACATTCGGCCTTCCACATCACCTAGTTTATTTTTAGTTGACTATAGAGATCTACATTTTATCACAGTGGGGTACAGTTACCCGCTACCTGGAGCATGCATCTTCACAAAACTGGATCTTAGGAGTGCATATAACTTGGTGCGAATCCGGGATGAGTGGAAAACCGTGTTTAGTACCACATCTTTCCAATATGAGTACCTCATCATGCCGTATGGGTTGAAAATGCTCCAGCCATTTTCCAATCTTTTGTTGACGAGATTCTCAGGGACCTGCACGGGCAGGGTGGAGTGGTTTACATCGATAGATGCTGTAGAGATACTCTTAATGATCGGCTATGAAAAGCCAACTGACATTTACTCCTAAGGTGCTGACTTGCTGCACCCTCGACAACTACTGTGATTATTATTATTTGACCATGCTGGCAGCCTAGTGGTTAGAGCGTTGGACTAGTAACCAGAAGGTTGCAAGTTCAAACCCACGAGCTGACAAGGCACAAATCTGTTGTTCTGCCCCTGAACAGGCAGTTAACCCACTGTTCCTTAGGCTGTCATTGAAAATAAGAATTTGTTCTTAACTGACTTGCCTAGTTAAATAAAGGTAAATAATTTATGAACATTTGAATATCTTGGCCATGTTCTGTTATAATCTCCACCCGGCACAGCCAGAGGAGGACTTGCCACCCCTCATAGCCTGGTTCCTCTCTAGGTTTCTTCCTAGGTTTTGGCCTTTCTAGAGAGTTTTTTTTAGTCACCGTGCTTCTACACCTGCATTGCTTGCTGTTTGGGGTTTTAGGCTGGGTTTCTGTACAGCACTTTGAGATATCAGCTGATGTAAGAAGGGCTATGTAAATCAATTTGATTTGATTTGACCTGTCACCATCGTTACACGCATCAGTGCTTCTTTGGACTCACATACCCCTCCTATATCTGCCTGTTCCTCAGTTTAATCCCCGTGTCAGCATGAATGTTATTTTGTTTCCCCTGCCCAGACGCTGTTCGTGTTCTGTTTCACGTCCGTTGTTTATGAAATGTTCACTCCCTGTACTTGTGTCACGCCCTGATCTGTTTCCCCAGTGTATTTATCCCTGTGTTTCCTGTCTCTCTGTGCCAGTTCATCTTGTATGTTTGGTCAAGTCAACCAGTGTGGTTTTCCTCATACTCCTTTTCTATTCTCTTTTGATCGTCTTCCCGGTTTTGACCACTGTCTGACTCTGGACTACTTTCCCGCCTGCCTAATCATCCTGCCTGCCCTGACCTTGAATCTGCCTGCCCTTCGGTACCTATTGGACTCTGAACTGGTTTTGACCTTTTGCCTGTACAGGACCGTTCTCTTGCCTACCCCTTTGGATGAATAAACATTGTAAGACACCAACCCTCTGCCTCCTGTGTCTACATCTACAGCCTTGTGCCTTGATAACTTTCTTCTTATCTCCCAGTGTCTGTCCTCACAACACCTACTCAGTCAAGTTTTTCTTTATTTTTTCTACAATTTTCTACATTGTAGAATAATAGTGAAGATATCAAAAACTCTGAAATAACATATGGAATCATATAGTAACCAAAAATGTTTTTTTGTTGGTTGCTACAATGTAGAAAATAGGGGGAAAAAAGAAAAATCCTGGAATGAGTAGGTGTGTCCAAACTTTTGACTGGTACTGTATAATCAGAGTCCTATGAAGCCTTTCCATAATCTTCCTTTGCATTTTTTGCACCTTGTTACAGGCGAACAGTTGTCTTGCTTCCAGCATAGCCTTTGTCCAATTTTGAATTTCTGGGCCCAAGTTTTCTGAACAGAAAACACACATACACATATATATGTATTCATTGTTGGACAGAAAAGACTGTAAAAACACCTCCAAGTGATTTTAATTTTGGAAAACTGTTATCAAGTATTCCCACGGATAATATACAAACACATGTGATCGTATAATGTAAGCAAGGTTTGAAATTATTATGTTTAAGTAAAATATTATATCTGGTTGGGCTTCTTGCTGTCAGTTTGCAGTCTACAAATGATTCGTAATTTGTTCCAGCCCCCTGACCATCTGCTTAAGAAACAAAACGGCCATCGGTTGAATCTAGTTGATAATCCTAGCTTTATACCATTCTGTTAATTACACTTTTGATTTAAGAATAGAGACATGGCTGGCATGACCATTAGAGATCGATGATAAAATATTTTTTGACGATTGTAGTTGTGGTCTAAAACTGGCCATGTACATTTGACATGTAATACTGGCTCCGTAACACTAATCTATAACACTTTCTACCTCCACCAAGTCATTAGGTTTGCTGCTAGTTGGACTGGATCTTCTTGACCCTAATCAGTCCGGCTTCAAGACGGGTCACTCAACCGAGACTGCTCTTCTCTGTGCCACAGAGGCTCGCTGCTCTTCCAAAGCTGACTCTCTCTCCTCTGTTCTCATCCTCCTAGATCTATCCGCTGCCTTGACGCTATGAACCATCAGATCCTCATCTCCACCCTCTCAGGGGTGGGTGTCTCAGGCTATGCACACTCTTTGGTTGTATCCTACCTGGCAGGTCTCTCCTACCAGGTGACATAGAGAGCATCTGTGTCTGCACCATATACTCTCACTACTGGTGTCCCACAGGGCTAGGTTCTAGGCCCTCTCCTCTTCTCTCTATATATCAAATCCCTTGGCTCTATCATATCCTCACATGTTCTCTCCTATCAATGCTATGAGGATGACACTCAACTACTTTTCTCCTTCCCCCCTTCTGACACCCAGGTGGAGACACGCATCTCTGCGTGTCTGGCAGATAACTCATCTTGAATGTCGGCCCACCACCTCAAGCTCAACAAGACGGAGCTGCTCTTCCTCACTCCAAGACCTCTCCATCACTGTTGACAACTTCATGGTGTCCCCTTCCCAATGTGCAAAGAACCTTGGCATGACACTGGACAACAACCTGTTGTTCTCTGTAAACATCAAAGCAGTTACTCACTCCTGCAGGTTCATGCTCTACAACATCCGTAGAGTACGACCCTACCTCACACAGGAAGCGCCCTGTACGGGAGGGCAGCTCCCGGCTCAGCCCAGTCCAAGTTCTTCTCTGTCCTGGCTGCTCAATGGTGGAACCAGCTTCCCCCTGAAGCTAGGAAAGCAGAGTCCCTGCCCATCTACTGAAAACATCCGAAACCCTACCTCTTCAAAGACTATCTTAAAGAGTATCTTAAACCCCCCCAACTTGACTCTTTTCACCTTTAGTAGCTCTGACTTTGCTGATATGCTTACTATGACTGTGATATGTGGTTGTCCCACATAGCTATTTTAAGATTGCTCTGGGTAAGAGTGTCTGCTAAATGACTCAAATGTAAATGTAAAAAATGTGCTTACGGCATTGAAGATGAACAATATTACACGAGCCAGGGCCAAATTATTCACCACTGCCTTAGTCTCTTGTGACAGCCCGAGTAGCTGAGAGTTGGTTCTAGGTGCCGAGATTACCACAACCTGTATCTTGCTTCGGATTCTGCTTCTGCCAAATAGACAAGGATTACATGGGTATGACATGTGTTTTATGCACTCAGTTACATATTTCTCAGCTTGCTTTACCTTCTCACAGTGAAGTGGATAATGTGTGTGTGTCTGCAAATCCTATTTTCACTCCAACTCAAGTGTAACTTTCATTAGGAACTGATTATGATTTCTCCTCAAGACGAAGGTATAAAGCCTAGTAATGCACCACTATCATTTTCAGTAATCTTCCACCATCAAACACTACAGATTCAAACACACTATACACACTGTAGACCAAACACATCACACGTCAAACTTAAATTGGTTCAAGTCACTGCAGTAGAAATGAATGAGATTTACTGATGAGATTTATTGATGATGACATTGACACAATTTACTTAGTTTTTATTCCATGGCACTTCATATGCTGTCTGCAGAAGGGTTATGAATGTAATAGATGTCATAAGATAAGTACATATGTATGAGGAAAAGTTTTATAAGAACAGGTAGTACAGATATCAAATCGTAATTTGATCACCCTGTTTTTGCAGGAAATTTCCTACACAGCAGGAAATCGAGAACAAGGGACTATAAGGATCTATCTGAATTTTTGTCAAAATTAAGTTATTGACATAGTCCTGTTCTGTTCAATGTTCTCTACCTATATAGTACTCTAAATACCCCAATTCATGTTGTGAAGTTCAAAAGAATACAAGATAAAAAATGGCTGACTCCATTCAAACCAATGAGAGTTCGGAACTTTAAAGGCAATTATCTCAGAATCCTATTTTTGCAGATAGAACCTTGTAGTACCAAGCTCTCAAAATGCAAACTTGTAATGTATTCAAGGTTTAAAAAGGCTTCTTAGATTTTTATTTTGCGCTAACAATTTTTTAAATCAAACCCTACAAAAATGTTAATTCATTATACAGGATCATTTTCCTGCTGTGAGAAACTGGTCAAATTAAGATCCTACATCTGTAGCAAGCAGATGGGTAGGAAGCTGCCCACTGAAGAAGGCGAAAGCTGCAACGTCTGTGTATGTTAGCAACTTGATGCAGGAGAAAAATGAAGAAGTAAGCTTGACGTCTTTTTTTAGTGCGGACCTATCTCAAATACTTTACTTTACCTGAATTCCAGGGTTTTACGCGCTACATTTTCTTGGGGAGAGTGCGATGGTCTTCTTTTGATGGGTAGGAAGCTCAAATACCTAAGAGAGACAGATACAGTAGCTGCACAGTTAATTCAGTTATGATGCGTGATATAACAGTACTGACATACAGTATGAGCTGTGACTGTGATACGGACGTGGGAAGTCAGGTCCACCATATGCCCTCATACACTTTATCAGAAATGATAAATGTCTGCCCATATCATAATTATCCTCTGTTGTATGAAGTCTCACCTTATGACTATGACCCAAAAAAGCCATTCAAGAGTTGTTTTTTACCGTGATGCTTTCCAATCAGACCACAAGGGGGCAGTAGATGCTGTTGCTTTAGCCAGCGGTGACACACTCATCACATAATACAGGATTTGATAATAGCAACAATGATAGCAAAACTAAGCACCACTAAGGATTGATTGGATTTCTCCAGGATCCGAGTAAACTCAGCAACAGTATTAGCATTATACTTGGAGTTGTGAATGCACTGATATATATAGGAGGCTAACCACTTCATATGTATCAGCTAACCACTTCATATGTATCAGCTAACCACTTCATATGTATTAGCTAACCACTTCATATGTATCAGCTAACCACTTCATATGTATCAGCTAACCAATTCATATGTATCAGCTAACCACTTCATATGTATCAGCTAACCACTTCATATGTATCAGCTAACCACTTCATATGTATCAGCTAACCACTTCATATGTTATGGAAATCAGCTGTTGTTTTCTTGGAGGAGAAAAGCATGGACACGTTTAAAAACCAAAGCTACTTATCTTTTATCTATACAATTTATTTTTACCACTTAAACATATATATTGGGATTCCTCCTCTGTATAAACCTCATTAGCCTGATGATGTGCGTGTAGAGAAGGAAAGTGTAATTTAATACAAGGGCATTTGTTTCCATGTTTCCTCTCCTTGTCTCATGTCGTTGATTACCTTTGACCTTTGTCAAAGGCAGGCGAGGAAGGGACGGAAGAGAGAACGCAAGGACATTTTCCACAGGAGAGGGAAACCCAGGGACAGTCCTGTTGTCTCCAAGGCCCCACTCCATCTATAGTCTGTGAACATTCCGGTTGCAGTTGACAATGCTATTTCTGTCTGTGTGTTTTTTGTAAGGTTAATTGTAGGTATTCTGAATACAACTTGTTTGGTATCTTGTGGACATGGAAACAGCCAGCACATGTATGTCTTGTGTTTTTTTTACATTGTGTTGATCAGTACATTTAAGGGATTGACTTATTTATGTGCATGAAGCACTTTAGTCTTTACGACCCTTTGATATTTAATCTCTGTTTTTCGGGATGACTTTTACATGCCTTCCATACCAGTACCCAGTTCAGGTATTTACTGTCCTATCCTAGAACCGCTTTACAGGCTGGGATTTAATCAACCCCCCATAGCAATGTTTTCCCAGTGTCTTTGTTTAAAAACGTCACCCTGCGCGGGAAGTGCTGCTCACCGGAGCAAAGGTCCTCCAACTTCCTGACTTGACTTCATTAGTATCCATTTGTATCCCAGGCAGTCGGGTCATACAGCACAGACAAAACACAAAGTGAAAGCGGAAACCATCCTCAGAATAGACTACTGCATGTGGGTGGAGGAGGAAATCCTTGTTGCTCCTACGTTTCAGAGCCTGTCTTATATTCAAAATGTGTGTGAGATGTGCTTTCGTGTCTGATAATGGACTGTACCAAAATGCAAGAGTGAGGGAGAGTGCAAACGAAAGCCTTTTCAAGACACCTTTCCACCTTTGCTCACACAAGTGAATAGAGGAAGCTTCTATTTGCTGTCCATATCTGACCCCTCCCATCTGTGACCTCATCACTGCAGCCAGGCTGGAGAGAGTGGGATGTCACTGAGCAGTGGACTCACAGACAGACAGACAGACAGACAGACATGAACCGCATCCAGCATGAATAGTCTTCTCTTCACACTGGCATCACACAGGAGTCAAAGTGAGATGCTAATTACAATCCAGAGAGACAGATACAATCCCAAGCATTTATGAAAAGTCTAAAATAAAGAGCTGGTGAATTCACAGAAGAACGATATCTGGCACATGCTCCAGATATGAAATGACTCATTAACTATTTGCTTTTACCTGCAGATGCGTGGCAGTCTTTGTTGTTCACTCAGTGTGTCTCCAGAAATGTCTTCCAGAGCAGGCTTATGTCACCTCCGCCAGCAATGTCAAAAGAAATGTTGTGCACTCGCACTTCAGTACGCATCATTATCAAATACAAGTTCACTGGGTGCGTGGGACTGGGAATAGTAATTTCAGGAAATAGTTATGATGTGTGTTGGTGCAATATTTTTGATATAGTACGGCATCCATATTAGGACATCTTCAGACATCCACCTTGGACCTCATCACCTCACGCCACACCCTGAATAATCTCCCTCAGCCTTGCACTATTCAGGAGACACCCCCGCCTAGGCTCATCTCACCAAGCCACACTGACCATTTTCCCCTAGTCTTTGCAATGAAATCGATTTCTATGGCTTCAATGACGCTTTTCTAGTAAAGTCTTATATCCCAAGCACTGGTATTTGCCTGGAGGTCACATTTACAACATAATTTTCAAAATAACACCCAATGGCTTTGTTGTGTCATTACAGACAGGAAATCGTCAGGGGTTCTGTTTGATCATAGTCTGAGTCTGCGGAATTGACCAAATCAGGGAAGCGAGTAGCTGGGCGTCTTTTCCTAACGCATGATGTAAGTGTCATGCAGGTGAAAGAGGACCCAAAAGCGACTTGGCGAAAACAGAGTCTTTAATCCAGTAAAGTAATTACAAACAAAAAACACAACTTTCACTCGAAATGACGAGGACAAACTGGAGACTCGATCTTGAACAGCAGGTGAACAGCAGGTTGCCTCGGGAAGGCACTTGAACCAGACAGACTCAGACACCTGCTCACCACGCAGCATCTGAGGAAAACACGACACGACAGGGCGATACACAAACACAGCACGGTGAATTCTAGACAAGGAACCGACAGGACAGGAACGGAACACAAAGGAAGAAATAGGGACTCTAATCAGGGGAAAGGATCGGGAACAGGTGTGGGAAGACTAAATGATTGATTAGGGGAATAGGAACAGCTGGGAGCAGGAACGGAACGATAGAGAGAAGAGAGAGCGAGAGAGTGAGAGAGGGAGGGGGAGAGAGAGGGATAGAAAGAGGGAAAGAACCTAATAAGACCAGCAGAGGGAAACGAATAGAATGGGAAGCACAGGGACAAGACAAGATAATAAATGACAAAACATGACAGTACCCCCACTCACCGAGCGCCTCCTGGCGCACTCGAGGAGGAATCCTGGCGGCAACGGAGGAAATCATCAATGAGTGAACGGTCCAGCACGTCCCGAGACGGAACCCAACTCCTCTCCTCAGGACCGTAACCCTCCCAATCCACTAAGTATTGGTGACCCCGTCCCCGAGAACGCATGTCCATGATCTTATGTACCTTGTAAATAGGTGCGCTCTCGACAAGGACGGGAGGGGGAGGGAAGACGAACGGGGGTGCGAAGAAAGGGCTTAACACAGGAGACATGGAAGACAGGATGGACGCGACGAAGATGTCGCGGAAGAAGCAGTCGCACAGCGACAGGATTGACGACCTGGGAGACACGGAACGGACCAATGAACCGCGGAGTCAACTTACGAGAAGCTGTCGTAAGAGGAAGGTTGCGAGTGGAAAGCCACACTCTCTGGCCGCAACAATACCTTGGACTCTTAATCCTGCGTTTATTGGCGGCTCTCACAGTCTGTGCCCTGTAACGGCAAAGTGCAGACCTCACCCTCCTCCAGGTGCGCTCACAACGTTGGACAAACGCTTGAGCGGAGGGAACGCTGGACTCGGCAAGCTGGGATGAGAACAGAGGAGGCTGGTAACCCAGACTACTCTGAAACGGAGATAACCCGGTAGCAGACGAAGGAAGCGAATTGTGAGCGTATTCTGCCCAGGGGAGCTGTTCTGCCCAAGACGCAGGGTTTCTGAAAGAAAGGCTGCGTAGTATGCGACCAATCGTCTGATTGGCCCTCTCTGCTTGACCGTTAGACTGGGGATGAAACCCGGAAGAGAGACTGACGGACGCACCAATCAAACGACAGAACTCCCTCCAAAACTGTGACGTGAATTGCGGGCCTCTGTCTGAAACGGCGTCTAACGGGAGGCCATGAATTCTGAATACATTCTCGATAATGATTTGTGCCGTCTCCTTAGCGGAAGGAAGTTTAGCGAGGGGAATGAAATGTGCCGCCTTAGAGAACCTATCGACAACCGTAAGAATCACAGTCTTCCCCGCAGACAAAGGCAGACCGGTAATGAAGTCTAGGGCGATGTGAGACCATGGTCGAGAAGGAATGGGGAGCGGTCTGAGACGACCGGCAGGAGGAGAGTTACCCGACTTAGTCTGCGCGCAGTCCGAACAAGCAGCCACGAAACGGCGCGTGTCACGCTCCTGAGTCGGCCACCAAAAGCGCTGGCGAATAGACGCAAGAGTGCCTCGAACACCGGGATGACCAGCTAACTTGGCAGAGTGAGCCCACTGAAGAACAGCCAGACGAGTGGAAACAGGAACGAAAAGGAGGTTACTAGGACAAGCGCGCGGCGACGCAGTGTGCGTGAGTGCTTGCTTAACCTGTCTTTCAATTCCCCAGACTGTTAACCCGACAACACGCCCATAAGGAAGAATCCCCTCGGGATCAGTAGAAGCCACAGAAGAACTAAACAGACGGGATAAGGCATCAGGCTTGGTGTTCTTGCTACCCGGACGGTAAGAAATCACAAACTCGAAACGAGCGAAAAACAACGCCCAACGAGCTTGACGGGCATTAAGTCGTTTGGCAGAACGGATGTACTCAAGGTTCTTATGGTCTGTCCAAACGACAAAAGGAACGGTCGCCCCCTCCAACCACTGTCGCCATTCGCCTAGGGCTAAGCGGATGGCGAGCAGTTCACGGTTACCCACATCATAGTTGCGCTCAGATGGCGACAGGCGATGAGAAAAATAAGCGCAAGGATGAACCTTATCGTCAGACTGGAAGCGCTGGGATAGAATGGCTCCCACGCCTACCTCTGAAGCGTCAACCTCGACAATGAATTGTCTAGTGACGTCAGGAGTAACGAGGATAGGAGCGGACGTAAAACGTTCTTTTAGAAGATCAAAAGCTCCCTGGGCGGAACCGGACCACTTAAAACACGTCTTGACAGAAGTAAGAGCTGTGAGAGGGGCAGCAACTTGACCGAAATTACGAATGAAACGCCGATAGAAATTAGCGAAACCTAAAAAGCGCTGCAACTCGACACGTGACCTTGGAACGGGCCAATCACTGACAGCTTGGACCTTAGCGGAATCCATCTGAATGCCTTCAGCGGAAATAACGGAACCGAGAAAAGTAACGGAGGAGACATGAAAAGAGCACTTCTCAGACTTTACGTAGAGACAATTCTCTAAAAGGCGCTGTAGAACACGTCGAACGTGCTGAACATGAATCTCGAGTGACGGAGAAAAAATCAGGATATCGTCAAGATAGACAAAAACAAAGATGTTCAGCATGTCTCTCAGAACATCATTAACTAATGCCTGAAAAACAGCTGGCGCATTGGCGAGACCAAACGGCAGAACCCGGTACTCAAAATGCCCTAACGGAGTGTTAAACGCCGTTTTCCACTCGTCCCCCTCTCTGATGCGCACGAGATGGTAAGCGTTACGAAGGTCCAACTTAGTAAAGCACCTGGCTCCCTGCAGAATCTCGAAGGCTGATGACATAAGGGGAAGCGGATAACGATTCTTAACCGTTATGTCATTCAGCCCTCGATAATCCACGCAGGGGCGCAGAGTACCGTCCTTCTTCTTAACAAAAAGAACCCCGCCCCGGCCGGAGAGGAAGAAGGCACTATGGTACCGGCGTCAAGAGACACAGACAAATAATCCTCGAGAGCCTTACGTTCGGGAGCCGACAGAGAGTATAGTCTACCCCGAGGAGGAGTGGTCCCCGGAAGGAGATCAATACTACAATCATACGACCGGTGAGGAGGAAGGGAGTTGGCTCGGGACCGACTGAAGACCGTGCGCAGATCATGATATTCCTCCGGCACTCCTGTCAAATCGCCAGGTTCCTCCTGAGAAGTAGGGACAGAAGAAACGGGAGGGATGGCAGACATTAAACACTTCACATGACAAGAAACGTTCCAGGATAGGATAGAATTACTAGACCAATTAATAGAAGGATTATGACATACTAGCCAGGGATGACCCAAAACAACAGGTGTAAACGGTGAACGAAAAATCAAAAAAGAAATAGTCTCACTGTGGTTACCAGATACTGTGAGGGTTAAAGGTAGTGTCTCAAATCTGATACTGGGAAGATGACTACCATCTAAGGCGAACATGGGCGTAGGCTTATCTAACTCTCTGAAAGGAATGTCATGTTTCCGAACCCATGCTTCGTCCATGAAACAACCCTCAGCCCCAGAGTCTATCAAGGCACTACATGTAGCACCCGAACCGGTCCAGCGTAGATGGACCGACAAAGTAGTACAGGATCTTGATGGAGAGACTTGAGTAGTTGCGCTCACCTGTAGCCCTCCGCTTACAGATGAGCTCTGGCTTTTACTGGACATGAATTAACAAAATGTCCAGCAACTCCGCAATAGAGGCACAGGCGGTTGGTGATCCTCCGTTCCCTCTCCTTAGTCGAGATGCGAATCCCTCCCAGCTGCATGGGCTCAGACTCTGAGCCAGAGGAGGGAGATGGTTGCGATGCGGAGCAGGGAAACACCGTTGATGCGAGCTCTCTTCCACGAGCCCGGTGACGAAGATCTACCCGTCGTTCTATGCGGATGGCGAGAGCAATCAAAGAGTCCACATCTGAAGGAACCTCCCGGGAGAGAATCTCATCCTTAACCACTGCGTGGAGTCCCTCCAGAAAACGAGCGAGCAGCGCCGGCTCGTTCCACTCACTAGAGGCAGCAAGAGTGCGAAACTCAATAGAATAATCCGTTATGGACCGTTCACCTTGGCATAAGGAAGCCAGGGCCCTAGAAGCCTCCCTACCAAAAACTGAACGGTCAAAAACCCGAATCATCTCCTCTTTAAAGTTCTGGAACTTGTTAGAGCAATCAGCCCTTGCCTCCCAGATAGCTGTGCCCCATTCTCGAGCCCGGCCAGTAAGGAGTGAAATGACGTAAGCAACCCGAGCTCTCTCTCTAGAGTATGTGTTGGGTTGGAGAGAGAACACAATCTCACACTGCGTGAGAAAGGAGCGGCACTCAGTGGGCTGCCCGGAGTAGCAAGGTGGGTTATTAACCCTGGGTTCTGGAGGCTCGGCAGGCCAGGAAGTAACAGGTGTCACGAGACGTAGACTCTGGAACTGTCCAGAGAGGTCGGAAACCTGAGCGGCCAGGTTCTCCACGGCATGGCGAGCAGCAGACAATTCCTGCTCGTGTCTGCCGAGCATGGCTCCTTGGATCTCGACGGCAGTGTAACGAGCGTCTGAAGTCGCTGGGTCCATTCCTTGGTCGGTTCCTTCTGTCATGCAGGTGAAAGAGGACCCAAAAGCGACTTGGCGAAAACAGAGTCTTTAATCCAGTAAAGTAATTACAAACAAAAAACACAACTTTCACTCGAAATGACGAGGACAAACTGGAGACTCGATCTTGAACAGCAGGTGAACAGCAGGTTGCCTCGGGAAGGCACTTGAACCAGACAGACTCAGACACCTGCTCACCACGCAGCATCTGAGGAAAACACGACACGACAGGGCGATACACAAACACAGCACGGTGAATTCTAGACAAGGAACCGACAGGACAGGAACGGAACACAAAGGAAGAAATAGGGACTCTAATCAGGGGAAAGGATCGGGAACAGGTGTGGGAAGACTAAATGATTGATTAGGGGAATAGGAACAGCTGGGAGCAGGAACGGAACGATAGAGAGAAGAGAGAGCGAGAGAGTGAGAGAGGGAGGGGGAGAGAGAGGGATAGAAAGAGGGAAAGAACCTAATAAGACCAGCAGAGGGAAACGAATAGAATGGGAAGCACAGGGACAAGACAAGATAATAAATGACAAAACATGACAGTAAGCCCATAGAATATGGACTTCTATAAAGAATACCTTTATCCAAGACCACGTTAGTTGTATAGCTCTTTTGTACCCTGTAAAAATGTTTTCCATTGTTTCCATGGCTGAGCTTATCTGTGTGTGTGTATATGTGTGTGCTTTATCCCTTTGTATTTTAGGGTATGAGCTGATATATATATATATATATATATATATATATATATATACAGTGCCTTGCGAAAGTATTCGGCCCCCTTGAACTTTGCGACCTTTTGCCACATTTCAGGCTTCAAACATAAAGATATAAAACTGTATTTTTTTGTGAAGAATCAACAACATGTGGGACACAATCATGAAGTGGAACGACATTTATTGGATATTGCAAACATTTTTAACAAATCAATACCCCATAATGACAAAGCAAAAACAGTTTTTTTCTTCTTCACATTTATAAAAATCTTAATTACCTTATTTGCATAAGTATTCAGACACTTTGCTATGAGACTCGAACTTGAGCTCAGATGCATCCTGTTTCCATTGACCATCCTTGAGATGTTTCTACAACTTGATTGGAGTCCACCCGTGGTAAATTCAATTGATTGGACATGATTTGGAAAGGCACACATCTGTCCATATAAGGTTCCACAGTTGACAGTGCATGTCAGAGCAAAAACCAAACCATGAGGTCGAAGGAATTGTCTGTAGAGCTCAGCGAAAGGATTGTGCCAAGGCACAGATAGGGTACCAAAAAATGTGTTGAAGGTCCCCAAGAACATTGAGGCCTCCATCATTCTTAAATGGAAGAAGTTTGGAACCACCAAGACTCTTCCTAGCGCTGACCGCCCAGCCAAACTGCGCAATCGGGGAGAAGGGCCTTGGTCAGGAAGGTGACCAAGAACGCGATGGTCAGAGCTCGAGAGTTCCTCTGTAGAGATGTGAGAACCTTCCAGAAGGACAACTATCTCTGCAGCACTCCACCAATCAGGCCTTTATGGTAGAGTGGCCAGACGGACGCCACTTTGACACACCTACTCATTCGAGGGTTTTTCTTAATTTTTACTATTTTGATTTGTTTAACACTTTTTGGGTTACTACATGATTCCACGTGTGCTATTTCATAGTTTTTATGTCTTCACTACTATTCTACAATGTCGAAAAAAGTCCAAATAAAGAAAAACCCTTGAATGAGTATGTGTGTCCAAACTTTTGACTGGTACTGTGTATATCTACATAACATTCATTAAAAAATGTGTGGCCGACGTAGTTACTTCCCCATCTAGCCTGGTTGCGTAGCTAAATTTGCCTGTGTGACTGAATCTACATTAATAAAGAGATGAGTGTTGTCAGTGAAACAAACCAGCTTTCCTGTTCAATTTATGACCCACAAGTCAAGACAGATTAGACTTGATCGGGTCGTTGGTGACATGTGTGACCTACAATGTGCTCAGCTCGTATTTGCAGACTAGAGGGTCGCTGATCTCCCTGGGCAAAGGTTTCCATGGGAACGACCCCTGGATCCTCTAATCTGCTATTTTGCAGCCCTCGCTCATCTTGAGGCTGAGTTATGTTGGATTCCTTTATGTCAGTCCCATATCCTTCTGCTCTATTTCCTCACCCAAGACCCACTCCCTATTTGCCTCCCCGCGCCCCCACCTCCCTCTCACTCCCTCCCTCTCGCCCTCTCCTGTCGGCAAGCACTCTGCTCTATTTTCTTCCTCCTTACATGTTTGTCTACTACCAGCATTTGCAGTGAATCGGCCTGGTTTTCCCACTGAAATCCAAGTGGCATGTTCCACATTAATTTGCAATGGGATCAGAAAATAAATTAATTGAAACAAACAATTGATGGCATAATCTTTGATATACATGATGATTAATTTATATAAATATTCTAGATGTAAATATTGAACACACGTCAACTTGACTGGGATGCTATGTCCTCATTTTGTCATTCCTTTAAGGGGTCTTGACAGGCAGCACAGGCACACAGATGCAGGGCCAGCCTGCTGCATACTCTCTGATTCAGGAGCGCAACTTTGGTTTTAGAAGTCGGTGGGAGATAATATATGTATATTATTTTGTTTATCTAGTCGGATACACTCCAAACAGCATACCCGACCGCTCGGAGGCGTCCACATAGTCCTAAAGCACACTGTTGCCTCATTTTGTATCACATTCCAATGATCAAATTGGGGGGGGACATGTCCCCCCTGTCCCCAGTGAAAGCTGTGCCCCTGCTCTGAGTGTAATGTGACGCCAGAAATGCATATGGTTTTCAACAACACACCAATAATGTGTTTGATGTGCATCAAACGTGTCATTCCAACAAATGTGATGGGCTGGATCCACCTAGTCACTAAATGATGCTAATACAACATTACTCAGTGTTTTCCAATGCCAGTGTTCAAGGCCCAAATATATATTCACATGTAGGATAATGTACATATCAATGCAGTGGTCAGTGGTTTGATTAATTGTTTACATTTTTAATAGGTTTTACTTGATTGTGTGTTATTCTGTCTTAATGCAATGCAGAAACAGATATAGTAACATGTATTTTCTCATAATTTGTTGATGGGCAGATCTTAATTAAGGGGTTGTTGGGATATTAATAACCTGCCGTCCTAAGAGTAGGAAGGTGGTGGGCGGGGGGGGGGGGTAGCATTGCTTTAAGTGCTGTTGATTGGAGTAATGGAGGGTGTTAATCCATGACTAAATTGGGGTTAATTCCAGGATAAATTTATTTGTTGATGTTCTCAGGTTAGGGCCAAAGATCAAGTGTACATTTGACAATGGGCCACTTGTTTCTTACTGATCATACAACATCCTAGCATTACAATGGGATGATCCATCACACTAGGCAGATTTTGCCTGATAGCCTACCCTCTCTATGATTTTAAAGCTTCAATCTGTAATTTCTGTTTCCATCAGACAACCTATCTGACTCTAATCCTCTCCAGAGACCCTTTGCCTAAAACACTACTCATATCATGTAGTCTCTGTTTCCTACTCAGGGTGGCGCCATTGTTCTTGAACGACACAGTTAACGTCCAGCAGAAGCACCAAATATGCCTTTTTTTTTAAATTTGAAAGTAGTTGACATGCCTGAGATTGTTTTGTTTATTTATTCGCCTGCGGAGTTTCATTAGTATAGCTAAATATTTACACTAAATGACATTTGCAGTTTATGCGTTTGAAAACCCATAATATCCCAGCAGCGAAGTGAAATAATACATGTTCACGCACCTGCTTCAAAGAACCAGTGACTTGACTGACCATAAAGTGAAATAAGCTCCGCGCAACTTCTATCTCCTCTCAACAGCATGTGTTTCACTTGTTGATGATGCACTGATAAATGATCAAAACATGTCCACGAAGACAGCCTTCGTCAATCAATAAAACAAACCATTTGATCATGCAGCTGCAACTGGTGGTAGGCTGTAGTGGAAGTATGGTGCTAGTTAGTGATGCATGTACACAACAATAATGACATCTACAGTATAATAGTGTGCTTTGATATTATTTAATTACAACATATATTAAATACAACAATTATTACACTCTCAATTCAGAGGTATCTTGTAAATGAAAACTGCAGCCATCTCCAAACTACAGATACATTGCCCGACCCCTTTGCATGATTCCCTTTGGTTTCGCCCAAATTTGGCTTTAGACGCGTGTTCTCCCTTCAAAAGCGGTTCGTTCTAATCATTGGCTGTGTGGGTTTGCGCTTCTTGTAGATTCATTCGCTGTCAATGGCCCGCTGGTGGACCTGTTTTCTATGAATACCTTGGCTTTTTACAGCCAAAATGCCAAGTATTGCCGTTGTTATGGATATCTTATATTGTTTATGGATATTTCCAATGGTAGGGGCTGTCGAAGGTAAGAGAGAATGCTGCTTTTTCTTTTTCTCGTCTGAATGCATAATTAAAACGTTCATGGATGATTGTCATTGTGAATAAACTCTCACCATAAATCCATTAATTATACACCATCAATTATTCATATCGTAAGAAATTGCGCAAATATCATGTACATCTAGGAGTGGGGTGGATTGTGATGGTAGTGTAAAAGTAAATAAGTCGTTTTTATTTTTTATTTTTTAATGTGACAACAGTAAATGCTTTCTGGGGGACTGTCACAATTGTAACGCCGTTATTTTGTATGCATCAAAGTCTGATGAAATTCTGTGAGAGAAAAAACTAACGTTAGATAAAATACTCCAAGGAAATACAGTATATCTATAGGTAAAACAGTGCTTCAGTCATTTTAATGGTTCTTACCACAAGTTTTGACTCCTAAACTACCTGTAGTCAGTATACAGTATGTTATAGAAATGTATCTGCTTCATAGCATATAATATTGTAACAAATGTGGTTTAGACAACTGCCAGTGTGTGTTTGTTTGTGTGTGTGTGTGGGGGGGGGGGTTACTTGCAGTGAACAAACCATGTAACCTTGTAACCCCATCTCAGTCATATGTGCTATTTCTTTGATAATAGAATGTAGGTAGGCTATGTTAAATAGTCTGCCAATATGTTAAATGCGATGTTGAATCATCTGTATGAATGGTTTTGCTTGCAATTCAATCACTCACACACACACACACACACACACACACACACACACACACACACACACACACACACACACACACACACACACACACACACACACACACACACACACACACACACACACACACACACACACACACACACACATACATTAAACCAATTGTTTTTTAAATTTATTTAACCTTTATTTAACTATGCAAGTCAGTTAAGAACAAATTCCCATTTACAATGATGGCATACATACATACATACATACATACATACATACATACATACATACATACATACATACATACATACATACACACACACACACACACACACACACACACACACACACACACACACACACACATACATACATACATACATACATACATACATACATACATACATACATACATACATACATACATACACATACACACATACACACATACACACATACATATATCAATAACATGGTAATATATCTTTATGATATAGGTATATCCAATTATTTGTACTAGTGTCATTTTAAAACAAGCAAATATTCACTATGATCAGCACTCCATTGGATTTGTTGGTGAAGTGTTGAGTTATATGCTCTCTGTCATTCCACAATACTTCAGGTGTCTTCTGTATTTAATGAAAGATGAATCAGATGTGGGGATGCATAACTGACCTATGATGGCTAAATCCAGCGCAAAAAGGCTTTTTGGATTGAAAAGCTGATCCGGCCCTGTGGTGTGTTTGGCCTGTCTTTTGGATTTTCAGGAGTTGAGAGTTAAAGCTACTTATTCTGAGTTTTGAACATTTTATGGCAGAATAACTTAGAGATTCAGGATTTCCTCATTTAGTTGCATGGCTACATAGAGTCCTTGCTACGGGCCAAATGCTACGTCACACCCACGGATATGATTTTCTACTCCGCAATGAGTCTGGATCTGAATACCTCCCCGACCCTTCACCGAATGTGAACACATTTGGGGCCGCCTGTTTGGTCCTGAAACCGATGGGTTGGGCCAGAGCAAGAACACAAGTGAGTAAAGCGACGGGTTGAAAATGTGTCATTGGCTTTTGTAATCTGATTTGTTAGACACCATCCCATCTCTGATGACTTTGTTTTGTACAATACCCCTCGTGCCCCTCGTCACTACGAACGACTTCTATGATGGCAGTCTCAGATTGAAGTATGTTGCGAACGCAGAATTTAGCGCGAGTCGTCAGGCTACTGCTGTGGTAACAACAGTGTAACAAATGACATAATTGTAATGACATATTAACTAAACCTGTAATTAACATTGAAAGGACATTTTAAGTTAGAGTAATTGTTACCTATCTCTCTCTGCAGTCACTGAATTAGTTACAGTAAGAGTAACTACTAGGCCTTTATGTGAAATTTTTTACCTTAGTTACATGGTTCATGCACAGCAAGATATGTGATAAAAATCACAGAAAATGACTTAACAAATGTGTTACTGGTTAACAGTATGGCTGCCTAACTGTGACTGTTGTGCTTATGTCCATAACATCATGCATGTCCAAGGCCTATTACGATGTCACCAATCTTCTGACTAAAACAAATAAAAAAAATCTATAGGTCTAGATGCCTTTTAATAATTCCCCTCAATTGCTTCAGTCAGTCAAACATATCTGAGTTGTGTGAGATCATGTGATGTCTGTCTGTCAGTTCTGGGCCCATGTGACGTCTGCTTGCTCTGCTCTGCTCTGCTCTCCCAGCCTGTTGTCCCCTCCTGTCCCTCTGTTTCAGCTGTGAGACCTCCCTCCCTCCCCCTTGTTGGGCTGCACAGCGTCCATGTTCCCAAGCCTTTATGTAAGCTGGGCAGACCTGACCGATTTCAGCCACGTCAAGAGCTATTGGCTCAGCATTGGCTTCCATAGTCTGGCTGAGAAATCATATAGGATCTCTCTCTCACTCTATCTCTTTCTCCCCATTATGTTCTGTCACACCACAGACATTTTTTCGTTTCTTTACCTGACTGGGTTCTTTGTAGTGGTTGGTTAGTTACACATGCCAATTGGATGCAGATAGTACCCATGCATGTGAATGTAGGTATTTTTTATCCAGAGAAGAGGAGTGCAACTGTAAATGTTTGACACGTAATGGCTGAATGGCTGTACTTAGGTGGCTCTGCAGTTCCAACCTCGAACACTACTCCTTTTTTTTCCACGAATGGTTTTTGCTTTTATGAAACATACAGAAAGGCTCTCTTCCTATCCATGCCTACTGGCAAGGACTGTGTGATACAGAATGTCTTGTTCACAGCATATACTGTTTGATGGTTCTAACCTTCCTTTCCATCTACCTCTTTGGTCTATCTATACACTTTTTACTATGGTCAAATATCACAACAACTCTGCCGCAAATAATCATGCCATGCATTTAGTTAGCTGTTTTATTTTAAGGTGGTGGATGATTATACATTATGATCGTTAACTAGTTTTTATGATGATCTATTTCTATTTCCTCTTTACTGACGTTTTTAGCAATGTCTTGCGACTTGCGACTGACTGAGGCCATTTTGGTCCACCTTAAGCCCTTACCTGTCAATTTGTTCCAGACAAAACAAAGCACTTATTTTAAACACAAGTTCAATAAAAATAACTGAATCCTATTTTCTTCACTTGTATTTTCAGTATAACCAAAGTGTTGACATGACACCTTTGCCTTTTGCTTCCAAAAGAAGCATAGCCTTTCTGGTCTTTGGAAGTCAATCAATATGCAGTGTAACGCTGCTCTTCGGTGCAGTACTCTTTCCCCTCAGGGAGCAGTGGCAGAAAATATTTAGCATCAAAACAGCCAACGACCTACTTCTCCTTCTTCCCTATGGTGGGGTTGCAAAACGTGGGTACACTTACATGACTGAGACACTTAACAGTGTAACATGTAAATGTTACAATCTATATATACCGTAGTTTTGTTTATAGATTTGTTATGAGTCTACCCTTGTTTCCAGGTTGGATTAAAGCTAGACAACCGTTGGCCAGACAAGATGGACATTGGGTACAGTGAATGAACCCATTCTGGAACTGCAAGCACATGTGCCAAAGAAACAAACCTATCTCTTGGCCAGATATGTTAAGGTTTTGAACCTGTGGAACATTGACGCCTTTGAATGTAAAATGCTTCCTTGTATTAATTTTGCTCCCTCTGAATAACAACAGGTGCAACGTTTCACTGTGGCAAAAGCTTAGTAAATCATTGTCATTATACAAGGCTTGGCCCTCATTTTTTAATTGGAACAGGATCAGGATGTGGTCTATTTGGGACTTTATATGATCACCAGTGGGTGAAAAACCTTCGTCCTTGGAAAGTCATTGAAAAGTATTTGACATTGGAGAGTGGGAAACCCTGATGAATGATGCTGTTCTGATGTTTACTGAGGTGAGTACTCCAGTGACAGAGGCAGGAACCCTGGTCGCAGGAAATAACAATAGCGGGGCTATATACAGGGTGTACCGGTGCAGAGTCAATGTGCGGTGGCACCGGTGTCAAGGTAATTGAGGTAATATGTACATGTAGGTAGAGTTATTAAAGTGACTATGCATTGATAATAACAGAGAGTAGCAGCAGCATTCCGGGGAGGGGGGGGGGGGGGATGCAAATAGTCTGGATAGTCATTTGATTAGTTGTTCAGGCGTCTTATGGCTTGGGGGTGGAAGCTATTTAGGAGCCTCTTGGACCTAGACCTGGTGCTCCGGTACTGCTTGCCGTGCGGTAGCAGAGAGAACCGTCAACGACTAGGGTGGCTGGTGGAGTCTTTGACCATTTTTAGGGTCTTCCTCTGACACTGCCTGGTATAGAGGACCTGTATGTCAGGAAGCTTGGCCCCGGTGATGTACTGGGCCGTACACACTAGAGATCGACCGATTAATCGGAATGTCCGATTAATTAGGGCCAATTTCGAGTTTTCATAACAATCGGAAATCAGTATTTTTGGACACTGATTTGATTTAGGCAAGTCAGTTGCCTAGAACTTGTTCTCAACTAGCCTACCTGGTTAAATAAAGGTTTAAAAAGTTAACACATTCTTTTTTTCCATGACGGCCTAGGAACGGTGGGTTAACTGCCTCGTTCAGGGGCAGAACGACAGATTTTCACCTTGTCAGCTCAGGGGAGTCAATCTTGCAACCTTACAGTTAACTATTACAATGTTCTATCCACGAGGAGACTGCCTGTTACACGAATGCAGTAATCCAGTTGCTAGCTAGCATTAAAGCTGCTAGCTAGCATTAAACTTATCTTATAAAAAAACAATCAATCAATCGATCATAATCACTAGTTAACTACACATGGTTGATGATATTACTAGTTTATCTAGCATGTCCTACATTACATATAATCAATGTGGTGCGTATCGTTGCTCCAATATGTACCTAACCATAAACATCAATGCCTTTCTTAAAATCAATACACAGAAGTATATATTTTTAAACCTGCATATTTAGCTAAATGAAATCCAGGTTAGCAGGCAATATTAACCAAGTGAAATTGTGTCACTTCTCTTGTGTTCATTGCACGCAGAGTCAGTGTATATGCAACAGTTTGGGCTGCCTAATTTGTTAGAATTTTACGTAATTATGACATAACATTGAAGGTTGTGCAATTTAACAGGAATATTTAGACTTATGGATGACACCCGTTAGATAAAATACGTAACGGTTCCATATTTCACTGAAAAAATAAACGTCTTGTTTTCGAGATGATAGTTTCCGGATTCGGCCATATTAATGACCTAAGGTTCGTATTTCTGTGTGTTTATTATATTATAATTAAGTCTATGATTTGATAGAGCAGTCTGACTGAGTGGTGGTAGGCAGCAGCAGGCTCATAAGCATTAATTCAAACAGCACGTTCGTGTGTTTGCCAGCAGCTATTTATGACTTCAAGCCTATCAACTCCCGAGATTAGGCTGGTGTAACCGATGTGAAATGGCTAGCTAGTTAGCGGGGTGCGCGCTAATAGCGTTTCAAACGTCACTCGCTCTGAGACTTGGAGTGGTTGTTTCCCTTGCTCTGCATGGGTAACGCTGCTTTGAGGGTGGCTGTTGTCATTGTGTTCCTGGTTCGAGCCCAGGTAGGAGCGAGGAGAGGGATAGAAGCTATACTGTTACACTGGCAATACTAAAGTGCATATAAGAACATCCAATGGTCAAAGGTTAATGAAATACAAATGGTATAGATAGAAATAGTCCTATAATAACTATAACCTAAAACTTCTTACCTGGGAATATTGGAGACTCATGTTAAAAGGAACCACCAGCTTTCATATGTTCTCATGTTCTGAGCAAGGAACTGAAACGTTAGCTTTCATACATAGCACATATTGCACTTTTACTTTCTTCTCCAACACTTTGTTTTTGCATTATTTAAACCAAATTGAACATGTTTCATTATTTACTTGAGGCTAAATTGATTTTATTGATGTATTATATTAAGTTAAAATAAGTGTTCATTCAGTATTGTTGTAATTGTCATTATTACAAAAAAAAAAATTAATTGGCCGATTAATCGGTATCGGGTTTTTGGGGCCGCCAATAATCGGTATCGGTATCGGCGTTTAAAAATCATAATCGGTCGACCTCTAAATAATATGCATATATTAGTATCTGGGACAGAGTAGGAGGCAGTTCACTCTGGGCACGCTATTCATCCAAAAGTGAAATGCTGCCCCCTATCGCAAAAAGGTTAATTGCTATATTGTAATTACTTCGCCACCATGGTCTATTTATTGCCTTACCTCTCTTATCCTGCTGTTACGGCACATGAGTGAGGAGGTGTGGAGTCAGGCGCAGAGAGCAAAAGATGTGGGAAAAAACACGCTTTAATGTCCCGGATAAATAACATGAACAAAAGTAGGAAAACAAATGAACAGAAATATAAACGGACAGCGTGAAACCCAAAATACAAACAAAATACACTCAAACAAAGAACAGACGAACAAGCCCGCACGAAACAGAAGCGGGCTGAACAAACTATATATAACCCTACCCTAACAACCAAACAAGAAACAGGTGCTACCAATCAGACAAAACCAAAGGAACACAGAACAACGGATCGGTGATAGCTAGTAGACCGGCGACGACGACCACCGAGCGCCACCCGAACAAGAAGGGGAGTCACCTTCGGTAATATTTGTGACAGTACCTCCCCCCTGACGCTGGCCTCGGGGACGACCCGGGGGCCGAGGCGCTGGGCGATCCGGACGGAGGCGATGGAACTCTCTCAACATAGATGGATCTAGAATATCCCTCACCGGAACCCAGCACCTCTCCTCCGGACCGTACCCCTCCCAGTCAACGAGGTACTGCAAGCCCCTCACCCGGCGTCTCGAGTCCAGAATAGTTCGTATCTTGTACGCCGGGGACCCCTCGATGTCCAGAGGGGGCGGAGGAACTTCCGGAACCTCACCTTCCTGCATGGGACCAGCTACCACCGGCCTGAGAAGAGACACATGAAACGAGGGATTAATACGATAATACGAAGGAAGTAATAATCGATAACAAACCTCGTTTATTCTCCTCAGGACATTAAATGGCCCTATACACTGTGGATCCAGCTTCCGGCAGGGCAAGCGGAGGGGCAGGTTTCGGGTCGAGAGCCAAACCCTGTCCCCAGGTGCAAACACGGGGGCCTCACTGCGGTGACGGTCAGCGCTCTTCTTCTGCCTTACACTCGCTTGGCGTAATGACTCTTGGACAGCCCTCCAGGTCTCCTTAGAGCGCTGCACCCACTCCTCCACCGCAGGAGCTTCAGTCTGGCTCTGATGCCACGGTGCCAGGACTGGCTGGTACCCCAACACACACTCAAATGGTGACATGTTGGTAGAGGAGTAGCTTAGTGAGTTCTGGGCTATTTCTGCCCAGGGAATATATCTCGCCCACTCCCCTGGCCAGTCCTGGCAATACGACCGCAGAAACCTACCCACCTCCTGGTTCACTCTCTCCACCTGCCCATTACTTTCCGGGTGATACCCTGAGGTCAGGCTGACCGAGATCCCCAGACGTTCCATAAATTCCCTCCAAACACGGGAGATAAACTGGGGGCCCCGATCAGAAACTATATCCTCAGTCACCCCGTAGTGCCGGAAGAGATGGGTGAAAAGAGCTTCCGCAGTCTGTAGGGCCGTAGGGAAACCGGGCAATAGGATAAGACGACACGACTTAGAGAACCGATCCACAATGACCAGGATCGTTGTGTTACCCTGAGAGGGGGGAAGGTCAGTAAGAAAATCCACCGATAGATGGGTCCACGGCCGTTGTGGAACGGGAAGAGGTTGTAATTTCCTAGCTGATCGGATATACTCCAGGTTACGGTGATCAGTCCAGATAAGGAAAGGGTGCTTAGCCCCCTCAAGCCAGTGTCTCCACACCTTCAGGGCCTTAACCATAGCCAACAACATCGCCTTCAACTTATGAAAAGCTCCTTCCGCCTCTGCTGACCACTGTAAACGCACCGGCCCCCCCTTCAGCAGTGAGGTAATAGGGGCAGCTACCTGACCAAAACCCCGGATAAACCTCCGGTAGTAATTGCAAACCCCAAGAACCGCTGCACCTCCTTTACCGTGGTCGGAGTCGTCCAATTACGCACGGCCTTTACGCGGTCACCCTCCATTACCAACCCAGAGCTGGAAATGCGATAACCCAGGAAGGAAACTAATTGTTTGGAAAACTCACATTTCTCCGCCTTCACATACAGGTCATGCTCCAGCAGTCGTCTAAGAACCTTGCGCACCAGAGATACATGCGCCGTGCGTGTAGCGGAGTAGATCAAAATATCGTCAATATACACCACTACACCCTGTCCGTGCAGGTCTCTAAGAATCTCATCCACGAAGGATTGAAATATAGCTGGAGCATTCTTTAAACCGTATGGCATGACGAGGTACTCATAATGGCCAGAAGTAGTGCTAAATGCAGTTTTCCACTCATCTCCTTCCCGAATACGCACCAGATTATAAGCACTCCTGAGATCCAGTTTAGTGAAGAACTGCGCTCCGTGAAATGATTCCACTGCCGTAGCAATGAGAGGTAGTGGGTAACTAAAACCCACCGTGATGGAATTTAGACCTCTATAATCAATACACGGACGCAAACCACCATCTTTTTTTTCTTCACAAAAAATAAACTCGAAGAGACAGGTGACATGGAGGGCCGAATGTACCCCTGTCCCAGAGCCTCGGTGATATAAGTTTCCCTAGCCACCGTCTCCTCCTGGGACAAAGGATACACATGACTCCTAGGGAGTGCAGCGTTACCCTGGAGGTTTATCACGCAATCCCCCTGCCAATGGGGTGGTAATTGGGTCGCCTTCTTTTTACTGAAAACGATAGCCAAATCGTCATATTCAGCTGGAATGCGCACGGTGGAAACCTGGTCTGGATTCTCCACCGTTGTTGCACCGATGGAAACCCCTACACACCTGCCTGAACACTCATCAGACCACCCCTGTAGAGTTCCCTGTTTCCACGAAATCGTAGGATTATGAATAGCTAGCCAGAGAATTCCCAGTACCACTGGAAACGCAGGCGAATCGATAAGGAACAAACTAATTCGCTCCTTGTGATTCCCCTGCGTAATCATCTCCAACGAAATTGTGGCTTTCCTCACCAGCCCTGACCTTAATGGTCGACTATCTAAAGAGTGCACGGTAAAAGGGGGGTCTACTTTTACTAACGGAATCCTCAACCTCTGAGCGAGTCCGCGATCTATAAAGTTTCCAGCTGCGCCTGAATCTACCAGTGCCTTATGCTGGAGAGAAGGAGAATAATTAAGGAAACATATTAATAAGAACATGTGACCAACAGGAAACTCTGGGAGAGTGTGGTGCTTACTCACCTGGGGTGACCGAGGAGTGTTCTGCCTGCCTTCTCGATTCCCAGATGAATTCCTCCTCCACCGACCAGACGTGTGCCCTCTCCGGCCACAACTGGTACAGGAGGAGCTTCCTCCTCCGATCTCCCTAGACGCGGTCCCTCCTAGCTCCATCGGGATAGGAACAAGAGGGTCAGGAGGTAGAACTGACAGGACCCTTTCAGAACGTTCGCGAGCAGCTAGCAGATGGTCCAACCGGATCGACAGGTCTATCAGTCCATCCAGGCTAAGTGTAGTGTCCCGACAGGCCAGCTCCCTGCGGACGTCCTCTCTCAGGCTACATCTGTAATGGTCTATCAGGGCCCTGTCGTTCCACCCTGCTCCAGCGGCCAAGGTTCGGAACTCCAGCGCGAAGTCCTGCGCGCTCCTCGTCCCCTGTCTGAGATGGAACAATCTCTCACCCGCCGCACGACCTTCTGGAGTGAGATCGAACACGGCCCTCAAACGGCGGGTGAACTACGGGTAATTGTCCTTCGCTGAGTCGGGCCAGTTCCAGACCGCATTAGCCCACTCCAGGGCTCTACCCGTAAGGCATGTGATGAGGACCCACACTCTCTCCTCGTATGAGGGAGCCGGCCGAACGGTGGCCAGGTAGAGGTCTAGTTGAAGCAGGAATCCCTGGCACCCCGTCGCTGCTCCATCGTACTCCCTCGGAGGCGTAATGCGCAGAACGCTGGAACCGGATCCAGATGGGGGAAATGGTAGAGTTGCTGGTGGGAGGGTCGGTGGGGTAGTAGGGAGACCATTCCTCTCCCAACGATCCATCCTCTCCATCATTTGTTCCATCGCTGATCCTAGGCGATGGAGGATGGACGTGTGATGAAGGACTCTCTCCTCCATAGTGGGAAGAGGAGTGGTCGCTGCTCCTGCTGACTCCATACCGTGGTGCGGGCTTCTGTTTACGGCAGATGAGTGAGGAGGTGTGGAGTCAGGCGCAGAGAGCAAAAGATGTTGGAAAAAACACGCTTTAATGTCCCGGATAAATAACATGAACAATAGTAGGAAAACAAATGAACAGAAATATAAACGGACAGCGTGAAACCCAAATACAAACAAAATACACTCAAACAAAGAACAGACGAACAAGCCCGCACGAAACAGAAGCGGGCTGAACAAACTATATATAACCCTACCCTAACAACCAAACAAGAAACAGGTGCTACCAATCAGACAAAACCAAAGGAACACAGAACAACGGATCGGTGATAGCTAGTAGACCGGTGACGACGACCGCCGAGCGCCACCCGAACAAGAAGGGGAGTCACCTTCGGTAATATTCGTGACACCTGCCTCATTTGCACATGCTGTATATAGATTTTTCTACTGTATTTTTGATTGTATGTTTGTTTATTCCATGTAACGCTGTGTTGTTGTATGTGTCGAACTGCTTTGCTTTATCTTGGCCAGGTCGCAGTTGCAAATTAGAACTGGTTCTCAACTAGCCTACTTGGTTAAATAAAGGTTAAATATATATATTTTTTAAAGGTGTTAGTGCCAGCATCAGTCTGTGCTGGTATGTAAGATAGCTATGAAAAATACAGATGAAAACTCATCTGTATTTAGATAGATACTCTACCTCAGGCTTGCAAAACCTCGATACTGCCTTAGATATTGTATACCAGCTGTTGTTTAGATAAATGCATAGGCCCCCACCCCGTGTTTTACCAGAGGCTGCTGTTCTAAAGTGTATAACCCGCCAGCTGTATGTTCTTAATGTTGTCGTTCAGCCACGGCTTGGTGAAACATAAGATATGACAGTTTTTAATATACTGTTGGTAGGATAAACGTGCTTTCAGTTCGTCCCATTTATTTTCCAGCAATTGAACATTAGCTAGCAGGACGGAAGGCAAGGGCAGATTAGCCCCTCGTCGCCTGATCCTCAAAAGGCACCCTGATCTCTTTCCGCTAAATCAGTTTCCTTGTCCAGTGAATAATGGGGATCTGGGCCTGGTCGGATGTCTGTATTATATCCCTCCCCGTCCGACTCATTGAAGAACTCTTTGTCCATCTTGAGATGAGCAATCGCAGTTCTGATGTCCAGAAGCTCTTTTCGGTCATAAGAGATGGTAGCAGCAACATTATGCACAAAACAAGTTACGAACAATGTGAAAAAAACAAACTAAATAGCATTGTTGGTTAAGAGCCGTTAAGCTGGCAGCCTTCCCCTCCGGTGCCATCATCATATCTTGGTCAAAACAGTGAGGGCTAACTGATATGCTGGTGAATGAGGACCCAAAAGCGACTTAACAGAAACAGAGTCTTTATTCCAGTCTTTAACAAAAACGATAATCCTGGAAATTATCTCAGGAAAATACAAACAGGAAAACTGAAATCCTCTCGTCAGTAGAGAGGAACGACTGGAGACGCGACCACAGACTGCAGGTCGCTTCGGGAAGGCACAGGCCGTAGCTGACATAGACACCTGCTCACACGCAGCATCTGAAGAAGGCAAAAACACGACGGAACAAGAACACAGCACAGCAAACATCAAACAATGATCCGACAAGGACTGAAGCGGAAAACAGAGGGAGAAATAGGGACTCTAATCAGAGGGCAAAATAGGGGACAGGTGTGAAAGAGTAAATGAGGTAGTTAGGAGAATGAGGAACAGCTGGGAGCAGGAACGGAACGATAGAGAGAGAGAGAGAGAGGGGGAGAGAGGGAGGGGGAGAGAGAGGGATAGAAAGAGGGAAAGAACCTAATAAGACCAGCAGGGGGAAACGAACAGAAGGGGAAGCACAAGGACAAGACATGACAATATATGACAAAACATGACAGTACCCCCCCACTCACCGAGCGCCTCCTGGCGCACTCGAGGAGGAACCCTGGCGGCAACGGAGGAAATCATAGATCAACAAACGGTCCAGCACGTCCCGAGAAAGAACCCAACTCCTCTCCTCAGGACCGTAACGGGAGACGATGAAGAGGGAATCTAGGGCTATTACTCTTATAAAAATGAGACACGGGTAGAGAACTGTAAGCGTTAGAGCAATCAGGACCAAACAGGCCAGGAGAGTAACAACTAGGGACAGACTGAGACACAGCAAGGCTAAGACCAGGAACAGGAGAGAGGCGGTGGCTGTGGACAGACTGAGACACAGCAAGTGCAGGAGCAGAACCAGGAGAGATGCGGTGGCAGGGGACAGACTGAGACACAGCAAGGGCAGGAGAGATGTGGTGGCTGGGGACAGACTGAGACCCAGCAAGACCAGGAGCAGAAGCAGAAAAAAAATTACCGGACTTATTCTGCGCGCAGTCCGAACAAGCAGCCACGAAACAGCGCGTGTCACGCTCCTGAGTAGGCCACCAAAACCGCTGGCGAATAGAAGCAAGCGTACCCCGAACGCCGGGGTGGCCAGCTAACTTGGCAGAGTGAGCCCACTGAAGAACAGCCAGACGAGTAGAGACAGGAACGAAAAGAAGGTTACTAGGACAAGCGCGCGGCGACGGAGTGTGAGTGAGTGCTTGCTTGACCTGTCTCTCAATTCCCCAGACATTCAACCCGACAACACGCCCCTCAGGGAGAATCCACTCGGGATCGGTAGACGCTACAGAAGAACTGAAGAGACGGGATAAAGCATGAGGCTTGGTGTTCTTAGTACCCGGGCGATAAGAAATCACGAACTCGAAACGAGCGAAAAACAACGCCCAACGAGCTTGACGCGCATTGAGTCGTTTGGCAGAACGGATGTACTCAAGGTTCTTTTGGTCAGTCCAAACGACAAAAGGGACGGTCGCCCCCTCCAACCACTGTCGCCATTCGCCTAAGGCTAAACGGATGGCGAGCAGTTCGCGGTTAGCCACATCATAGTTACGTTCCGACGGCGACAGGCGATGAGAAAAATACGCGCAAGGGTGGACCCCATCGTCAGTATGGGAGCGCTGGGACAGAATGGCTCCCACGCCCACCCCGACGCGTCTACCTCGACAATGAACTGTTTAGTGACGTCAGGTGCAACAAGGACAGGAGCGGATGCAAAACGCTTCTTGAGGAGATCAGTACAACAATCATACGACCGGTGAGGAGGAAGGGAGTTGGCTCTGGACCGACTGAAGACCGTGCGCAGATCATGATATTCCTCCGGCACTCCTGTCAAATCACCAGGTTCCTCCTGTGAAGAGGGAGCAGAAGAAACAGGAGGAATAGCAGACATTAAACATTTCACATGACAAGAAACGTTCCAGGAAAGGATAGAATTACTAGACCAATCAAAAGAAGGATTATGACACACTAGCCAGGGATGACCCAAAACAACAGGTGTAAAAGGTGAACAAAAAATCAAAAAAGAAATGGTCTCACTATGGTTACCAGATACTGTGAGGGTTAAAGGTAGTGTTTCACATAATATACTGGGGAGAGGACTACCATCCAAGGCGAACATGACCGTGGGCTCCCCTAACTGTCTGAGAGGAATGTCATGTTCCCGAGCCCAGGCTTCGTCCATAAAACAGCCCTCCGCCCCAGAGTCTATTAATGCACTGCAGGAAGCTGCCGATCCGGTCCAGCGTAGATGGACCGGCAAGGTAGTACAGGTACTTGACGGAGAGGACAGTGTAGTAGCGCTTATCAGTCGCCCTCCGCTTACTGATGAGCTCTGGCCTTTAACTGGACATGAAATGACAAAATGACCAGCGGAACCGCAATAGAGACAGAGGCGGTTGGTGATTCTCCGTTCCCTCTCCTTAGTCGAGATGTGCGAATACCCCCAGCTGCATGGGCTCAACACCTGAGTCAGTGGGGAAAGATGGTAGTGTCGGGGAGAGGGGGGACACAGTTAACGCGAGCTCTCTTCTATGAGCTCGGTGACGAAGATCTACCCGTCGTTCAATGCGAATAGCGAGTTCAATCAAAGAATCCACGCTGGATGGAACCTCCCGGGAGAGAATCTCATCCTTAACCTTAGCGTGGAGTCCCTCCAGAAAACGAGCGAGCAACGCCTGCTCGTTCCAGTTACTGGAGGCAGCAAGAGTGCGAAACTCTATAGAGTAATCCGTTATGGATCGATTACCTTGACATAGGGAAGACAGGGACCAGGAAGCTTCTTTCCCAAAAACAGAACGATCAAAAACCCGTATCATCTCCTCTTTAAAGTTCAGATAATCATTAGTACACTCAGCCCTTGCCTCCCAGATAGCTGTGCCCCACTCCCGAGCCCGACCAGTAAGGAGTGATATGACGTAGGCAATCCGAGCTCTCTCTCTTGAGTATGTGTTGGGCTGGAGAGAGAACACAATATCACACTGGGTGAGAAAGGAGCGGCACTCAGTGGGCTGCCCAGAGTAACGTGGTGGGTTATTAACCCTAGGTTCCGGAGACTCGGAACACCAGGAAGTAGCTGGTGGCACGAGACGAAGACTCTGAAACTGTCCTGAGAGGTCGGAGACCTGAGCGGCCAGGGTCTCAACGGCATGACGAGCAGCAGACAATTCCTGCTCGTGTCTGCCGAGCATCGCTCCCTGGAACTCGACAGTAGAGTAGAGAGAATCCGTAGTCGCTGGGTCCATTCTAGGTCGGATCATTCTGATATGCTGGTGAATGAGGACCCAAAAGCGACTTAACAGAAACAGAGTCTTTATTCCAGTCTTTAACAAAAATGATAATCCTGGAAATTATCTCAGGAAAATACAAACAGGAAAACTGAAATCCTCTCGTCAGTAGAGAGGAACGACTGGAGACGCGACCACAGACTGCAGGTCGCTTCGGGAAGGCACCGGCCGTAACTGACATAGACACCTGCTCACACGCAGCATCTGAAGAAGGCAAAAACACGACGGAACAAGAACACAGCACAGCAAACATCAAACAATGATCCGACAAGGACAGAAGCGGAAAACAGAGGGAGAAATAGGGACTCTAATCAGAGGGCAAAATAGGGGACAGGTGTGAAAGAGTAAATGAGGTAGTTAGGAGAATGAGGAACAGCTGGGAGCAGGAACGGAACGATAGAGAGAGAGAGAGAGAGGGAGAGAGGGAGGGGGAGAGAGAGGGATAGAAAGAGGGAAAGAACCTAATAAGACCAGCAGGGGGAAACGAACAGAAGGGGAAGCACAAGGACAAGACATGACAATATATGACAAAACATGACACTAACTGTAAAGATCAGCAGAAGAGCTGTAAATCTCCTTATTACTTTACTCTTATCAACTTTAGTGAACTCCCATTTCTCCAGAGTGAGCCTACCAGTTTACTTGCCATTTATTTTATATATATTCTTTACATTATTCTATCAATTCATACCAAGGATAAGTAGTGTTTATGTGACCTTTCAAGGATAAATCCTAACTTAAAATACTTGTGTGTAAACATTTAGACATAGAGTAATCTAAGTCAGTTGTGTGACAAACAGGAGAGCATAAGATACATATTATTTCAAGTTTGCACATCTAAACCCTTTATGTTATGCAGTCACTATGTTTTTCTTGACTTGATGAATGTTACTGATTGGAAGGAGAGTGCACACACACCTGGTTTCTCGGGCAGAAAACAATTTCAGCTTTTGAGGGAATTGAGCCCTACATTTTTTTTGTTGCAAGTGGACACAGGTAAGCAGCTTTAACTTCAAGTTAATTTTAGTTCCATGTACTTGATCCAGTGTATTGTGTCAGTGATGTAAGCATCACCAGTCAAGTGTCTTCCCACCCAATATATCATAAACCCTCTAACAGTACAGAAATAGTGACAGAACTGGAGCACTAGAAAATCAATGGGTCCCAATTCCCCAATTCTCGAAAATGCTCTATGCTGCTCCCAGTAGCAGTAGCATACGAAATAAGGTAATTTACTGACACAATCCTAATACATCAGTGTGTGTCAAGGCTCAGGAGAAGACCCAGATGCAGACAGTTTTGCAGTAACAAAAGTATATTACAACAGGGGGGGCAGGCAAACGACAGGTCAAGAGCAGGCAGAGGTCAGTAGTCCAGAGCAGAGTCCGAAAGGTACAGAATGGGAGGCTCAGGGTCAGGCAGAGGTCAGTAATCCAGGGTGGTGTGACAAGGTACAGAATGACAGGCAGGCTCAGGGTCAGGGCATGCAGAATGGTCAAAAACCAGGAAAGCTAGAAACAGGAACTAGAGACGGAAAGGAGCACGGGAAAAAATGCTGTTATGAAAACAAAATGAACTGGTAGCAGAAAAACAGAGAACACAGGTATAATGTCATGCAGGTGAAAGAGGACCCAAAAGCGACTTAACAGAAACAGAGTTTATTTAAGTCCAAAACGGAATAACAGAAATCCTCTAGACTTGTAGAGGGGAAACAACTGGAGAAGCGGCCACAGACTGCAGGTCGCTTCGGGTAGGCGCAGGCCGTAGTCGACAGAGACACCTGCTCACACGCAGCATCTGATGAAGGCAAAAACACGACAGGACAGGGCGATACACAATCACGGCAAAAACACGACAGGACAGGGCGAAACGCAATCACAGCATGGTGAATACAATACAAGGAACCGACGGGACAGGAACGGATCACAAAGGAATAAATAGGGACTCTAATCAGGGGAAAGGATCGGGAACAGGTGTGGGAAGACTAAATGATGATTAGGGGAATAGGAACAGCTGGGAGCAGGAACGGAACGATAGAGAGAAGAGAGAGCGAGAGAGTGAGAGAGGGAGGGGGAGAGAGATAGAAGGAGGGAAAGAACCAAATAAGACCAGCAGAGGGAAACGAATAGCATGGGGAGCACAGGGACAAGACATGATAATAAATGACAAACATGACAGTACCCCCCCACTCACCGAGCGCCTCCTGGCGCACTCGAGGAGGAATCCTGGCGGCAACGGAGGAAATCATCGATGAGTGAACGGTCCAGCACGTCCCGAGACGGAACCCAACTCCTCTCCTCAGGACCGTAACCCTCCCAATCCACTAGGTATTGGTGACCCCGTCCCCGAGAACGCATGTCCATGATCTTATGTACCTTGTAAATAGGTGCGCTCTCGACAAGGACGGGAGGGGGGGGAGGGAAGACGAACGGGGGTGCGAAGAAAGGGCTTAACACAGGAGACATGGAAGACAGGATGGACGCGACGAAGATGTCGCGGAAGAAGCAGTCGCACAGCGACAGGATTGACGACCTGGGAGACACGGAACGGACCAATGAACCGCGGAGTCAACTTACGAGAAGCTGTCGTAAGAGGAAGGTTGCGAGTGGAAAGCCACACTCTCTGGCCGCAACAATACCTTGGACTCTTAATCCTGCGTTTATTGGCGGCTCTCACCGTCTGTGCCCTGTAACGGCAAAGTGCAGACCTCACCCTCCTCCAGGTGCGCTCACAACGTTGGACAAACGCTTGAGCGGAGGGAACGCTGGACTCGGCAAGCTGGGATGAGAACAGAGGAGGCTGGTAACCCAGACTACTCTGAAACGGAGATAACCCGGTAGCAGACGAAGGAAGCGAATTGTGAGCGTATTCTGCCCAGGGGAGCTGTTCTGCCCAAGACGCAGGGTTTCTGAAAGAAAGGCTGCGTAGTATGCGACCAATCGTCTGATTGGCCCTCTCTGCTTGACCGTTAGACTGGGGATGAAACCCGGAAGAGAGACTGACGGACGCACCAATCAAACGACAGAACTCCCTCCAAAACTGTGACGTGAATTGCGGGCCTCTGTCTGAAACGGCGTCTAACGGGAGGCCATGAATTCTGAATACATTCTCAATAATGATTTGTGCCGTCTCCTTAGCGGAAGGAAGTTTAGCGAGGGGAATGAAATGTGCCGCCTTAGAGAACCTATCGACAACCGTCAGAATCACAGTCTTCCCCGCAGACAAAGGCAGACCGGTAATGAAGTCTAAGGCAATGTGAGACCATGGTCGAGAAGGAATGGGGAGCGGTCTGAGACGACCGGCAGGAGGAGAGTTACCCGACTTAGTCTGCGCGCAGTCCGAACAAGCAGCCACGAAACGGCGCGTGTCACGCTCCTGAGTCGGCCACCAAAAGCGCTGGCGAATAGACGCAAGAGTGCCTCGAACACCGGGATGACCAGCTAACTTGGCAGAGTGAGCCCACTGAAGAACAGCCAGACGAGTGGAAACAGGAACGAAAAGGAGGTTACTAGGACAAGCGCGCGGCGACGCAGTGTGCGTGAGTGCTTGCTTAACCTGTCTTTCAATTCCCCAGACTGTTAACCCGACAACACGCCCATAAGGAAGAATCCCCTCGGGATCAGTAGAAGCCACAGAAGAACTAAACAGACGGGATAAGGCATCAGGCTTGGTGTTCTTGCTACCCGGACGGTAAGAAATCACAAACTCGAAACGAGCGAAAAACAACGCCCAACGAGCTTGACGGGCATTAAGTCGTTTGGCAGAACGGATGTACTCAAGGTTCTTATGGTCTGTCCAAACGACAAAAGGAACGGTCGCCCCCTCCAACCACTGTCGCCATTCGCCTAGGGCTAAGCGGATGGCGAGCAGTTCACGGTTACCCACATCATAGTTGCGCTCAGATGGCGACAGGCGATGAGAAAAATAAGCGCAAGGATGAACCTTATCGTCAGACTGGAAGCGCTGGGATAGGATGGCTCCCACGCCTACCTCTGAAGCGTCAACCTCGACAATGAATTGTCTAGTGACGTCAGGAGTAACGAGGATAGGAGCGGACGTAAAACGTTCTTTTAGAAGATCAAAAGCTCCCTGGGCGGAACCGGACCACTTCAAAAAACGTCTTGACAGAAGTAAGAGCTGTGAGAGGGGCAGCAACTTGACCGAAATTACGAATGAAACGCCGATAGAAATTAGCGAAACCTAAAAAGCGCTGCAACTCGACACGTGACCTTGGAACGGGCCAATCACTGACAGCTTGGACCTTAGCGGAATCCATCTGAATGCCTTCAGCGGAAATAACGGAACCGAGAAAAGTAACGGAGGAGACATGAAAAGAGCACTTCTCAGCCTTTACGTAGAGACAATTCTCTAAAAGGCGCTGTAGAACACGTCGAACGTGCTGAACATGAATCTCGAGTGACGGAGAAAAAATCAGGATATCGTCAAGATAGACAAAAACAAAAATGTTCAGCATGTCTCTCAGAACATCATTAACTAATGCCTGAAAAACAGCTGGCGCATTGGCGAGACCGAACGGCAGAACCCGGTACTCAAAATGCCCTAACGGAGTGTTAAACGCCGTTTTCCACTCGTCCCCCTCTCTGATGCGCACGAGATGGTAAGCGTTACGAAGGTCCAACTTAGTAAAGCACCTGGCTCCCTGCAGAATCTCGAAGGCTGATGACATAAGGGGAAGCGGATAACGATTCTTAACCGTTATGTCATTCAGCCCTCGATAATCCACGCAGGGGCGCAGAGTACCGTCCTTCTTTTTAACAAAAAAGAACCCCGCCCCGGCCGGAGAAGAAGAAGGCACTATGGTACCGGCGTCAAGAGACACAGACAAATAATCCTCGAGAGCCTTACGTTCGGGAGCCGACAGAGAGTATAGTCTACCTCGAGGAGGAGTGGTCCCCGGAAGGAGATCAATACTACAATCATACGACCGGTGAGGAGGAAGGGAGTTGGCTCGGGACCGACTGAAGACCGTGCGCAGATCATGATATTCCTCCGGCACTCCTGTCAAATCGCCAGGTTCCTCCTGAGAAGTAGGAACAGAAGAAACGGGAGGGATGGCAGACATTAAACACTTCACATGACAAGAAACGTTCCAGGATAGGATAGAATTACTAGACCAATTAATAGAAGGATTATGACATACTAGCCAGGGATGACCCAAAACAACAGGTGTAAACGGTGAACGGAAAATCAAAAAAGAAATAGTCTCACTGTGGTTACCAGATACTGTGAGAGTTAAAGGTAGTGTCTCAAATTTGATACTGGGAAGATGACTACCATCTAAGGCAAACATGGGCGTAGGCCTGTCTAACGGTCTGAAAGGAATGTTATGTTTCCGAACCCATGCTTCGTCCATGAAACAACCCTCAGCCCCAGAGTCAATCAAAGCACTGCATGTAGCACCGAACCGGTCCAGCGTAGATGGACCGACATAGTAGTACAAGATCTAGATGAAGGGACCTGAGTAGTAGCGCTCACCAGTAGCCCTCCGCTTACTGATGGGCTCTGGCCTCTTACTGGACATGAATTAACAAAATGTCCAGCAACTCCGCAATAGAGGCACAGGCGGTTGGTGATCCTCCGTTCCCTCTCCTTATTCGAGATGCGAATCCCTCCCAGCTGCATGGGCTCAGTCTCAAAGCCAGAGGAGGGAGATGGTTGCGATGCGGAGCAGGGAAACACCGTTGATGCGAGCTCTCTTCCACGAGCCCGGTGACGAAGATCTACCCGTCGTTCTATGCGGATGGCGAGAGCAATCAAAGAATCCACATCTGATGGAACCTCCCGGGAGAGAATCTCATCCTTAACCACTGCGTGGAGTCCCTCCAGAAAACGAGCGAGCAGCGCCGGCTCGTTCCACTCACTAGAGGCAGCAAGAGTGCGAAACTCAATGGAATAATCCGTTATGGACCGTTCACCTTGGCATAAGGAAGCCAGGGCCCTAGAAGCCTCCCCACCAAAAACTGAACGGTCAAAAACCCGAATCATCTCCTCTTTAAAGTTCTGGAATTTGTTAGAGCAATCAGCCCTTGCCTCCCAGATAGCTGTGCCCCATTCTCGAGCCCGGCCAGTAAGGAGTGAAATGACGTAAGCAACCCGAGCTCTCTCTCTAGAGTATGTGTGGGGTTGGAGAGAGAACACAATCTCACACTGCGTGAGAAAGGAGCGGCACTCAGTGGGCTGCCCGGAGTAGCAAGGTGGGTTATTAACCCTAGGTTCTGGAGGCTCGGCAGGCCAGGAAGTAACAGGTGGCACGAGACGTAGACTCTGGAACTGTCCAGAGAGGTCGGAAACCTGAGCGGCCAGGTTCTCCACGGCATGGCGAGCAGCGGACAATTCCTGCTCGTGTCTGCCGAGCATGGCTCCTTGGATCTTGACGGCAGTGTAACGAGCGTCTGTAGTCGCTGGGTCCATTCCTTGGTCGGTTCCTTCTGTCATGCAGGTGAAAGAGGACCCAAAAGCGACTTAACAGAAACAGAGTTTATTTAAGTCCAAAACGGAATAACAGAAATCCTCTAGACTTGTAGAGGGGAAACAACTGGAGAAGCGGCCACAGACTGCAGGTCGCCGGGTAGGCGCAGGCCGTAGTCGACAGAGACACCTGCTCACACGCAGCATCTGATGAAGGCAAAAACACGACAGGACAGGGCGATACACAATCACGGCAAAAACACGACAGGACAGGGCGAAACGCAATCACAGCATGGTGAATACAATACAAGGAACCGACGGGACAGGAACGGATCACAAAGGAATAAATAGGGACTCTAATCAGGGGAAAGGATCGGGAACAGGTGTGGGAAGACTAAATGATGATTAGGGGAATAGGAACAGCTGGGAGCAGGAACGGAACGATAGAGAGAAGAGAGAGCGAGAGAGTGAGAGAGGGAGGGGGAGAGAGATAGAAGGAGGGAAAGAACCAAATAAGACCAGCAGAGGGAAACGAATAGCATGGGGAGCACAGGGACAAGACATGATAATAAATGACAAACATGACATATAAATACACTGGGGGTAGTGAGGAAGATGGGCGGCACCTGGAGGGGGTTGAGACAAGCACAAAGAATAGGTGAAACAGATCAGGGTTTGACAGTATGCAGCATTTGTCTGTCCATGGAATGGAAATGGATATACAGTACTTTAGCCTCATTTGAAAAATAATAATAATTTCTCAACTTCTTTTGTATTGTTACAGTATAATGCCTACACGTACCAAAAACTGAAAGGACTTGAAAAATACGCAGATAAGCTATGTGCTTATCACATGTGCTCCCTCTCCGGCCACTAGGTCACTAGGCTGCTTGTTATGGTGCACACCTGTCACCATTGTTACACTCATCAGTGCATTATGACACTCACCTGGACTCCATCACCTCCTTGATTACCTGCCCTATATGTCAGTCCCATTGGTTCCTTCCCCAGGCATCAATGTTTCTGTTTCAGTTTCCTGTTTGTGCGTTGTTCGTGTTTCTTGTTTTGTATTATGTTTCATTTGTTAAAACACTCACTCCCTGAACTTGCTTCCTGACTCTCAGCGCATATCGTTACAGTGCTGTATCCAATTCGAGTTAAGTCTATTTTTGCTGCCTAGATACTTACATCACTTTTACTTACATCACTATGCTTGTTTTGTTTGCAAACTATGCGATGGCTTGGGTTCATTCATTATGTAGGAGTTATTTCATCAACATTTAACTTGTTCAGTAAAAGTGGGATAAGGAAAATAAATGTTTTGTTGTATGTCCTGTGAGGTTCATCAAGTACATTTCGGGCTGGAGTACGTGTAACAGGGTTGGTTATGATTCCACTTGACACTGCAGAAATATGTATTTGATGTTTATGTATTCTTATTGGTTTATTGAATTTACATATCAATAAGGAGTTATGCTATTGGTCATGCTTGCAGATAGGGGGAGATCGCAAACGTCAATTCTTCCCAGTCTGATATTGACATGCAAGCGGTATGTCACGTTCTGAAATACTGTATTCTATTTTCATATTTACAATGTGTATGAGTTCACTAGATACCTGTGTAACGAATGTGAAACGGCTAGCTAGTTAGCGGTGGTGCGCGCTAAATAGCGTTTCAATCGGTGACGTCACTTGCTCTGAGACCTTGAAGTAGTGGTTCCCCTTGCTCTGCAAGGGCCGCGGCTTTTGTGGAGCGATGGGTAACGATGCTTTGTGAGTGACTGCTGTCTGTGTGCAGAGGGTCCCTGGTTCCTGCCCGGGTATGGGCGAGGGGACGGTCTAAAGTTACACTGTTGCACAAGTCCTGGTGTATATATGTGTACGGTACCTGTTAGATATTTGGGGCATCCTGGGATTTGCTTTTGTATGTTATTGCTGTAAGAGTGAGTTAGCTAGCATGCTCTAATTGTATTGGTTGCATTAGCCCCGCTAATTCAGTCATTTCCATGCTAACAGACAAATAACAAATCAATTGACAGAATAAACTACAAATCAACGGAGCTCACTGAACCGTACACGCATCCTCGCTGGCTGGACAGTCCTTTCTTTAAAAACACAACGCAAGAGAGTTATGAAGTACAGTCACAGCTGTTACAATGGTGCAGAATCCAGTCTTCTTGTCTTCGCTGGACAAACTGTTATATACACACACAAACAAAAATGGCATTTTTTTGTGAGTAGGGCCTGGTTGATACCTGTTGAGGGCACCTGGTTCTTATTTGACAGGTCAACCAAACCAATTTTCTTTTCCAAAGGAATTGGAGTCCAAAATTACCACGTTGATCAAATGCTAATTATTTGGGAAGAAATTACTCTAATTTTCCTATATTCACTGCAATGTAAGCATTCCCACATCTCCTACATATGCTCACAACTCTTTTCCTGACATGGCTTGATATGGGGCAATGAACGTGTCCAATGTGCTTTTTCACACAAATGCCAAAACCAGAGACGATTGAAGAAATGTGTCTCGGTCTTGACACAGTGGAACGGTAGCCTACTGTATTCCTTTTAGAGTATGGCCACTTGAGCAGGCAGGCAGGTGGTGAAGGCTTTTCAACTGGAGCATGCCATGTTGGCTCAAAGCTATGCTGTGAATTAATTAACCTCCCATGAATTATTCAGCAAGTTTTAAGAGCTATCCATGACATTTTCCATTGTTCCTCTTGGGAAAACAGACAATGATTTTAAAGATGTCAAATTGCATAAGACTGTTTTGATTCTTAGCTGACAACCTGCCAGTATAAATTCATAGCCTCTGACCTTGAGAATGTCTACTCCGCATAATGCAATAACATCTGCTTAGAGATAATTTATTTAGATTATCAGAGGCCACATTCTTCGGATGGTAAAAACCTCGCAAATTTGTCAATGGCAGTTTCACCATTTCTTGCCATCGTAATCTTTCAGGATGCACCAAGATATTAAATGAGCATCATCAGTACTAACAATATGCTGCTGTTATCAACCTGAGCAAATAGATATTGCACTTTGATTCAATTTGTAGCCTTGGAAGAACATGCATGAGCCAAGATGCTTTGAACCATTTGGTCCAAATGTGCCATCTCTATCTGCAGTCTCTGATGCAGGCTGGTCTCTGTTTGTGCTTTAGTGGAACATGCCACAACCCTGGGATGTTCCCCTGCAATGCTAATATAATGCAATGCTAATACAATGCTAATTTTGGGCTCCTAAGTGGCGCAGGGGTCTAAGGCACTGCATCTCAGTGCAAGAGCCGTCAATACAGTCCCTGGTTTGAATCTAGGCTGTATCACATCCGGCCTTGATTGGGAGTCCCATCGGGCGGCACACAATTGACCCAGCGTTGTCTGGGTTTGACCGGGTTAAGCCGTCATCGTAAATAAGGATTTGTTCTTAACTAACTTGCCTGGTTAAATAAAATAAAATAATATATATATAAAAGCAGCAGAAGAAGCAGGGCCATAAAATGGATAAATAAGAAATGTGGGACTGAGAGTTTCAGTGTGGCGGGAGGCACATTGACATAAAAGCCAGTGAGTGAAGCCCAGCGATGTGTCCCCTGGGTTTAATCCAGTGTGGCGTACAGAGCGCGGCGCAGCCTGCAAGGATTATGTGTGCTGAACTTAGTTACTCTCTCCTCCTCGGTGGCCTACTTTTCATTGAAATATGGAGAGAAAGACAGTGAGAGAAGGAAAGAGAGAGATCTATATTGTAGGAATGCAGGGACAGATGGAGTCAGACGGTGGGGAGGGGGACGTGGAGCCAGAGAGAGGGAGAGAGACCTCTGTAACTTTATTCCCCTCTCCCTCTCGCATGTTAAATTCTGGTTTAAGAATACTTATGGGGCGGTAGATAATGGGGGATTTGTCTATCCCTTTGACCATATTCTCAACCGGCTGGTAGAGCATGTTTTGACAATGGAATTAGAAGTGGGTATGAAAACAATCTTCACTTGAACGTGATTGGTCAACTCCCCACTCCCTCCTGTATCAATTCATTTAATTTGGATACTTTTCGGTTGCTGCAGTTGAGCGTTGTTGCACTCTAACTTTAAGAAAACTCTAAATCAGTCACCGAAGATATGGGATAATAGGCAGAAATTCAGTTGGTGAGGGATTGATATTGCACCATTCCTGTTAGTAGAGATGAGTAGGAATAAGAAAATCAATAGTTCAAATGTAAAAAGGCTAAAAGCTAGAATTTTGTAACAATATGCTCAACCAGGTAGTTAATATTCAATTAAAAAGTATGGTGGACTAAGAATATATATATATATATATATATATATATATATATATATATATATATATATATATATATATATATATTTTTTTTATGTATTCTTTTGGTGAAAAATATTATTTAATTGTTGACAACACATGACATTAGACAACATAAATTGGATTAACCACACTTCATGACCCATGCAGTCTATTAATCAATATTCAGACTTAAGGTCACCGATAAATATGACTTTAATAGTAATACAAAACTGCACTCTGTCATATATTATCTCAAAATATACAGTGCCTTCGGGAAGTATTCAGACCCCTTGACTTTTTCTACATTTTGTTAGGTCTTATTATAAAATGGACTAAATAGTTTTACCCCCCTCATCAATCTACACACAATAACTCATAATCACAAAGCAAAGATATATCTTTAAAAAAAAAAGCAAATGTATAAATATTTTCGGTTGTTGAAATATCACATTTACATAAGTATTCAGACCCTTTACTCAGTACTTTGTTAAAGCACCTTACAGCCTCGAGTCTTCTTGGGTATGACGCTACAAGCTTGCCACATCTGTATTTGGGGAGTTTATCCCATTATTCTCTGCAGATCCTCTCAAGCTCTGTCAGGTTGGATGGGGAGTGTTGCTTCACAACTATTTTCAGGTCTCTCCAGAGACGTTCGATCAGGTTGGAAGGTGAACCTTCACCCCAGTCTGAGGTCCTGAGTGCACTGGAGCAGGTTTTCATCGAGGATCTCTCCGTACTTTGCTTCGTTCATCTTTGCATCGATCCTGGCTAGTCTCCCAATCTCTGCCGCTGAAAAACATCCCAACAGCATGATGCTGCCACCACCATGCTTCACCATAAGGATGGTACCAGGTTCCTCCAGAAGAATACACTTGGCATTAAGGCCATTGAGTTCAGTCTTGGTTTTATCAGACCAGAGAATCTTGTTTCTCATGGTTTGAGAGCCTTTAGGTTCCTTTTGGCAAACTCCAAGTGGGTTGTCATGTCCCTTTTACTGAGGAATGGCTTCCGTCTGGTCACTCTACCACAGTGGTTCCCAATCTTTTTATAGTGCTGTACACCTTCAGCGGCTGTACCCCTTCAAACATTCAGCTGCGTACCCACTCTAGCACCAGGGTCAGCGCACTCTCAAATGTAATTTTTTGCCATCATTGTAAGCCTGCCACACACACACGATACGATACATTTATTAAACAATAGAATGAGTGTGAGTTTTTGTCATAACCCAGCTCGTGAGAAGTGACAAAGAACACTTATAGGACCAGTGTAATGAGTACGATGGGAGACAGAATGCTGGTTTCAAGCACAGGGCGCCACAGGTGTTTCTTTGTAAAGGATAACAAGAGGAGGCAGGTAGCTGGGTCCAGGGGCAGGCAGAATGTCACACACAGGGATTCCTATAAGGTAACAGTACAGGCAGGGAAAATGCTAATAACATAGTCCTGGATATCAGGCAAGAGGTTGATGACAGGAAATCTGATAGGCAAAAGTGCAGGCAGGGAATGATGGCCAAAAACTATGATACACGGGAGGACTACTATGGAAATAAACAGCACTCCGGCTAGACAGTGTAACAAAACAAACAATACCTCACAATGATGGGGTGCAAAGAACTGAACTAAATAGTGTGTTAAATGACATACAGTTGTGTGAACAGGTGATCAGTATTCAGAGAGTGAGCTGCGTTCAGGGGATCTATGTGTTTGAGAGTGTGAGTTGGAAGCAGACGTTACAACCAGGGCACAAATAATAATATAATAATCAATCATTTTGCTCTTCATTTAGCCATCTTACATATAAAACTTTATCTGTTGATTTTAAAATTGTGAATAACTCACCACAGGTTAATGAGAAGGATGTGCTTGAAAGGATGCACATAACCCTGCAATGTTGGGTTGTATTGGAGAGAGTCTCTTTCTTAAATCATTTTCCACACACAGTCTCTGCCTGTATTTAGTTTTCAAGCTAGTGAGGGCCGAGAATCCACTCTCACATAGGTACTTGGTTGCAAAAGGTATCAGTGTCTTAACAGTGCGATTTGCCAAGGCAGGATACTCTGAGTGCAGCCCAATCCAGAAATCTGCCAGTAGCTTCTGATTAAATTCAATTTTCACAGAACTGCTTGTTGCAATTTCGATGAGGCTCTCTTGTTCAGATATCGGTAAGTGGACTGGAGGCAGGGCATGAAAGGGATAATGAATCCAGTTGTTTGTGTCATCTGTTTTTGGAAAGTACCTGCGTAATTGCGTGCCCACTCACTCAGGTGCTTCGCTCGATCACATTTGACATTGTCTGTAAGCTTGAGTTCATTTGCACACAAAAACAATCATACAATGATCAAAATCAAATCAAATCATATCAAATGTATTTATATAGCCCTTCTTACATCAGCTGATATCTCAAAGTGCAGTGTACAGAAACAAAGCATAAAGCCCCAAACAGCAGACAATGCAGGTGTAGAAGCACGATGGCTAGGAAAAACTCCTTAGAAAGGCCAAAACCTAGGAAGAATCCTAGAGAGGAACCAGGCTATGAGGGGTGGCCAGTCCTCTTCTGGCTGTGCCGGGTGGAGATTATAACAGAACATGGCCAAGATGTTCAAATGTTCATAAATGGCCAGCATGGTCAAATAATAATAATCACAGTAGTTTTCGAGGGTGCAACAGGTCAGCACCTCAGGAGTAGATGTCAGTTGGCTTTTCATAGCCGATCATTGAGAGTATCTCTACCGCTCCTGCTGTTTCTAGAGAGTTGAAAACAGCAGGTCTGGGGCAGGTAGCACGTCCGGTGAACAGGTCAGGGTTCCATAGCCGCAGGCAGAACAGTTGAAATTGGAGCAGCAGGACGGCCAGGTGGACTGGGGACAGCAAGGAGTCATCATGCCAGGTAGTCCGGAGGCATGGTCCTCGTGCTCAGGTCCTCCGAGAGAGAGAAAGAAAGAAAGAGAGAATTAGAGAGAGCATACTTAAATTCACACAGGACACCGGATAAGACAGGAGAAATACTCCAGACATAACAGATTGACCCTAGCCCCCCAACACATAAACTACTGCAGCATAAATACTGGAGGCTGAGACAGGAGAGGTCAGGAGACACTGTGGCCCCATCCGATGATACCCCCGGACAGGGCCAAACAGGAAGGATATAACCCCTTCCACTTTGCCAAAGCACAGCCCCCACACCACTAGAGGGATATCTTCAACCACCAATTTACCATCCTGAGACAAGGCGGAGTATAACCCAGACAGGAGGACCACATCAGTGACTCAACCGACTCAAGTGACACACCCCTCCTAAGGACGGCATTGAAGAGCACCAATAAGCCAGTGACTCAGCCCCTGTAATAGCGTTAGAGGCACAGAATCCCAGTGGAGAGAGGGGAACCGGCCAGGCAGAGACAGCAAGGGTGGTTTGTTGCTCCAGTGCCTTTCCGTTCACCTTCACACTCCTGGGCCAGACTACACTCAATCATAGGACCTACTGAAGAGATGAGTCTTCAATAAAGACTTAAAGGTTGAGACTGAGTCTGCGTCTCTCACATGGGTAGGCAGACCATTCCATAAAAATGGTGCTCTATAGGAGAAAGCTCTGCCTCCAGCTGTTTGCTTAGAAATTCTAGGGACAATTAGGAGGCCCGTGTCTTGTGACCGTAGAGTACGTGTATGTATGTATGGCAGGACCAAATCAGAGAGATAGGTAGGAGCAAGCCCATGTAATGCTTTGTAGGTTAGCAGTAAAACCTTGAAATCAGCCCTTGCCTTAACAGGAAGCCAGTGTAGGGAGGCTAGCACTGGAGTAATATGATCCATTTTTTTGGTTCTAGTCAGGATTCTAGCAGCTGTATTTAGCACTAACTGAAGTTTATTTAGTGCTTTATCCGGGTAGCCGGAGAGTAGAGCATTGCAGTAGTCTAATCTAGAAGTGACAAAAGCGCAGATTAATTTTTCTGCATCATTTTTGGACAGATAATTTCTGATTTTTGCAATGTTATGATCGAAAGACTTGTGTGTTGTCCTTGTTAATGCAGACAGAGAAGAGCTCCAACATCTTAATCATTGCCTCAATTTTGTACCGGACATTGAATATAGTTGCGGAGAGTCCCTGTACTCCTAGATTCAGATCATTCAGGCGAGAAAAATCATCACCTAGATATGCCAGTCGTATAAGAAACTCGTCATGCAAGCGGTCAGACAAGTGTTAATTATGGTCAGTAAAGAAAACTTTAAGCTCATCTCTCAAATTAAAAAAAAGTGTCAATACTCTGCCCATTGATAACCACTTCTGTATGTTGTAAAAGCGCTACATGGTCGCTGACCATATCATTGCATAGTGCAGAAAATACACGAGAGTTCATGGGCCTTGCTTTAACAAAGTTAACCATTTTCACTGTAGTGTCCAAAACGTCTTTCAAGCTGTCAGGCATTCCCTTGGCAGCAAGAACCTCTCAGTGGATAACTGCTTACACGGGCATTACCACTCCACTATGTCTCCCTGTCATGGCTTCTGCGCCATCAGTACAGATACCAACACGTCTTGACCAGCAAAGTCCATTTGATGTCACAAAGCTGTCCAGTATTTTAAAAATATCCTTCCCTGTTGTCCTGGTTTCCAGTGGTTTGCAGAAGTGGTTTCCTTAATTGACCCCCCCCCCCCCATAAACGTAACGGACATATACCAGGAGCTGTGCCAGGCCCGCCACTTCTATTGACTCATCCAGCTGTAACGCATAGAATTCACTGGCTTGTATGTGAAGCAGTAATTGTTTCAAAACATCTCCTGCCATATCACTGATGCGTCGTGAAACAGTGTTTGATGAAGATATTCTGTATAGTTTTTTGTCCTTTCCCCCAGCATTGTTCCAGCCATATCCTCAGCAGCAGGAAGAAAGAAGTCCTCCACAATAGTATGGGGCTTGCCTGTCCTAGCCACTCGGTAGCTCACCATAGTATAGGGCTTGCCTGTCCTAGCCACTCGGTAGCTCACCATAGTATAGGGCTTGCCTGTCCTAGCCACTCGGTAGCTCACCATATAAGATGCTTCTGGACCCTTCTTATTAATGGTATCTATTGCTTTTATACATGTCTTACTACTCGAAAGTCATCTTAATTCTCTTTCAAAAAGCTCCCATAGCTTATTTTTCAAATTAGCATGTTTCTAAATGTCTGTGCAAGAGTGAAGGTTTCATTGAGTATATGTGTGCACATATAACACACTGTGGCTGAGGAAAGGCACTACTCCCAATATAAGTGAACCCCAAATCAATATACATATTTGTGTATACATACATATTTGAGTCTCTTCAATGGTCCAACGTCCCTGTCTGTTGTTCGGTGCTTTCCCGGGTAAGGGGGCGGTTACTTTGGCTACATCAGATTCACAGCTGTCAGTGTCCATGCTAGCTGGGCTAAAAACACATGTAGAATTACTGATACTAGCATTGGATGTGCTTGTGGAAGGAGAACAACTTGTATCGTCGATAGATGCAGGTGTAGCACTGCTGGCTACATACTGACCGTTAGTGGAATTCTCGCGAGAGCGTAACGATTCATGTGATCGGATGTTAATTATTTGACTAGGCTACCTGTATTTGACATTGTGTTGTTATTTCGCTGAACACTAGATGGTAAAATTTTATTTTCGGCTGTGAAACCAGGCTACTCAGGTGAGAGAAAAACCTCACCCAAATGTATAGCCCCTTTGGAAAATAAAAATGAACTGTTTGAAAATGTGAAGAAATTGTTATTTAAAAAAAAAAAAAATATATATATATATATATATATATATATATATACATATACATATATAGGTTTATTTAAAAAAAATGTGAATCACATTTTTAAATGGCGTACCCCCGACGGTACCCCAGTTTGGGTTGTCCCTCTAGAAAGTTCTCCCATCTCCACAGAGGAACTCTAGAGCTCTGTCAGAGTAACTATCGGGTTCTTGGTCACCTCCCTTCACCCCCGATTGCTCAGTTTGGCCGGGCGGCCAGCTCTTGAAAGAGTCTTGGTGGTTCCAAACTTCTTCCATTTAAGAATGATGGAGGCCACTGTGTTCTTGAGGACCTTCAATGCTGCACACGTTTTTTGGTACCCTTCGCCAGATCTTTGCCGCGACACAATCATGTCTCTGAGCTTTACGGACAATTCCTTCGACCTCATGGCTTGGTATTTGCTCGGACATGCACGTTCAACTCTGGGACTTTACATAGACAGGTGTGTGCCTTTCCAAATCATGCCAATTGAATGTACCACAGGTGGACTCCACAATCAAGTTGTAGAAACATCTGAAGGATGATCAATGGAAACCAATGGACACAGGATGCACCTGAGCTCCATTTCGAGTCTCATAGTACAGGGTCTTAACAGCTATGTGTTACGGTTTTCTTCCGTCGAAGGAGAGTCGGACCAAAATGCAGCATGTTAATTTCCATACATGTTTATTGAACGACAAAAACACGAAAAATACAAAACAACAAACGGAACGTGAAAACCTATACAGCCTATCTGGTGACTACAAACACAGAGACAGGAACAATCACCCACGAAATACTCAAAGAATATGGCTGCCTAAATATGGTTCCCAATCAGAGACAACGATAATCACCTGACTCTGATTGAGAACCGCCTCAGGCAGCCATAGACTATGCTAGACACCCCACAAAAACCCCATGACAAAAACGCACCACAATAACCCATGTCACACCCTGGCCTAACCAAATAAATGAAGACAAACATACATTACTTCGACCAGGGCGTGACAGAACCCTTCCCCCCTAAGGTGCGGACTCCCGGACGCACATCAAAACAATAGGGAGGGTCCGGGTGGGCGTCTGTCCATGGTGGCGGCTCCAGCTCGGGACGTGGACCCCACTCCATCAATGTCTTAGTTCCTCCCCATCGCGTCCTAGGATAGTCCACCCTCGCCGCCGACCATGGCCTAGTAGTCCTCACCCAGAACCCCACTGGACTGAGGGGCAGCTCGGGACTGAAGGGCAGCTCGGGACTGAGAGGCAGCTCGGGACTGAGGGGTAGCTCGGGACTGGGGGGTAGCTCGGGACTGAGGGGAAGCTCGACACTGAGGGGAAGCTCGGCACTGAGGGGAAGCTCTGCACTGAGGGGAAGCTCAGCACTGAGGGGAAGCTCAACACTGAGGGGAAGCTCAACACTGAGGAGAAGCCCAGCACTGAGAGGAAGCCCAGCACTGAGAGGCAGCTCAGCACCGAGAGGAAGCTCAGGCAGGTAGTTGGATCCGGCAAATCCTGGCTGGCTGGCGGATCTGGAAGAGTCTGGCTGACTGGCGGATCTGGAAGAGTCTGGCTGACTGGCGGATCTGGAAGAGTCTGGCTGACTGGCGGATCTGGAAGAGTCTGACTGGCGGATCTGGAAGAGTCTGGCTGACTGGCGGATCTGGAAGAGTCTGGCTGACTGGCGGATCTGGAAGAGTCTGGCTGACTGGCGGATCTGGAAGAGTCTGGCTGACTGGCAGATCTGGAAGAGTCTGGCTGACTGGCAGATCTGGAAGAGTCTGGCTGACTGGCAGATCTAGCTGCTCTGGCTGCTCCATGCAGACTGGCAGCTCTATGCAGACTGGCAGTTCTGGCTGCTCCATGCAGACTGGCAGTTCTGGCTGCTCCATGCAGACTGGCAGCTCTGGCTGCTCCATGCAGACTGACAGCTCTGGCTGCTCCATGCAGACTGACAGCTCTGGCTGCTCCATGCAGACTGACAGCTCTGGTTGCTCCATGCAGACTGACAGCTCTGGCTGCTCCATGCAGACTGACAGCTCAGGCTGCTCCATGCAGACTGACAGCTCAGGCTGCTCCATGCAGGCTGGCAGCTCTGGCTGCACTGGACAGGCAGGAGACTGGCAATATCTCCTCCCACGTCCAAGTCCTGTGATCGCTGCTCCTCACGATAAACAGGGGGAGTTGGCTCAGGTTTGAACCCCCCCCCCCCCCAAGAAATTTTTGGGGCTGACTCTCGGTCTTCCGTCCGCGCCGCCATGCTTGCTTCGCCAACTCCATTCTCCGATAACCTTCTTTGCACTGCTCCAGCGAATCCCAGGCGGGCTCCGGCACTCTCTCTGGGTCGACTGCCCACCTGTCTATTTCCTCCCAAGTCGTATACTCCAAACTTCGTAGCTCCTGCTGCCGCTGCCTGTCACCACGCCGCTTGGTCCTCTTGTGGTGGGTGATTCTGTTACGGTTTTCTTCCGTTGAAGGAGAGTCGGACCAAAATGCAGCATGGTAATTTCCATACATGTTTATTGAACGACAAAAACACGAACAATACAAAACAACAAACGGAACGTGAAAACCTATACAGCCTATCTGGTGACTACAAACACAGAGACAGTAACAATCACCCACGAAATACTCAAAGAATATGGCTGCCTAAATATGGTTCCCAATCAGAGACAACGATAATCACCTGACTCTGATAGAGAACCGCCTCAGGCATCCATAGACTATGCTAGACACCCTGTCATGTTTTGTCATATATTGTCATGTCTTGTCCCTGTGCTTTCTCTTCTATTCGTTTCCCCCTGCTGGTCTTATTAGGTTTCTTTCCCTCTCTCTTTCCCTCTCTCTCTCTATCGTTCTGTTCCTGCTCCAAGCTGTTCCTCATTCTCCTAATGACCTCGTTTACTCTTTCACACCTGTCCCCTATTTTGCCCTCTGATTAAGTCTCTATTTCTCTCTTCGTTTCTGCTTCTGTCCTTGTCGGATCCCTGTTTGCTGTTCGCTGTGTTCTTGTTCCGTCCTGTCGTGTTTTTGCCTTCATCAGATGCTGCGTGTGAGCAGGTGTCTCTGTCAGCTACGGCCTGCGCCTACCCGAAGCGACCTGCAGTCTGTGGCCGCTTATCCTGTTATTCCCCTCTACAGACTAGAGGATTTCTGTTATTCCCCGTTTGGACATTTCCTGTTAAGGATTCAGGATTTGTTATTTTCTGTTTGGACTTGAATAAACTCTGTTTCTGTTAAGTTGCTTTTGGGTCCTCACTCACCTGCATAACACACCCCACAAAAACCCCATGACAAAAACGCACCACAATAACCCATGTCACACCCTGGCCTGACCAAATAAATGAAGACAAACATACATTACTTAAATAAGGTATTTCTGTTTTTATTTTTTATAGATTTTCAAAACTTCCTAAAAACGTGTTTTTGCTTTGTCATTATGGGGTATTGTGTGTAGATTACTGAGGATTTATTTTAATTTGATCCATTTTAGAGTAAGGCTGTAACATAACAAAATGTGGAAATAGTTAAGAGGTCTGTGTACTTTTCGAAGGCACTGTAGTCTGAACATGTGGGAAACATGGTGGAATACTTTTTTTCCACCATAATTTGCAAATAAATTCCTTAAAAATCCTACAATGTGATTTTCTGGATTTTTTTCTCATTTTGTCTGTCATAGTTGAAGCGTACCTATGATGAAAATTACATGCCTCTCTCAACTTTTTAAGTGGGAGAACTTGCACAATTGGTGGCTGACTAAATACTTTTTTGCCCTACTGTATAGAGCCATGTCATCGTGGAATGCTCTGCCACCAGAAGTTACCCTGGCAAAAAGCCAGTTTAGCTTTAAAAAACATATTTTAAAAAAACATTGTATCACAGCGCCTCTCCTCTTTCTAATGATCTAATTTAAATGTACTGTATCTAAGAATATGAATATGAATAGTGTATAAATTAGAGGTTGACCGATTATGATTTTTCAATGCCAATACCGATACCGATTAATCTGACAAATATTTGTTGTTGTTGTAATAATGACAATTACAACAATACTGAATAGACACTTTTATTTTAACTTAATACATCAATAACATCTATTTAGTCTCAAGTAAATAATGTAACATGTTCAATTTGGTTTAAATAATGCAAAAACAAAGTGTTGGAGAAGAAAGTAAAAGTGCTATATTTGCCATGTTAATAAGCTAACGTTTAAGTTCCTTGCTCAGAAAATGAGAACATATGAAAGCAGGTGGTTCCTTTTAACATGAGTCTTCAATATTCCCAGGTAAGAAGTATTAGGTTGTAGTTATTATAGGAATTATAGGACTATCTCGCTATACAATTTGTATTTCATATACCTTTGACTATTGGATGTTCTTATAAGCACTATAGTATTGCCAGCCTAATCTCGGGAGTTGATAGGCATGAAGTCATAAACAGTGCAATGCTTGAAGCACAGAGAAGAGCTGCTGGCAAATGCAGGTGCTGTTTGAATGAATGCTTACGAGGCTGCTGCTACCTACCACCGCTCAGTCAGACTGCTCTATCAAATATCAAATCATAGAATTAATTATAATATAACACACAGAAATATGAGCCTTAGGTCATTAAATATGGTAAAATCCGGAAACTATAATTTTGAAAACAAAACGTGAAAACGTTCCGTATTGTATCTAACGGGTGGCATCCCTAAGTCTAAATATTGCTGTTACATTGCTCAACCTTCAACGTTATGTCATAATTATGTACCATTCCGGCAAATTAATTACGGTCTTTGTTATGAAGAAATGGTCTTCACACAGTTTGCTACGAGCCAGGCAACACAAACTGCCTTATATAGCCTGACTCTGCTTGCACAGAACGCAAGAGAAGTGGCACAATTTCCCTAGTTAAAATAAAGTAATGTTAGCAGGCAATATTAACTAAATATGCAAGTTTGGAAATAAATACATGTGTATTGATTTTTTGAAAGGCATTGATGTTTATGGTTAGGTACACATTGGTACAACCACAGTGCTTTTTTCGCAAATGCGCTTGTTAAATCATCACCCGTTTGGAGAAGTAGGCTGTGATTCGATGATAAATTAACAGGTACCGCGTCGGTTATATGCAATGTAGGACAAGCTAAATAAACTAGTAATATCATGAACCATGTGTAGTTAACTAGTGATTATGTTAAGATTGATTATTTTTTATAGGATAAGTTGAATGCTAGCTAGAAACTTACCTTGGCTCTTGCCAAAAGCCTGCCACCCAGTCTCCTCATGGAGTGCAATGTAATCGGCCATAATCGGTGCCCAAAAATGCCCATCACTGATTGTTATGAAAACTTGAAATCGGCCCTAATTAATCGGCCATTCCGATTAATCGGTCGACCTCTAGTATAAATAGTATTTTTGTGCTCTCTTGGTGTCTTTTGCTATATGTAACTTTTATCTTATTAATTTAAAATCAAATCCAATTTCATTGATCACATACACATATTTAGCAGATGTTATTGCGGGCGTAGTGACATTGTAACGCTCGTCTGAAGAAGAGGGAGTGGACCAAAGCGCAGCGTGGTACGTGTTCCTGATGTTTATTCAAATCTGAACACTAGAACAAAATAACAAAGAGCAAAAACGACAGTTCTGTCAGGTGCAGAAACACAAAACAGAAAACTACCCACAAACCCAGGTGGGGAAAAGGCTACCTAAGTACACTGCTCAAAAAAATAAAGGGAACACTAAAATAACACATCCTATATCTGTATGAATGAAATATTCTTAAATACTTTTTTCTTTACATAGTTGAATGTGCTGACAACAAAATAACACAAAAATGATCAATGGAAATCAAATGTATCAACCCATGGAGGTCTGGATTTGGAGTGACACTCAAAATTATAGTGGAAAACCACACTACAGGCTGATCCAACTGTGATGTAATGTCCTTAAAACAAATCAAAATGAGGCTCAGTAGTGTGTGTGGCCTCCACGTGCCTATATGACCTCCCTACAATGCCTGGGCATGCTCCTGATGAGGTGGCGGATGGTCTCCTGAGGGATCTCCTCCCAGACCTGGACTAAAGCATCCGCCAACTCCTGGACAGTCTGTGGTGCAACGTGGCGTTGGTGGATGGAGCAAGACATGATGTCCCAGATGTGCTCAATTGGATTCAGGTCTGGGGAACGGGCGGGCCAGTCCATAGCATCAATGACTTAATAATAATAATATAATAATATATGCCATTTAGCAGACGCTTTTATCCAAAGCGACTTACAGTCATGTGTGACTTCCTCTAGCAGGAACTGCTGACACACTCCAGCCACATGAGGTCTAGCATTGTCTTGCATTAGGAGGAACCTAAGGCCAACCGCACCAGCATATGGTCTCCCAAGGGGTCTGAGGATCTCATTTCGGTACCTAATGGCAGTCAGGCTACCTCTGGCGAGCACATGGAGGGCTGTGCGGCCCCCCAAAGAAATGCCACCCCATACCATGACTGACCCACCGGCAAACCGGTCATGCTGGAGGATGTTGCAGGCAGCAGAACGTTCTCCATGGCGTCTCCAGACTCTGTCACGTGCTCAGTGTGAACCTGCTTTCATCTGTGAAGAGCACAGGGCGCCAGTGGCGAATTTGCCAATCTTGGTGTTCTCTGGCAAATGCCAAACGTCCTGCACAGTGTTGGGCTGTAAGCACAACCCCCACCTGTGGACTTCGGGCCCTCATACCACCCTCATGGACTCTGTTTCTGACCGTTTGAGCAGACACATGCACATTTGCACAAAGGCGGAGGTAGCGGTCCTGCTGCTGGGTTGTTGCCCTCCTACGGCCTCCTCCACGTCTCCTGATGTATTGGCCTGTCTCCTGGTAGCGCCTCCATGCTCTGGACACTACGCTGACAGACACAGCAAACCTTCTTGCCACAGCTCACATTGATGTGCCATCCTGGATGAGCTGCACTACCTGAGCCACTTGTGTGGGTTGTAGACTCCGTCTCATGCTACCAGTAGAGTGAAAGCACCGCCAGCATTCAAAAGTGACCAAAACATCAGCCAGGAAGCATAGGAACTGAGAAGTGGTCTGGTCACCACCTGCAGAACCACTCCTTTATTGGGGGTGTCTTGCTAATTGCCTATAATTTCCACCTGTTGTCTATTCCATTTGCACAACAGCATGTTAAATGTATTGTCAATCAGTGTTGCTTCCTAAGTGGACAGTTTGATTTCACAGAAGTGTGATTGACTTGGAGTTACATTGTGTTGTTTAAGTGTTCCCTTTATTTTTTTGAGCAGTGTATGATTCTCAATCAGAGACAACGATATACAGCTGCCTCTGATTGAGAACCACACCCGGCCAAACACAAAGAAAAATGAAAACATAGAAATAAAGAAACTAGAATGCCCACCCTAGTCACACTGTGGCCTTAACAAAATAGATAATAAAAGCCTCTCTATGGCCAGGGCGTGACAGAAATGCTTGTGTTCCTAACTCCAACAGTGCAGTAGTATTTAACAATTCACAACAATACACATACATCTAAAAGTAAAATAATGGAATTAAGAAATATATAAATATTAGCAAGAGCAATGTCGGAGTGGCACATATGAGATGAGTAAGGCGGTATGTAAACATTATTTAAAAATTATTAAAGTGACTAACTAGTGTTCCATTATTAAAGTGACCAGTGATTCCAAGTCTATGTATATAGGGCAGCAGCCTCTAAGGGGCAGGGTTGCGTAATTTAACGTAATATCTTATGTTGTTCTTGTCTATAACTGTTCTGTACTTTGTCATGTATTTGTATGTTTTATGTGGACCCCAGGAAGAGTATCTGCTGCATCTGCAGTAGCTGATGGGGATCCTAATAAACTCAACTAAACCTGAAAACACATCAATTTCAATTCAATTTAATATTCATGTGCAAAATTACTATCATTTGTAAAAATGTGACATTAGTCCTCGTTTAACAATGCTTACCTGCCAATGAACGCCACTGAAGCAGACCTAAAGTCATTTTTGTAATATTGTTGAGATGAGTAAAAATGCTATGCAAAATGCCATTCTAATATGGCATTGCTACTATGACACTCTCAACCGCCTGGTAGAGCTCTGTTACATTTTCGAGACAACCTCTTTATCGCGTACAGTATTTATAATACTCAGCTTTAATATAGCCTTCCATGTGTCGTGTGTGACAAGATCTCTGCGACATACTGTGCACACTCGGTTGGGCTCAAGCAGAAACTGAAGTGCTTTGATGACATGTCTAGGCACGAAAGGAGGGCATCATGCAAGTAACTAATGTCACCCCCCTTCCCTTTGTCCCCTGTTGCAGCTACAGTACATCAGATTGTGCATGCCTTGCATTTTGAGCCTTGTTGTGCGTTAGTTTGAGCCTACTGTATGACTTGGAGAGCTGGAGCTAGTATCCACATAGACCCATTTCTTTCCCTTCTCTGTGCTTTCCACTCAGACTTGCTCCCCTCCCAATCCCTCTAGGCTCAGTCCATGGGAATTCTTAGCGGGTCACTGCTCCCGGCCTCTTTATTCCCGTTCAGCGGCAGCACCAACACCTGGCTCGCCCTCCCTCACAGCTACTCATTAATCCACACTGATACTAACAGGAACTGATCACCCGAAAAATTGCCCAAATTGGAGACCAATCATTTTGTCTGAACTTGACTATAAAATGCCTACTGTTGTAATGCCGTATACATTATGTCATTCAGCCTCTATGGTCAGTTGATAATGGGGATGAATCATGTGGTTATTCCACTGTGGTTATTCCACTGTGTTTACTGCCTCTCTACGACAGGTGGCTTACATGAAACTGGAATCATCGGCCATTATGGTTCTGTAATTGGCTCATTATAGCATACTTCCCTAGAGATTGTATATGGCTCGGACTCCCCTAAGTATTTAAGGATTCTTTCAGAGGTGACATGCAATTGACTTGAATTAAATTGAATATTTGTGGTAATGTAATTGACACAGACACATAGTAATGGTTCATATTTGTCTAGTTTAATAGAGATTATTGGTCATTTTCCCAGATGTTTGCTGACATGTTGCTGTCATTTTAATTGTTTAATTTGTTGAGAGACGCTTTCTTTTGGAGAACAATGTTGGTCCCAGAGTATTTACATGGTAGTTACATATTGAATAGAATAATTCATTGTGCATACTGTAGTTCAACAAGTGCTCAGGACCTGCTGGCATCACACTTTTGTTATTGTGGGCATTACGATGCAGTTAGCTAGCTGGCTTGTTGTTAAATGTCATGACCGAGCACTCTGAGCTGGCTTTGCTTGGCAGCCAGAAGGTTTGCACCTCACTTTGCCTCTGTGTTTTCACTGAAATCAAATAGGCTAGTACAGTAGGTGGTTAGCTGGGTACATATTGATTCACACGTAATGTCTAAGTAAGAATCCTGAATCTTACTACACCGGCTCTGATGCTCGTCGGCTCTGGCAGGTCTTGCAAACTATTACGGACTACAAAGGGAAATCCAGCCACGAGCTGACCAGTGATGCGAGCCTACCAGACGGGCTAAATTCCTTTTATGCTTGCTTTAAGGCAAGCAATTCTGAAGCATGCATGAGAGCACCAGCTGTTCCGGACGACTGTGATCACACTCTCCATAGCCGATGTGAGCAAGATCTTTAAACAAGGCAACATTCACAAGGCCGCTGGGCCAGACTGGTTACCAGAACATGTACTCAGAGCATGCGCGGACCAGCAAAGTGTCTTTGCTGACATTTTCAACCTCTGCCTGACCGAGTCTGTAATACCTCTCAAACAGACCACCATAGTCCCTGTGCCCAAGAGAGTGAAGGTAACCTGCCTAAATGACTACCGCCCATAGCACTCACGTCGGTAGCCATGAAGTGCTTTGAAAGGCTGGTCATGGCTCACAACAATACCATCATCCCGAAAACACTAGACCCACTCCAATTTGCATACTGCCCCAACAGATCCAAAGATGATGCAATCTCAATCCCACTCCACACTGCCCTTTCCCACCTGGACAAAAGGCACACCTATGTGAGAATGCTGTTCATTGACTACAGTGCAGCATTCAACACTATAGTGCCCACAAAGCTCATCACTAAGCTAAGGACCCTGGGATTAAACACCTCCCTCTGCAACTGGTTCCTGGACTTCCTGATAGGCCGCCCCGAGATGGGAAGGGTAGGCAACAACACATCTGCCACACTGATCCTCAACACGGGTGCCCCTCAGGGGTGCGTGCTTAGTACCCTCCTGTACTCCCAGTTCACCCACGACTGCGTGGCCAAGCACCATCATCAAGTTTGCTGACGATATAGTGGTGGTAGGCCTGATCACCAACAACGACGAGACAGCCTACAGAGGGTAGTGCGTACAGCCCAGTACGTCACTGGGGCCAAGCTTTCTGCCATCCATGAGCTATATCCAGTGGGGCAAAAAAGTATTTAGTCAGCCACCAATTGTGCAAGTTCTCCCACTTAAAAAGATGAGAGAGGCCTGTAATTTACATCATAGGTACACTTCAACTATGACAGACAAAATGAGAAAAGAAATACCAGAAAATCACATTGTAGGATTTTTAATGAATTTATTTGCAAATTATGGTGGAAAATAAGTATTTGGTCACCTACAAACAAGCAAGATTTCTGGCTCTCACAGACCTGTAACTTCTTCTTTAAGAGGCTCCTCTGTCCTCCACTCGTTACCTGTATTAATGGCACCTGTTTGAACTTGTTATCAGTATAAAAGACACCTGTCCACAACCTCAAACAGTCACACTCCAAACTCCACTATGGCCAAGACCAAAGAGCTGTCAAAGGACACCAGAAACAAAATTGTAGACCTGCACCAGGCTGGGAAGACTGAATCTGCAATAGGTAAGCAGCTTGGTTTGAAGAAATCAACTGTGGGAGCAATTATTAGGAAATGGTAGACATACAAGACCACTGATAATCTCCCTCGATCTGGGGCTCCACGCAAGATCTCACCCCGTGGGGTCAATATTATCACAAGAACGGTGAGCAAAAATCCTAGAACCACATGGGGAGACCTAGTGAATGACCTGCAGAGAACTGGGACCAAAGTAACAAAGCCTACCATCAATAACACACTACGCCGCCAGGGACTCAAATCCTGCAGTGCCAGACGTGTCCCCCTGCTTAAGCCAGTACATGTCCAGGCCCGTCTGAAGTTTGCTAGAGAGCATTTGGATGATCCAGAAGAAGATTGGGAAAATGTCATATGGTCAGATGAAACCAAAATATAACTTTTTGGTAAAAACTCAACGCGTTGTGTTTGGAGGACAAAGAATGCTGAGTTGCATCCAAAGAACACCATACCTACTGTGAAGCATGGGGGTGGAAACATCATGCTTTGGGGCTGTTTTTCTGCAAAGGGACCAGGACGACTGATCAGTGTAAAGCAAAGAATGAATGGGACCATGTATCGTGAGATTTTGAGTGAAAACCTCCTTCCATCAGCAAGGGCATTGAAGATTAAACGTGGCTGGGTCTTTCAGCATGACAATGATCCCAAACACACCGCCCGGGCAATGAAGGAGTGGCTTCGAAAGAAGCATTTTAAGGTCCTTGAGTCGCCTAGCCAGTCTCCAGATCTTAACCCCATAGAAAATCTTTGGAGGGAGTTGAAAGTCTGTGTTGCCCAGTAACAGCCCCAAAACATCACTGCTCTAGAGGAAATCTGCATGGAGGAATGGGCCAAAATACCAGCAACAGTGTGTGAAAACCTTGTGAAGACTTACAGAAAATGTTTGACGTCTGTCATTGCCAACAAAGGGTATATAACAAAGTATTGAGATAAACTTTTGTTATTGACCAAATACTTATTTTCCACCATAATTTGCAAATAAATTCATTAAAAATCCTACAATGTGATTTTCTGGATTTTTTTTTCTCATTTTGTCTGTCATAGTTGAAATGTACCTATGATGAAAATTACAGGCCTCTCTCATCTTTTTAAGTGGGAGAATTTGCACAATTGGTGGCTGACTAAATACTTTTTTGCCCCACTGTACTAGGCGGTGTCAGAGGAAGGATATCATACTTGAGTAAAAGTAAAGTTACCGAAATAGAAAATGACCCAAGTAAAAGTGAGTCATCCAGTAAAATACTACTTGAATAAAAGTATAAAAGCATTCCGAGCTTGCTGCTACGCCACCATGTCTGTGTCAATGACTGATTTCAACTGTATTCCTACACTTTGCACTTCAAAATAAATCTCAGCTAGTTATCTATTTTATTTATCATAGTGATTCAGGAGTAACATTAAAACAGAATCATATTCCCCACCAACATTAGACAACTATACAGAAAACCCTCAAAATACCGAAACAAGTATATGAAGTCAATGATGAGAGAATTTGATATTTGATATTAATATTATGAGATTGAGATGAACTAAAATAGCAGTGCAGATGGTACTCTTTTGCTAAGTGTAGAGATGTATTATAGGTAATGATTATGTAGGGGACTTCTGAGAATGGTACAGACGTATTCGGTACTAGGTAATCATGTCAAATGTAATCATATTGTCATTGATTAAAGAGTTTTACATTATTTTAACTGAACAGCGTCCCCCCCATACCAATTAATAACTTTACAAACTCTGGTTTGGGACACCTGGGAACACCACGTGACGTCCTGATGACTGGTGAAACAAATGTCTTGAGATCATCTTACAAACGTCCTAACATGGTCCTCAATGACATGGTTCTCAATGACCTACACAAAGGTCCCCCAAAGTTCCATTGGGATCATCATGCGACATCCTAATGACTAGTAAAAGTAAAGTCCTGAGAACTTCCTATAAAAATGTTGACGTGGTCCTGAGTGACGTTCTGGTAACTTGCAGGGAACTACACAAAGGTCCCCCAGAGAACGTTACATTGGCTCCATCACATGGCGTCCTGATGACAGATTTATTTTATTTTATTGGGAACGTACTGAAAACGTCTTTAGGGTAATCGCCAGAACAAACGGGAAACAATACAAAAACCTCCAGGGGACCATGAAAGTACATTATAAGAGCATCCTAAAATCGTCCCTGAGGACGTCCCCAGAACAAACCGGTAAACTAGACAAAATCTCCACAGGACCATGTCCATGACACAACTTCCTGAGAGTGTCCTATAAATGTCCCTGGGGACATCCCCGGAACAAACTGGGAACTAGCACAACAGGGAAGGGGAAAAGGGAAGAAAAATGTCCCTACCATTTAAACCCACACACATTAAAACCTCACCACTATTCCACTACTTGGCCCTATCTGATCCTACACCAGGCCGACAGCCTGGGAGGACGGGACACTATCGTTCAACACCTTCAAACTCCTCTGCAGCAAAATCACGTCCACCCAAGTACTTCTCTGCACCTGCTACCACAACATATTTTTTTCTGCGACTATGTCCCGAGGATAACGTCATGTTTAACGTTCCTAGAACGTTCTCAGAACTGGGAGGGTCAGCCACGGTCTCTTCCCTTTCTGCAACCTATGGTGGGACAAATCAATCCAATAATCAAATTCTATTTATATATAATTCTTACATTGACAATAACCGAGCCTAGATCCCAAAGACCAATCAGCAGCACCGTGGCAAGGAAAAACTCCCTAGATGAAAAAAAATCTGTAGAGAAAAAAATATTCAGAAGTTCATCTGATAGTGGGTATCATGATGTACTGAACAGTTGAAGACAGATGTTTACTAGAGAGAGCATTGGGGGCTGTTTTTTTCCAGACCATGCGACCTGACTGAGGACAAATTGATAGGGAAATGTAAAAGCAGGAGATTTTCCTGCTCGAGTTGTGTGGTTGCCGGGGGGAAATCATGGCCCTTGCAATGGCGAGTGTTAATTCTCTAGGGTGGAAGACAGTGTTGCAGTGTCCCTGTGGACCAGACATTGATGCTATTGGCTTTCCATAAGTCTTTGTTCTCAACTGCAGATGTGCGGGTACCAGGCAGTGTGTTATAATGAGAAATACACTCGATAAACAACTAACCCTTATTCTAATCCTTTCCCCCCAAGTATGGTTTCCATCCAGGTCCATTTTTATAGAGACAGAATTGTGCTCAGTCTACATAATCAGGGTCCAACCTGTGTTTTACCACTGTATGAGTAGGTTGTGGCCTGTCCCCCTTCCTGTATTCCCTACCAGCGTATAAGGCTTAAATATACTTGTTCGTACCATCCCTCCACTCAGCAGCACTTCACTGATAGGACCCTGTGAATAATTTAAAATGTGTCAGTCTACACAGGCAGAGTGGGGAAGACTTACAGCCTACTTGCCCTTCCATTTCTGGTGGGGGTGGTGAGAGGAGAGATTATGGGCTTCACTGTGTGCGCGCGTGTGTGTCCGGATACTGAAGAGCGGGAGAAAGAGAGAGAGAGACAGCAGATGTCACCAGGCAGAGTCATTCACTACCGTTCCTCCTGTATTAAGTGTGGTTGAGGTGCAGCAGAGTGTCACTGTGCCCCCTTAGCGTGACTGCACACAGACCATCACTGAAACACCACAACGCAGGGGCACGGGTCATAACACAATACTTCTACGATATCACTCTACACCAAGTCGCAAAAGTGTGTTATGATCATAATTGTGCAATTCTGTCAGACCATGTTAGGAGTATCATGATTAACCAATAGAGCTGTCACGACTGCATCCTGGCAACATTTTAAGTGACGGAGTGTACTGATGTGTATAGTGTATGTAGTTTACAGATGAATCATTGATCGCTCATGAACCTGTATTTATTGTCTGCATATGCCCATCTCTATGTTTATGTATGCACAGAGCTAACATTTCCCCTTGGGGATAATAAAGTTATTATCTAATCTATTTAGAGAGATGTACAGGTGTAGACTCCATATATAATGCTAACAGAGGGGAGAGAAGGCAACATTGTTGCAAGCCTCAAGCGATAATGATGAACGTACATATGTGGCTAGAGAAACACTTTTTTTTATCCTCGTTTTGACGTTGGTCAGTCATACACAGTTAATACTATTCTCTCACCACAATATTTCACAATGACAGTAACATGTGTCTTGCTGTCTTCGTTGCCCTGTTTTGCAGTTGTGATTTTTAATACCACATTAACTTGTTCATCTTGATTTCCCTGTAGAAATACTCATGGACTCTACGACGGCAACAGCAGAGCTGGGATGGACTATCTATCCAGCATTGGGGGTGAGTAGAACAAAGCATCTCATTATATGACACACCATTTTGTAAACTTTTAAAACTTTTTGTCATTTTGCAGAACCGTCTCTAGCTGCAGCACCATGAGAAGCCCAATTTAGAGCAGCAGCATATATCAGGAATAAGTACCCCTATTCGTTTACCATGTTCATACGGCATTGCTGTTCGGAATACAATTAGGGTGTCACGCATAGGTGTAATAGGTGGCAGGGAAGTCAGGCGCAGGAGAGTCAAATGGAGTTTAAATATGGAGTCTTTTAATAAAGTTCCACGAGTATGCTCCATAACAATAAATGTACAAACAAAACATGGGTACGAAGACCCGACGCGCACCTATACAAACAATCACACTACACTGACAACAAATCAATCTCTGACAAAGACATGAGGGGAAACAGAGGGTTAAATACACAACAGGTAATGAATGGGATTGAAAACAGGTGTGTGGGAAGACAAGACAAAAACCAATGGAAAATGAAAAAAGGATCAATGATGGCTAGAAGACCGGTGACGTCGAACGCCGAGCACCGCCCGAACAAGGAGAGGCAACGACTTCGGCAGAAGTCGTGACAGTACCACCCCCCCGACACCGGCCTCGGGGACGACCCGGAGGGCGAGGTGCAGGGCGATCCGGATGGAGACGGTGGAATTCTGATAACATGGAAGGATCTAACACGTCCTCCACCGGAACCCAGCATCTCTCCTCCGGCCCGTACCCCTCCCAGTCCACGAGGTACTGAAGGCCCCTCGCCTGACGTCTCGAATCCAAAACGGATCGAACAGAGTACGCCGGAACCCCCTCGATGTCTAGAGGAGGCGGAGGAACATCACGCACTTCAGCCTCCTGGAGCGGGCCAGCCACCATCGGCCTGAGGAGAGACACATGGAACGAGGGATTAATACGGTAATGAGTGGGTAGTTGTAACCTATAACATACCTCGTTCACTCTCCTCAGGACTTTAAACGGCCCCACAAACCGCGGACCTAGCTTCCGGCAGAGCAGGCGAAGGGGCAGGTTTCGGGTCGAGAGCCATACCCTGTCCCCTGGTGCGAACACTGGGGCCTCACTGCGGCGACGGTCTGCGCCAATTTTCTGGCGCCTTATGGCACGCTGATGGTGGACGTGGGCTGCCTCCCAGGTTTCCTCAGAGTGCCGAAACCAATTGTCCACCGCAGGGGCCTTGGTCTGGCTCTGATGCCAAGGAGCCAGAACCGGCTGATACTCCCTTTCAATGTGTATTAGGGTAAGGTTAGTGGAGGAGTGACGTAGCGAGTTCTGAGCCATCTCTGCCCAGGGCACGAACTTCGCCCACTCCCCCGGCCGATCCTGGCAATAAGACCGCAGAAACCTACCCACATCCTGGTTAACTCTCTCCACCTGCCCATTACTCTCGGGGTGAAAACCTGAGGTAAGACTAACTGAGATCCCCAGACGCTCCATAAACGCCTTCCAGACCCTTGATGTGAACTGGGGACCCCGATCAGACACTATATCCTCAGGCACCCCATAGTGCCGGAAAACGTGTGTAAACAGGGCCTCTGCAGTCTGTAAGGCTGTAGGGAGACCGGGCAAAGGGAGGAGACGACAGGACTTTGAAAACCGATCCACAACGACCAGGATCGTGGTGTAACCCTGTGAAGGTGGAAGATCAGTCAAAAAATCCACCGACAGGTGCGACCATGGCCGTTGAGGAACGGGTAGAGGTTGTAGCTTACCTCTGGGCAGGTGTCTAGGAGCCTTGCACTGGGCGCACACCGAACAGGAAGAAACATAAATCCTCACATCCTTAGCTAAAGTGGGCCACCAGTACCTTCCTTCAAGACAGCGCATCGTCCGACCTATCCCAGGATGACCAGAGGAGGGTGACGTGTGAGCCCAATATATCAATCGGTCGCGGACAGCAGACGGAACGTACAGACGACCAGCTGGACACTCATGGGGAGAAGGCTCTGCATGTGACAACCGCTCAATGTCCGCGTCCAGCTCCCACACTACCGGCGCCACCAGACACGAAGCTGGGAGTATGGGAGTGGGATCCATGGACCGCTCCTCTGTGTCATACAGCCGAGACAATGCGTCTGCCTTAACGTTCTGGGAGCCTGGTCTGTAAGAAAGAGTAAACACAAAACGAGTGAAAAACATGGCCCACCTTGCCTGGCGACGATTCAATCTCTTCGCCTGCCGGATGTACTCCAGATTGTCAGTCAGTCCAGATGAGAAAAGGGTGTTTAGCCCCCTCAAGCCAATGCCTCCACACCTTCAAGGCTTCTACGACAGCTAACAGTTCTCTGTTCCCTACATCATAGTTTCACTCCGCTGGGCTGAGCTTCTTCGAAGAAAGCACAGGGGCGAAGCTTCAATGACGTATCCGAATGCTGAGAGAGCACTGCTCCTATCCCAGCTTCGGATGCATCCACCTCCACTATGAATGGCAAAGAGGGATCCAGATGAGCTAGCACAGGCACCGAGGTAAACAGAGTCTTCAGGTGCTCAAAAGCTCTGTTCGCCTCAGCCGACCACTGCAAGCGCACCGGGCCCCCCTTTAGCAGTGAGGTAATGGGAGCTGCCATGTAGTAATTGGAAAACCCCAAAAAATGCTGCAACTCCTTTACCGTGGTTGGAGTCGGCCAATTACGCACGGCTGTAATGCGGTCGCTCTCCATCTCCACACCTGAAGTGGAAATCCGATGCCCTAGGAAGGAGATGGATTGTTGGAAAAACAAGCATTTCTCAGCCTTGACATATAGATCATGCTCCAACAGGCGACCAAGCACCCTGCACACCAGGGACACATGCTCGGCTTGTGTAGCAGAGTATATCAGAATATCATCGATATACACCACTACACCCTGCCCGTGCAGGTCCCTGAAGATCGCATCTACAAATGATTGGAAAACGGATGGAGCATTCATCAACCCATATGGCATGACCAGGTACTCATAATGACCTGAGGTAGTGCTAAATGCCGTCTTCCACTCATCACCCTTCTTAATACACACCAGATTGTACGCACTCCTGAGATCAAATTTTGTGAAAAAACGTGCCCCGTGCATTAACTCAATAACCGTATTGATCAGAGGTAGCGGGTAGCTATATTTCACTGTGATTTTATTAAGACCTCGATAATCAATGCACGGGCGTAAACCGCCATCCTTTTTCTTCACAAAAAAGAAATTCGAGGAGACGGGTGAAATGGATGGCTGAATTAACCCCTGATGCAGGGATTCAGAGACATATGTCTCCATAGCCTCAGTCTCCGCTTGCGACAGGGGATACACGTGACTCTTGGGATATGCAGCGTCTACCAGGAGATCTATCGCACAATGGACTTTCCACCGTAGTAGCACCAACGGAAACACCTAAACACCTACCTGAGCATTCTCGCGACCACCCCGTGAGAGCCCTCTGTGGCCAAGAAACAGTGGGGTTATGACAAACTAACCAGGGTAGGCCTAGCACCACAGAATACGCAGGAGAATCAATAAGGAAAAGACTAATCTTCTCCTTGTGACCCTCCTGCGTTATCATACACAAAGGTGCGGTAACCTCCCTGATAAACCCTGACCCTAATGGTCGACTATCTAAGGCATGAATAGGGATAGGCATATCCACAGGAACAATAGGGATCCCTAAACTATGAGCTAGATTTTTATTAATGAAATTCCCAGCCGCACCTGAATCAACTAGTGCCTTATACTGGGAATGCAGTGAAAAATCAGGAAAAAAGACAGAGACAAACATTAGTGCAGCAGAGGGCTCTGGATGAGAATGGTGCCTACTCACCTGGGGTGACGCCAGAATGCCCTGCCTGTCCTCTCTATTCCCAGAGGAACCAACCCGGCACCGACCAGCAGTGTGCCCTCTGCGACCATGAATGGTGCTCAAGCGGGAACCCCCTCCGGTCTCCCTGCGCACCATCACTCCCAATTCCATAGCTTCGGGAGAGAGGGTGCGCGAGGATGGAACAACCAGACCCCGATCTAGACGTCCACGAGTAGCCAGCATGTTGTCCAGCTTGATGGACATGTCCACCAGCTGGTCGAAGGTGAGGGTGGTGTCTCTACAGGCCAGCTCCCGACGGACGTCCTCGCGTAGACTACAACGGTAATGGTCGATCAGGGCCCTGTCGCTCCATCCAGTGCCGGCAGCCAAGGTCCTAAACTCCAAAGCAAAATCCTGTGCACTCCTCGTCTCCTGCCTCAGATGATAGAGAAGCTCACCCGCTGCTTTGCCTTCGGGTGGGTGATCGAATACTATCCGGAATTGATGGGTTAACTCCTCAAAATGGTCCAACGCCGCATCCTCCCTTCTACACACAGCGCTGGCCCATTCCAGGGCTTTCCCGGTGAGGCATGAGACGAGGGCGTAACTCTTCTCACGGTCAGATGGTACTGGGGAGGCCGTGGCTAGATATAAGTTTAGCTTGAGGAGGAAACCCTGGCAGCCGGCAGTATCTCCGTTGTATCCCGTGGGTAGGGATAAATGGATCCTCGATTCCGGAGAGGAAAAAACGTTCACGGGAGATTCCGGTTGTGGTGGTGGTGGCGCTGGAGAAACTCCCTGTCTCTCCCAGCGAATCATTTTCTGGACAATGTGCTCCATGACGGAGCTGATACAGTCAAGCTCCCTCGCTTGTTCCTGAACGCGTTTGTGACAATACAGAGGCGGATGCAAGATGCAAGCAACGATGGTTTAATGATTACAATTTATAGCAGCAACAGGACAGACAGACTGTACTCAGACGGAATCCGACCTGGGACTAGAGCGCATCTTCCGGTGATAGCGTGCTGAGAAATCCAGGGGAGTGTGTCCGGATGGGAAGGAAGGAGCACAGCAGATAATCCACACAAGGGCGGCGAGAGATGAGCACTGACACACGACACAACCTCAGGGAAGTAACGACACAACCTCAGGGAAGTAACGACACAACCTCAGGGAAGTAACGACACAACCTCAGGGAAGTAACGACACAACCTCAGGGAAGTAACGACACAACCTCAGGGAAGTAACGACACAACCTCAGGGAAGTAACAACGATCTGACAACAAGAAACACTGGTTACAGAACATATAAAGGGAAGATAAGTGGTTCCAGCTGGCGCAGACAATCAGGCCGAGATTGGGAACCACGCCCACACAAACACGAGAGAGAGAGAGAGAGAGAGAGAGAGAGAGAGAGAGAGAGAGAGAGAGAGAGAGAGAGAGAGAGAGAGAGAGAGAGAGAGAGAGAAAGAGAGAGGGAGGCAGTGGATTCATGAACCGTGACAGCGTTCCTCCAGGTCCATGGGTATAGTGTCTTCTCCTGCTGACTTCATATATATTGGTTCAGAGATTCTGTATCATATTCTGAAGTCGTGACATAGGGGCAGCAATATATCCAGTCATAGGTTGCAAAAGGCCCCAAAACAGCATGTGTGAACCCCCCCCCCCGATGTAGTTGGTTAGAGTTAATAATTTATTTCATAAAATAAACTTCTAAGCAAAGTGAATTGGGGGAAATTTGCCTACGTGTGCCTTTCATGTAAAATGTAAAAGTGGGAGCTGTCTGAGGAATTGCGATGTTGTTTTGTTAACTCTGCTGAAGGAAGATTGCCCTGTCATACTGAAATCAATAATTCATAAAGTGTGTGATGCCAGGAAGATAAACAGTGTGAAAGCTGTGAGCCAAGTGATACATCAACTGAATCTTATTGCACGTTTATTTTGACATTAATCATGATATGTGTTCTTTGTTTTTTTTAAAGACCAGTAATCAAAGTAATTCAAATAATATGATGACTTTTCACTGGTCATGGATGTTAAACTGACCTCTTGCTCTGTCTGTCCCTGGCAGTGGGAGGAGGTGAGTGGCTACGATGAGAATATGAATACCATCCGTACCTACCAGGTGTGCAATGTCTTTGACAACAACCAGAACAACTGGGTCCGCACCAAGTTCATCCGCCGGCGCGGCGCCCAGCGCATCCACGTGGAGATTAAGTTCTCGGTGCGCGACTGCAGCTCCATCCCCAGCGTCCCCGGCTCCTGTAAAGAGACTTTTAACCTGTACTACTACGAGACAGACTCGGACACGGCCAACAAGGTGTCCCCGGCCTGGATGGAAAACCCCTGGATTAAAGTGGACACCATCGCAGCCGACGAGAGCTTCTCCCAGGTGGACCTGGGCAGCCGGGTGATGAAAATCAACAGGGAGGTACGGAGCTTCGGCCCAGTGTCACGCCAGGGTTTCTACCTGGCATTCCAGGACTACGGCAGCTGCATGTCGCTCATCGCCGTGCGCGTCTTCTACAGGAAGTGCCCCCGCGTGGTCGAGAATGGCGCTGTGTTCCCTGAGACCCTGTCGGGGGCGGAGAGCACCTCCCTGGTGGCGGCGCGGGGTGTGTGTGTGCCCAATGGGGAGGAGGTGGATGTGCCCATCAAGCTCTACTGTAACGGGGACGGGGAGTGGATGGTGCCCATTGGGCGCTGTATGTGCAAGGCTGGGCACGAGGCGGTGGAGAACGGCACGGTGTGTCGAGGTGAGAGCTGCTGATATAATGTGTTTACTGCTACTGCGGACTGTTTTGCCTTGGGGTAATTGACTTATTGAGATTAGTGATAAGCCAGAGGATAGAGACTTGAACAGATGTAGGATCTTAATTTGGATTATAATTAATAGGCATTTTTGTAGCAGCTGATACTTTTTTCGGAAGGGAAAATCAAGTCTGAAATTTCTAAGTGGAAATTACAAACTTCAGAAGCTTTTTTACATGTCAAATGCACTACAAGTTTCAAATTTAGATCCTACATCTTTAATGCATATACCTTTGGTTTACTAACTTACAGCAGAGTCTCTAAGGGAACGCAATTAGTGCCCGGAAAGATGGGTCAAGAATGTGCTGTAGGGGAGAGTGTTGAGGGTAATTAGAGGTGTCTTTAAACCATAGACCTATGTCCCAGCCTTGCATTCAGCGAGATATCACTTTATGCCAAGAAAGCACTATCCTAGTGTCTTCCCTTACCCTAATGTATTTCTGTGATGAGTGAAGAAAGGAAGAGACAAGGAAAATGTCTGACACACACACAAATCCCTGCCTATTTGATTAGAAATATCAAGCAATGCTAATGAAGCCCTCAACGACCTTTTCTGCCGTGTTTCACAGTGTGAAGGTTTCTTTGGGGAGGAGGGACACTTAAATAGCCAGAGGTAGTCAATGATATCACTGAGCCTTAGTCATACTGTCACACAGCAGTGACTCCCCTATGTTGTTAAATCTGGTTTAGTCATCCAGGAAATCATTACTCAAGAGTCCATTTTGATGGTAATTTGACCACTGGATGATGACAGTGACTTCACATCACCAGGCACCTTCATACTCACCCAGCTTTTATACAGTATAAAGCCCATAGCCGACAGATCTATTAATGCCCTATGCTTCGTGTTTTTTTTATTTTTTTGTTTTTTTAACCTTTATTTAACAAGGCAAGTCAGTTAAGAACATATTCTTATTTTCAATGACGGCCTGGGAACAGTGGGTTAACTGCCTGTTCAGGGGCAGAACAACAGATTTGTATGTTGTCAGCTTGGGGGTTTGAACTCGCAACCTTCCGGTTACTAGTCCAACACTCTAACCACTAGGCTACGCTGCCGTTTATGTTAGGCATTTCATGTTAGGACAAGAAATGCCCTATGTTCTGGGGAATAATGACCTGATTAGAGAGTGCATTAGTCCCAAAGACAATCGCACAGCAAAAACTGCGAAACACTTCGACTGGCTACTCAACATGCTCTAGGGTCAAGCTCTCGAACCTCACCCCGTCTTCCTCTCTCCCATGGAGGGCAGTGAATCGTGGGAGTGTAGCCCTTTGGATTCATTTCAAGCCTGCAGGGGAAAGAGGGACCTTATTGCTGTAACAAGACATTCAATAGGTACATGCATTTGTCTAGTTGGATGAATGGACATGCAAGGTGGAGAAATGAGCAACGCTCATGCCCAGCCCACCTCAGACCTTCCCCTCTTTCCAGTCATAGTTGTATTTGTGAGGCGTAAATTCACTTGTCACATATTTGTTGCTTTATTGGTTTCTTTCATAAGATCGAAGCGAACACTCAAACTCTTGCTTGTACAAGCACCTTTTCCAAACTTCCAAAGTTATAACCCTATCAGAAAAATGCCAGTCCCTTTAAAAAAAATGTACCAACGTGCTTCAGATGGGTTTGGATTGTCACATTGTTAAATGATTTGCTTCCTAGACAATCTTTTGTTGGGTAAATATACACGGCAGGCATTTACTCTGTCAAGTGGGGAAGTCAGAGTTGTGTCCTGCAACAGTGGATGTTGTCCTCTGGGTTTCGGCTTCTACTGAGCATTCAATGGTCATTGAACATAATCAGAGAGCGAGAACTCACTTGCTGCCCCCAGTGTATTCAACACCAGATTTACAACTCTTACATTGTAAATTACTCTTACATTGTAATTTTATTCTGTATAAAAAACAATAACATTTGTAAAGAGAGTACACTTAGTTTTATGTGAGAGATTAAATGTGCATGACTCTGTACATGTAACATAAGCAACCCCCTGTAGTATTTACCCCTCTCTCTCTCTCTCTCTCTCTCTCTCTCTCTCTCTCTCTCTCTCTCTCTCTCTCTCTCCACCTCCAACAGACACATGGCCCTATGTAATTCTGGGCCACACTCAGATTATTGGGACATCATGGTTCTTGCGTGTAAAAGAGTCATTTGAATCAAGCCACTGCAAATGAAGTCTTCTGAGAATAGAATTCTGGGCTATGTTAGGGCAGACCCCCAAGCTCAAGCAATTACTAACGGGTCAGGAGTCCTGGAAACGCATGAGGGGAAAAGACTGTCCTCTCAATTTACCGCCAATCCTACAAACATGGCGCATTAAACTCCCTCAGAAACCGAGTCATCCACATCCACATCTCTCTCTCTCCCTTTCCCTCTTCCTCTCTCTCTTTCTCTCTTTCTCTCTCTCCCTTTCCCTCTCTCTCTCTCTCTCTCTCTCTCTCTCTCTCTCTCTCTCTCTCTCTCTCTCTCTCTCTCTCTCTCTCTCTCTCTCTCTCTCTCTCTCTCTCTCTCTCTCGCTCCCTCTGTCCTCCCCCTCTCTCTCACACACAGTTGATAAGTTATTTTTACTTAACCACAGTGTTAAAAGATTCACAGGGTGGTGCAGAGGAGACAGAGTGGTAATGTTGTGGGCAACCTAATGTTGGATAATATTGATTTCAGTCCGACTGCTACTCCTGAACTCAGCCTCTCTTAGACAGGTGTCTCTTCTTCATTTCTGACAGAGCCTCTTCATGCAGACTGTGTGTGCATGCATGTGTGCACACGTCTATGTGTGTGCGGGGTCCTATTTATAGCCTATATGGTCGGGAAACACAAACAGCTTCTGGCTCTAATTAGGAGAATGGCTCCGTAGAATGTTGGCGATGTTGTCAGTGTCAATACATGGCAGTGGGTTGTCTCTGCCTGCTACTGGATCAAAGTCAGGCACTGTTCACAAATTGACCTTTGCTACGTGTGTACAGTTTTGTTAAGCCTTTGATAAGGCCAAAGTTAAATTCTACTGCTCCACATCAGGCTGACTCATTCTTCATTTGGTTTTGTCAAGAAGAATTGTCTCAAAGAACATGATTATTCAAGTGTTTTCAGTTTCAAATACTACTTCTGTAGTATCACATAATGTGAGCCAACTCTTGAGAGTTTCACAGTACAAACACTTTTAAATCTATAGATAGATATAGATATTTAAAACACTTTTAAATCTATAGATGTTCATACCTTCCTTCTCTCACATCGGGATTTACGGTGTTACCGGCTTAGTACAGAAGGGGCTCTATTACCATAATGGTAACAATATTAGCACTTTGTAATAGAGAATTTCCATGGAGGCTGCTAGCTAAATATGTTAAGGAGCGGAAACCAAAATACACAAATAGCAAAGACAGACCAATCAAGTTATAGTTATACATATATAGGTAGGAGCTACCGAATGTCATTTTTGGTGGGTTTGGACATTTTCAAGCAAATGTGAACGAAAGACATTGTGCAAATGAAATGAACAAGTTTGGACGCATGCTTGTCTGAAGGAAGGACAGAACTGTGCACAGACTGTTTCTCTGTGGAGTCTGGGAGTCGCTAATGCAAGGAGCCTGCCTGCTCTGCTCGGCGAAGAAGACAGGGAGAAGCAGACGGCCCAGAACAGAGAGGAGAACAAACGCAAGGAAATCAAGCTGCAGTTGCAGCTGTACAGATAACTCATTCAAAGGGCTTTGACTTCTCAAACATGGCAGAAAGCGAACACATTATGATGCCCCGTGCACCTTATTAATTCAGCCACTTACTTAGATAACTAGCAAGTTGAACTTAAGGGTCGCCTTAACTCAGAATTCTTTGTTTTTTTCACACAGATTCTTTTTTTAAGCGCAGATCTACAATACAGATCTTCTTATTGGACATTTTTGCTCAGCATCAAACACATTTTGTGCTTCATTTGCACTTCTGCACTCGTTTGAGAATTCACAAGTTGGCATTCTATCAAAAGACATCACTTTGACTGATGTGTAGCCACTTTTCTCCAGTACTTTTCTCGGTGTAGCCAGCCTACTTTTCCCTGGTAAAATGGCAGATTAACTTTAAGCGAAACATTAGGAAATATAGCTGGTTACATTAGTTCTGTAATAAACATTAGAAATATAATGGTCTTGCATCTCCCCTCTCGGATCAGTTTCTCGGGCGTCGGAGAATGCCAAACACAGCTGAATAGATATACACAAGAAATGACAGTTTGGATCAACCTAAAAAACTGGTCACAAGTAAATTAGTTAGGTTTTCTCAATTTAAAAATGCTACATTTGTTGAAACCAAATATATACAATTCATTGCCAATTGTTTTATTTGATTATTACCAAACCGATATTTCAAGTTGCAACCTATTTCTTTCAACACTCATTTCCGTTTTGGTTAAACCTAATAAATAACAAATACAATACAATATATAATGTAAATACAACCCATTTTTTTCATCCTGTTCCAAGTTCACTTTTTAATTTGGATTTAACTATTCACATGTATTCAATTGCGTTACAAGCTATTCAATAAATTAAAGTTGGTTCAATAACTTGAAATAATGTTTCCAAACAAATTCTTTACACAAGTCTTCCACATTTAGTACCACAATATCGTAACCAAGCATTGGCTACCTTAATATAGACACCTTATCTGGCTCTTTAGTATCACATGCCAGTTGTTGTTTTCTTTACCAGTATTTCCAGCATTATCCACTACTGTAGGTCTGCTACAGGTAGAACATCCTAGGAAATATTATTTAATTGACACAAGCTGTCTCCAATCAGTCAATCAATGTCTGGTTGTGTGTGAATTTGTGGTTTGGGGGGATCGCCGAACAAGTCAGCCACACTACCTGTGTTGCCATCAATGTGACGTTCTACCTGCTAGACAAGACCAATCGAAATTAACCCCCCCCCCCCCACCCCTCATTATTTCAATTCACAGGATAGAAGATAGAATGCGTCAGCCGTCGAGAATTGAACATCTACGAATCTTGAGCTTGGATGCTGTCATTGGACGTGACACAACGCGGGCAGTATAGCAGCTTTCATTGATTTCAAAGGAAGTGTTCCCTCAATGGCTGATGGCTGATGGCATTGCTGGATGCCCGATGGCTGTAGTGTAGCAGTGCCGTAAGCCAGGGGAGGCGTAGCTCTATGAATCTTAATTGCGCTATGCTTATTATTTGGCAGGAAATACTTTTTGTAGATCAGTGATTCTACACCTCACTTTGCTCAAGTGAAGTTGTAGCTAAAAATGTGTAAATCAGGGGCAGTTGAAGGGGAGTGCGCCCTCATTGGGGAAACCCATTCTAGTTATTATATTTCTGTTTGGAGGGTCCAGGGGCTGGGACGACGACACTGTGGCCTGAAATATTGATATCTGAGTATCACAGATTGTGTAACTATTTATTTATTGAATGACCCCTTATTAGCGAATTGTCAAATCCTCTCTCTCCCACTTCAATCCTCCTTCCTCTCAGTCTGGGTCTAGCCATGGGTGTTCCCTGGGTCCCTCTGTCAACAGACTCTTTCTTTTGTGTCGTCACACTGGCTGTCCTTTGACTGCCTGGGATTCCTGCAGCTTCTCATTGTGGCAAGTAGAAGATAGGACAGTTAGTCAAAAGACGGTTTCGGACCTCTTGGTAAATGAGACAAAAACTAAATGAATTCAATAACAACAAAAGACAAACACTGTTTCAATACAAGAGAACAATGTAAAGTTATCCTCCGAAAAGGGTAGAAAATATACTACTGTATATATTTTTATCTCCCACTGTCCTGACACAGACTGGCTAAATGCACTCCAGAGTGGACGTGGATGGACTGCCACATGTATGCCAGTGTCAGACAGTCAGAGACCACGTCCCAAATAGCACCCCATTCCCTTTGCACCACTTTTGACCAAAGCCCTATGGGCCCTGCCACCCTGGTCAAAAGTAGGGCACTATGTAGGGAATAGGTTGCCATTTTGGACAGATCCAGAGAGTTGAGGAAGTGGCAGACAGGCATTTAATTACTTTCACACCATCTTGATTGGATTAGCTTGCAAAGCTGGAGGCTGCAGGAACCTTCACACACATCATTTAGCCCTTTAGAAGACACCGTACATGGTGTTGGTAGGATATTGGTTAGCAGCATTTGTTGATCGGAACAAAGGTTTCTACACATAGACATTCTCAATGTCGGCAATCATGGAGGAGAATGAATGATGGAGCGCATTAGCCGTTGGTAGTGATATGAGGATTTGGTATAGATACTCCTCTTTCTCTTTATCCCTATTTCAACACATACTCCACAGTTGTAGAATATGTGTAACCCCACATATTGTCCCCTACACTCTACCACCCCTCTCTCCCTATCACACACCAATTGCCTTTTATGGTATAGCCATTCAATTCCAGACCTCCAGATTTCAAAATCTCTTTGACTATGCCTCACTCTGTTCTCCCAGAGTTTCAAATGCCATGAGACAAAAAACCTGAATAGCAACAAGCCTCTGATTCCTGGAAGTTGTATTTTATTAACCATATGTGGAAGGACATGCCAAAGGTAATGTGTCTGTGTATTTCAAGACCAATATTTTATGATATGTCTGGGAATTTGTCTTTCAATCGACTCTGTATCCTTTTTTCTCTCATGCCGTCATATTGTATAATGTCTGGAATTGAATTTATGTCACTCTTAAGTATAACAACTTAGGTTATGAATTATCTCTCCCACTCCCTCTGTCTCTTCATGTCTCTATCGCCATGCTGTGGTGTTATGTGTTGCCTTCTTGCTCTGTTGTTGTCTTAGGTCTCTCTTTATGTAGTGTTGTGTTGTCTCTCAAATCAAATCAAATCAAATCAAATTTTATTTGTCACATACACATGGTTAGCAGATGTTAATGCGAGTGTAGCGAAATGCTTGTGCTTCTAGTTCCGACAATGCAGTGATAACCAACAAGTAATCTAACTAACAATTCCAAAAAAAACTACTGTCTTATACACAGTGTAAGGGGATAAGGAACATGTACATAAGGATATATGAATGAGTGATGGTACAGAGCAGCATACAGTAGATGGTATCGAGTACAGTATATACATATGAGATGAGTGTGTAGACAAAGTAAACAAAGTGGCATAGTTAAAGTGGCTAGTGATACATGTGTTACATAAGGATGCAGTCGATGTTGTAGAGTACAGTATATACATATGCATATGAGATGAATAATGTAGGGTAAGTAACATTATCGTGATGTGTGTTTTGTCCTATATGATGTGTGTTTTGTCCTATATTTATAATATATATATATATATATTTAATCCCAATGCCTTTTGGTAGGCCGTCATTGTAAATACGAATTTATTCTTCATTGACTTGCCTAGTTAAATAAAGGTAAAATAAAAATACATCTGTCTTTCTCCTCTGCAGCGTGTGGCTCAGGGTTCTTTAAGCCTTCCCAGGGCGACCACCAGTGTCTCCAGTGTCCCATCAACAGTCGCATCACCAATGAGGGGGCCACCAACTGTGTGTGCCGCAACGGTTACTACCGCACCGACTCAGATCCCCCACTGATGCCCTGCACCAGTAGGTTCCTGGTTCTTACAGTACCATTCACTCTCCATAGGGGGTGCTGTAGCCCAGTGTTAAGGACAGACAGTGGAGATTCTCATACTACAGCTTATTTAGTAGGCTTTTTGTGTATTTAAGAATATAACATTTTGCAGCATGCACATTTACATTTTGACTAATGAATTGACAAATGCTCTCAGGACATAATGGGCCAATATTAATTTGTGAACTGAGTTTTCGATTTTAATTTACTAACAGAATCTATCACCTCACCTCTAAGAATTTAGGCCTAATGTGCCATTCACTATAGATAAAAGCACCTGTCTAGCAAAGACAGAATTAATCTGATATATTTTGTGCATATTGCAATGAGCACAAACAAAACTGCCAACCTATTCAACGACCGCTCTTTTAACAACACTCCAGCGCCGCCTGTATATTTTCACATAAGAAATACCAAAGTGATGCATACTTCTAGGTGCCCCGTACCCGAGTGAAAAACACGGGTTATGCTTCATCCTGGTATGTGGTAGCCCTCTTTTGTATACGCACTGAACTGGTGGAATGTCCCTTCCATTCTCTTGGTGGAATGTCCCTTCTATTCTCTTCCATTGGTGCAACAGTCCGAAAAGGACCTCAGAGAAAATAGAGAGATTTGCATAAGCCTGTCCCTTATGAGGAGGGCAGCTGTTTTAGAATGTGAAAACATGGCCTGCGTCCCAAATGGTACCCTATTGTCTTTATAGTGGACTACTTTTGACCCTGAGCCCTATGGGTACCCTATTATGGGCCCTGGTCAGAAGTAGTGTACTATCAAGGCAATATGGTTCTATATGGGACGCAACCAGGGCCACAATGGCTCGGTGGCCCTCAGCAGTCTCTTTCTGATTGAAGAGGCAGAAATGAGCGTGCATGGGCATTCTTTGTGTCTCTCAGATTCCGACAGGACGCTAACTAGCTAGCTCACTGCTCTTTTCACTGCTCTCTCTCCCTACTATTGAAAATGTTAATCTGACGCCTGATGGGGTTGAATAGAGCTCATGAAAATACTTTGGAGTCTTTGAATTTAGTGTCCGAATAATCAGCTACGGTGAATACTTTCTGTTCAGTTGAAGTGCAGAGACTGTAGTAACGTACTGTACACTACTCCAACCACATAGAGGTCATTTATTACAGAGTTAACCAGTAGTCAACCACTCTGATCCTGGAGAGCTATAGTACAGGGTGTGGGTTGGGTTGAAATCAAACACTGCACCCCCTGTTGCTCCTCAGGACCAAGGTTGATGATGACCCGTGTCTGGAGTATAGACCTTATTATCAGTGACCCTCCCTAAACTCTTCCTCGTATCCCACCTCTTCCCTGACAGCCATCCCCTCTGCGCCCCAGAGTGTAATCTCCATTGTGAACGAGACATCCCTGAGGTTGGAGTGGAGCGCACCGCGCGATGGCGGTGGCCGCGAGGACGTGGTCTACAACATCATCTGTAAGAGCTGTGGAGGGGGCCGGGGAGGCTGTACCCGCTGCGGGGACAACGTCCAGTTCGTCCCCCGCCAACTGGGCCTGACAGAGACTAGGGTCCACATTAGTGACCTGCTGGCCCACACGCAGTACACCTTTGAGATCCAGGCAGTCAACGGGGTCTCCGACCAGAGCCCCTACTCGCCACAGTACTCGTCGGTCAAAATCACCACCAACCAGGCCGGTAAAGGAACCAATAGCCACAGTCCTCTACAGCAATTAATTCACTCTTCTCCAACAGTACTGTGTTCAAGTGTGAAGTTCAGTGGAGAGAAATGGTCAGCAGTGTGTCCAGTCTGGCAAGGAGTGCCATATTGCACCGAATAGGTTTAGATATTTTGATGGGCGAAACAATCCATCATCCGGGTGTTTTCCAAGGGCAAGATCTGCATAAGTACATATATACTTCAGTTGGTACAAACCATGTCCGTGTAAGGATGCTTAAGTAATATTTATGATGTCTGCATGAGATAGAGGATATTCCAGAATAATTCAGTGACAGAATGATTTGGCACCTTTTATTAGCGTTGAGTAAGTTGCACTGCGTATTGGGCACTTGGTATACAGTATTCAGACATGACATTCAATGGACTGGGTGTTAGGCAGTGTTGTTATTGGGGTCAGGCTATCAGTTGAAACTCTCTGCCCTTGACACTGTAGTCTTTTCCCCAGTGCAGTAGCTGTCAGTCCTAATTACTGTCTGGGCTGGGACTGTAAAAAGACCAAACTCAGGTTCCCATGAACCCCAGTGTCTCTGGGGCTGCTGGGACCTGCAATTACAGACTGTAAGGAGAAGCACTAATATTACATAAACAGGCCCTCATTAAGCCCTCATTAACGAAATGCGTGTGTGTGTATGTGTGTGGGTGTATGTGTGTGTGCGCACATGCCTGTGTGTCTTTGCCTACTGAGTGAATATTTCACCCCTTTGAAAACAAATACAATATTAGTATTTTCAGAGCATGGATGACTGGAATAGTACTTAATAAACCGCCTCCGATGTTCCTGGCTCTCAGTTCCTTCAGCACAGTACAGCCTTAGAGACAGGGTGCAGGACCAGGTACAGGCTGCTGCCTCATTAGTCTAGTTCTTGATTGGCAGTTGGGATATTAAAGCTGTCTGCTCCCGAGTGTTGTGGTGTTGTCACTTACCTTAACCCTTCTATACCTGTCTATCTGAACCTGTATCTCTCTCTCTGTCTCTCTGTCTCTCGCTGTCTCTGTCTGTCAGCGCCATCGGCCGTGTCGATTATGCACCAGGTGAGCCGGACCCCCGACAGCATCACTCTCTCCTGGTCCCAACCTGACCAGCCCAACGGCCTCATACTAGACTATGAGCTGCAGTACTATGAAAAGGTAACGTCAGTTGACAGGTGTTACTACTGTGTTACTGCTGTAATTGCTATTACTGTAAGCTTGGGGAGCATTTGGACAGTGAGCATATCCAGTCTTACACTGTGTGTTCCAGAGCATGGCAGAATGGAACTCATCAGTGGTGCGCAGCCAGACCAACACAGCAGTCATCCGGGGCCTGAAGCCCGGCGCTATATACGTCTTCCAGGTACGGGCTCGGACCGTGGCTGGATTCGGACGTTTCAGCGGAAAGATGTTCTTCCAGACCATGACCGAAGGTATACCGTTTGAACCAAACCTCGAACCAGCGAATAGTATTTTTTTTCCCCCCCAGACACTTTTGGTGCTCGCCCGCTAAACGGTATGGTCCCAAAAGTGCAACATTACAGAGTAGGCCAACCTCGTAGAAGGTAATAACCAGAATGGGGTTTATTTTGTTGTGTACTTGCAGAAGAGTACAAGTCCAGCTTTCAGGAGAAGCTCCCCCTCATCATTGGCTCCGCCGCTGCAGGCATGGTCTTCATCATCGCTGTCGTCGTATTCGTCATCGTCTGCAATCGAAGAAGCTCTGAGAGACCAGAATCTGAATTCACAGATAAGCTCCAGCACTACACCAGTGGCCACAGTGAGTAACATGTTTTTACAATTTTTGAATGATCTTTTTTTGAACTAGGATTCATTTAGATATATATATATATATTCAACTTCCAACAGATAAACATTTATCTGTGGCAAATGTGTTGAACGGTGGAGTGAAACATTTGCTTTGGAATAATACTGTCATCCCGGAGACAGTGGGGCTGTAACGGTTAGATGTGGAATACTGGGAGTTCAAAGTTACTACTGTACCTAACTACCTGTAGCAGGTCTTAGCCCAGGCAAGGTTTTAGCTACTGTTGTATGTAGTCCCAATGCGTATCCCCAGGATGTACAGTACCAGTCAAAAGTTTCGACACAGCTACTCATTCAAGGGTTTTTCTTCATTTTTAATATTTTCTACATTGTAGAATAAATGTGAAGACATCAGAACTATGAAATAACACATATGGAATCATATATTAACCAAAAAAGTGTTAAACAAATCTAAATATATTTAATATTTGAGATTCTTCAAAGTAGCCACCCTTTGCCTTGATGACAGCTTTGCACACTCTTGGCATTCTAGTAAAATGGTTAAAAAAATAAAGAAAAACCCTTGAATGAGTAGGTGTGTCCAAACCTTTGACTGGTACTGGATATTATGCATAGCCTCTGTTTTCTTTGTTTCTCCTTCCAAGTGTCTCCAGGAATGAAGATCTATATCGACCCATTCACTTATGAGGACCCCAACGAGGCAGTGAGGGAGTTTGCCAAAGAGATTGACACCTCCTGTGTCAAGATTGAGCAAGTCATTGGCGCAGGTAAAAAATCAACCGGTGAAGGTGAAAACCCTATATACATTACAATATATACGTTATAACACATTTAAAGCTTAGTCCTGGACTAAAAAGCATTCTCAATGGAGATTCTCCATTTAAATCACTTTTTAGTCCAGGACTTGACTTAATCTGTGTCTGGGAAACTGGCCCATAAAGTGTGATATTGATATACACGTGTGTATTAAACCCAATAATACATGTTGTAAGATTGTCTTACATTTAATATATCCAAGTTACAGACCCATATCATAGCACTTGGAAGTTTTATACAGATGTAGGATCTTAATTTGATCCAGTTTGCTACAGCAGGAAAATAATCCTGCAGCAACAAGAAATGTCAATTATTATGTGTATTATAATTAATGGACATTTTTGTAAAAAATAAATAAATGTTAGGGCAAATCAAGTCTAAAATGTTGAAGTGGAAATGACAAACTTTAGAAGCCTTGTTAAACCTTGAATACACTACAAGTTTGCACATTTCCGCAACAGGATGATCAAATTAAGATACGGCATCTGTAGTGATGTATCAGAGCCCTTTGCTGATGCCCAGTAAACCTGAACATATTATTGTTCAGGAGAGTTTGGGGAGGTGTGCAGTGGGAACCTGCGTCTCCCCGGAAAGAGAGAGATCCTGGTGGCCATCAAGACCCTGAAGGTGGGCTACACAGAGCGCCAGAGGCGGGACTTCCTATCTGAGGCGTCCATCATGGGCCAGTTTGACCACCCCAACATCATCCACTTGGAGGGCGTGGTCACCAAGAGTGCCCCAGTCATGATCATCACTGAGTTCATGGAGAATGGATCACTGGACTCCTTCCTCAGGGTCAGTAGGTCAATGGGCCTCTCAATACTCTGGAGAGATCTTTTCTCCTTTCCTTCCTTCTTCCAGACACTTCAGGTTCAAACACAGTAGGTTGCTTTCCCCTGTTTGTCTTTTTCAAATAAAAGGAAAGGTGACTAAGTTAGGAGTGGAGAACCTAAGGGCTGGATCTCTGCCTATTCTCCTGAGTGAATTTCGGAGATAATACATATGACAGCATTTAAATTATACAGTGACCTTCAGAAAGTATTCATACCCCTTGACTTATTCCACATTTTGTTGTTATAGCCTGAATGCAAAATGTATTATTTTTGTTTTACTCATCTACAAAGAATACTCCAAAATGACAAAGTGAAAATATAATTTTAAGCAAATTTGTTGAAAATGAAATATACGTCATTCACATAAGTCTTCACACCTCTGAGTCAATACTTTGTAGATGCACCTTTGGCGGCGATTACAGCTTTGAGTCGTCTTGGGTAGCTCTGCTTTGCACATCTGGATTTGGGGATTTTCCTCCATTCTTCCCTGCAGATTCTCTCAAGCTCTGTTAGGTTGGATGGGAAGCGGCGGTCAACAGCATTCTTCAAGTATTTTCAATGGGTTTCAAGTCTGGGCTTTGGCTGGGCCACTCATTGACTTTCACATCCTTGTTCTGAAGCCTTTCCAGCGTTGCTTTGGATGTATGCTTGGGGTCGTTGTCCTGTTGGAACATAACTCTTCGCCCCAGTCTAAGGTCATTTACACTCTGAAGCAGGTTCTCATCAAGGATTTGCCTGTATTTGACTCCATTCATTGTTCCATCTATCCTTACCACTCTCCCAGAACCTGCCGCTAAAAAGCATCCCTGTTGCTTCACGGAAGGGATGGTGTTAAACGGGTGATGAGCTATGTCTGGTTTTCTCCAGACATAGTGCTTTGCATTCAAGCCAAAGAGTAAAATGTTTGTTTCATCAGACCACAAAATCTTTTGCCTTATGCTCTCACGTGCCTTTTTGCAAACTCCAGGTGTGGTGTCATATGCCTTTTTCTCAGGAGTGGCTTCCATCTGGCTGCACTCCCATAAAGCCTAAATTGGTTCAGTGCTATAGAGACTGTTGTCCTTCTGGCAGGTTCTCCCATCTCAGCCAAGGAACTCTGTAGTTCTGTCAGAGTGGTCATTGGGTTCTTGGTCTGTTATGCAGGTGAATGAGGACCCAAAAGCGACTTGGCGAAAACAGAGTCTTTATTCCAGTAAAGGATAAAAGCAATACTCCTGGACAATCAGAGCAGAAAACAAAACATAAAAAACTAAAATCCACTCGTAGTGACGAGGACAGACTGGAGACTCGACCATTAACTGTAGGTTGCCTCGGGAAGGCACCGACCGTAGCAGACTAAGGCACCTGCTCGCACGCAGCATCTGAAGGTGACAAGACACAACAGGGCGAGACAATGACACAGCACAGCGAACATCAAACAAGGATCCGACAGGACAGAAACGGAAAACAAGGGGAGAAATAGGGACTCTAATCAGAGGACAAGATAGGGAACAGGTGTGGAAAGACTAAATGAGTGAGTAGGAGAATGAGGAACAGCTGGGAGCAGGAACAGAACGATAGAGAGAGGAGAGAGAGGGAGGGAGAGAGAGAGGGATAGAAAAAGGGAACGAACCTAATAAGACCAGCAGGGTGAAACGAACAGAAGGGAAAGCATAATGACAAGACAATATAAGACAAAACATGACAGTACCCCCCCACTCACCGAGCGCCTCCTGGCGCACTCGAGGAGGAACACTGGCGGCAACGGAGGAAATCATAGATCACAAACGGTCCAGCACGTCCCGAGAAAGAACCCAACTCCTCTCCTCAGGACCGTAACGAAAAACGATAAAAAGGGAAACTAGGGTACTACTCTAAAAAAAAAAATGAGACACGGGTAGAGAACTGAAAGCTTTAGAGCAAACAGGACCAAACAGGCCAGGAGAGTAACAACTAGGGACAGACTGAGACACAGCAAGGGCAGGAACAAGAACAGGAGAGATGCGATGGCAGGGAACAGACTGAGACCCAGCAAGACCAGGAGCAGAAGCAGAAAAAAAATTACCAGACTTATTCTGCGCGCAGTCCGAACACGCAGCCACGAAACGGCGCGTGTCACGCTCCTGAGTAGGCCACCAAAACCGCTGGCGAATAGAAGCAAGCGTACCCCGAACACCGGGGTGGCCAGCTAACTTGGCAGAGTGCGCCCACTGAAGAACAGCCAGACGAGTAGAGACAGGAACGAAAAGAAGGTTACTAGGACAAGCGCGCGGCGACGGAGTGTGAGTGAGTGCTTGCTTAACCTGTCTCTCAATTCCCCAGACAGTCAACCCGACAACACGCCCAACAGGAAGGATCCCCTCGGGAACAGTAGAAGCCACAGAAGAACTAAAGAGACGGGATAAAGCATGAGGCTTGGTGTTCTTAGTACCCGGGCAATAAGAAATAACGAACTCGAAACGAGCGAAAAACAATGCCCAACGAGCATGACGCGCATTCAGTCGTTTGGCAGAACGGATGTACTCAAGGTTCCTTTGGTCAGTCCAAACGACAAAAGGAACGGTCGCCCCTCCAACCACTGTCGCCATTTGCCTAGGGCTAAACGGATGGCGAGCAGTTCACGGTTAGCCACATCATAGTTACGTTCCGACGGTGACAGGCGATGAGAAAAATACGCGCAAGGGTGGACCCCATCGTCAGTATCGGAGCGCTGGGACAGAATGGCTCCCACGCCCACCCCGACGCGTCAACCTCGACAATAAACTGTTTAGTGACGTCAGGTGCAACAAGGATAGGAGCGGATGCAAAACGCTTCTTGAGGAGATCAGAACAACAATCATACGACCGGTGAGGAGGAAGGGAGTTGGTTCTGGACCGACTGAAGACCGTGCGCAGACCATGATATTCCTCCGGCACTCCTGTCAAATCACCAGGTTCCTCCTGTGAAGAGGGAGCAGAACAAACAGGAGGAATAGCAGACATTAAACACTTCACATGACAAGAAACATTCCAGGAAAGGATAGAATTACTAGACCAATCAAAAGAAGGATTATGACACACTAGCCAGGGATGACCCAAAACAACAGGTGTAAAAGGTGAACGAAAAATCAAAAAAGAAATGGTCTCACTATGGTTACCAAATACAGTGAGGGTTAAAGGTAGTGTTTCACATAATATACTGGGGAGAGGACTACCATCCAAGGCGAACATGACCGTGGGCTCCCCTAACTGTCTGAGAGGAATGTCATGTTCCCGAGCCCAGGCTTCGTCCATAAAACAGCCCTCCGCCCCAGAGTCTATTAATGCACTGCAGGAAGCTGCCGATCCGGTCCAGCGTAGATGGACCGGTAAGGTAGTACAGGTACTTGACGGAGAGGACCGTCTAGTAGCGCTTATCAGTCGCCCTCCGCCTACTGATGAGCTCTGGCCTTTAACTGGACATGAAATGACAAAATGACCAGCGGAACCGCAATAGAGACAGAGGCGGTTGGTGATTCTCCGTTCCCTCTCCTTAGTCGAAATGCGAATACCCCCCAGCTGCATGGGCTCAACGCCAGAGTCAGTAGGGAAAGATGGTAGTGTCGGAGAGAGGGGAGACACAGTTAACACGAGCTCTCTTCTATGAGCTCGGTGACGAAGATCTACCCGTCGTTCAATGCGAATAGCGAGTTCAATCAAAGAATCCACGCTGGATGGAACCTCCCGAGAGAGAATCTCATCCTTAACCTTAGCGTGGAGTCCCTCCAGAAAACGAGCGAGCAACGCCGGCTCGTTCCAGTTACTGGAGGCAGCAAGAGTGCGAAACTCTATAGAGTAATCCGTTATGGATCGATTACCTTGACATAGGGAAGACAGGGACCAGGAAGCTTCTTTCCCAAAAACTGAACGATCAAAAACCCTTATCATCTCCTCTTTAAAGTTCAGATAATTGTTAGTACACTCAGCGCTTGCCACCCAGATAGCTGTGCCCCACTGCCGAGCCCGACCAGTAAGGAGTGATATGACGTAGGCAATCCGAGCTCTCTCTCTTGAGTATGTGTTGGGTTGGAGAGAGAACACTATATCACACTGGGTGAGAAAGGAGCGGCACTCAGTGGGCTGCCCAGAATAACATGGTGGGTTATTAACCCTAGGTTCCGGAGGCTCGGAAGACCCGGAAGTAGCTGGTGGCACGAGACGAAGACTCTGATACTGTCCTGAGAGGTCGGAGACCTGAGCGGCCAGGGTCTCAACGGCATGCCGAGCAGCAGACAATTCCTGCTCGTGTCTGCCGAGCATCGCTCCCTGGAACTCAAGAGTAGAGTAGAGAGAATCCATAGTCGCTGGGTCCATTCTTGGTCGGATCCTTCTGTTATGCAGGTGAATGAGGACCCAAAAGCGACTTGGCGAAAACAGAGTCTTTATTCCAGTAAAGGATAAAAGCAATACTCCTGGACAATCAGAGCAGAAAACAAAACATAAAAAACTAAAATCCACTCGTAGTGACGAGGACAGACTGGAGACTCGACCATTAACTGTAGGTTGCCTCGGGAAGGCACCGACCGTAGCAGACTAAGGCACCTGCTCGCACGCAGCATCTGAAGGTGACAAGACACAACAGGGCGAGACAATGACACAGCACAGCGAACATCAAACAAGGATCCGACAGGACAGAAACGGAAAACAAGGGGAGAAATAGGGACTCTAATCAGAGGACAAGATAGGGAACAGGTGTGGAAAGACTAAATGAGTGAGTAGGAGAATGAGGAACAGCTGGGAGCAGGAACGGAACGATAGAGAGAGGAGAGAGAGGGAGGGAGAGAGAGAGGGATAGAAAAAGGGAACGAACCTAATAAGACCAGCAGGGGGAAACGAACAGAAGGGAAAGCATAATGACAAGACAATATAAGACAAAACATGACATGGTCACCACCCTGACCAAGGGCCTTCTTGCCCATTTGCTCAGTTTGGTCGCACGGACAGCTCTAGGCAGAGTCTGGGTAGTTCCATATTTTTCCCATTTCCCAACAATGGAGACCACTGTGCTCTTGGAAACTTTCAACACTCTGTAAATTGTTTTATACCCTTCCCCAGGTCCTTCTGTAGCACAGTTGGTAGAGCATGGCGCTTGTAACGCCAGGGTAGTGGGTTCGATTCCTGGGACCACCCATACGTAGAATGTATGCACACATGACTGTAAGTCGCTTTGGATAAAAGCGTCTGCTAAATGGCATATATTATATGCCTCACCACAATTCTATCTCTGAGATCTACAGACATTGTATTGGATTTCATGGTATAGTTTTTGCTCTGACCTGTGCTGTCAACTGTGGGACAATATATAGACAGATGTGTTTCTTTCTAAATCCTGTCCAAACAATTGAATTGGTCACAGGTGGAATCCAACCAAGTTGTAGTGACATCTCAAGGATGATTAAAGGGGTGTGAATACTTGTGTAAATGAGATATTTCTGCATTTAATTTTCTATAAATTTGCAAACATTTCTAAAAACACGTTTTCACTTTGTCATTATACGGCATTGTGTGTAGATGGTGAGATATTTGTTTTCAATTTATTTTGAATTCAGGCTGTAACACAACAACATGTGGAATAAGTCAAGGGGTACGACTACTTTCTGAAGGCTCTGTATCACAGTAACCAGACAGTGGATAAGTATCTCTTATCAACTACAGATTTTTCAACTACAACTATGTTTCTACATCAAGAACAGAATGAATTCAAGAACACAGTGGCTGTCTCTCCTCTGCATCAACACTTTATAGCTTTCTTGTTTTTGATTCGCTGTAGTGGGTCCCTCCGGGCTGGGCCCAGGTGTGAGGTGTGTAGAGTTGGCTTAGTTAGATCAGGTGATCTCACAGATCCAGATGAGGATTAACCAGACGCTAAATTCTGTGCGGCTAACGACGCCTGGAAACTAATATGAGAACCAGCCTTTTTGAGAACGTGTACCGTATGCCTGTGCACATTTCAGAGAGCATAACACATAACATAACAAACATAGCATAACATAGCACAGTATAGCATAACGTAGCAGTATAACATGTCTGTATTGTTTTAGCAAAATGACGGGCAGTTCACAGTGATCCAACTGGTGGGCATGCTGCGTGGCATAGCAGCGGGCATGAAGTACCTGAATGACATGAACTACGTGCACCGGGACCTGGCTGCCCGCAACATTCTGGTCAATAGCAACCTGGTGTGTAAGGTGTCGGACTTTGGGCTCTCGCGCTTTCTGGAGGATGACACATCAGATCCCACCTACACCAGCGCCCTGGTGAGTGTGGCTCTGTCCCAATATCCATACTTCCATACTGTGTAGTATGGAGCAATGTATTTTGGGCATGTTAGACCCCACAAACACCAGTGTCCTGGTGAGTATGGCTCTGTACCAATCGTAGGAATAGATTATATTTCTATGGTTCCAATATACAGACTAGAATACCACTTATTATGAGGCAATGTATTGGGCGTGCATTGTAAGTGGTATGCTAGTATGGAGCTGTATCAGGTTTAAGATTATACATACAGGATGCATGCGAAGTCTAAAGTGGGTTCTTCTTCTCGTCTCCGTCCTTTCATCGCCACTGATTTCCAAGTATAGGACACAGGAAAGCAATATCACAGTTCCTTTAAGGGATACTTTGAGATTCTGGCAATGAAGGCCTTTATCTACTTCTCCAGAGTCAAATTAACTTGTGGATACCATTTTTATGTATCTGCATCCAGTATGAAGGAAGTTAGAGGTAGTTTCATGAGCCAATGCTAACTAGCGTTGCGCTAACGCTAGTTAGCATCTTCCTTCAAACTGCAGTGACATCAAGATGGTATTCATGAGTTCATCTGACTGGAAAGGTAGATGAAGGTCAACATTGCCAAAATCCTGAAGTATCCCTTTAACAAAGGATTTGCTTTCACCAGTCCAGTGCTGTCAGATCAGTGCAGATGAAGTCAACAGAGATGAGGAAACAACTGTCACTTCTTGAGACGATTAAGATCCCACCCACAACCTAGGTTTTATTTGCAGCCTGCAGTCCATTTTTTTTACCCTACTCCTGAAGTGTGCACTCAACACCAAGGGAATTCAAAAGCCTTTATTTGTATGGCATGTTCAATGAAACAATAGTTTTTTAAATACTCGTTTCGGCAGCATGGCCTTCATCAGGGAGTTCCCCCGAAATGTGTCAGTTTTAAAATATTTGTTATTTAACCCTTTTTAACTAAAGAGCACCTTTTATTTACAAATGCCTACTGTACCTACTGTACTGTGTTATCTAGCAGCACTTCTGTCCTATTTTTTTACTCCTTCTTATAGTTTTAAAAGAAATGGACAAGTTTAAGAAATATGGTGTAAATTGACATTAAGTCGCTCTGGAATTAGAGCTAAATTACTTGCACCAATCCAGTACTTCTAAATGCATGAGGAGAGTGATCGAGTGCACAGTCCTGACAGAAGGGTAGAGAATTGGTACGCAACACTTGTCTGTCTTTCCAGGGAGGGAAGATCCCTATCCGATGGACTGCCCCGGAAGCCATCCAGTACAGGAAGTTCACCTCCTCCAGTGATGGGTGGAGCTACGGCATCGTCATGTGGGAGGTGATGTCATATGGAGAGAGGCCCTACTGGGACATGAGTAATCAAGATGTGAGTATCCAGGAGTTTTCTCTCTCTCTCTCTCTCTCTCTCTCTCTCTCTCTCTCTCTCTCTCTCTCTCTCTCTCTCTCTCTCTCTCTCTCTCTCTCTCTCTCTCTCTCTCTCTCTCTTTGACAGGATAACATTGTTTGAGGGGAAACAAATGCTAGACCACCTTTACTCCACACACATAGTACAAAGCTCTCCCTCACCCTCCATTTGGCAAATCTGACCATAACTCTATCCTCCTGATTCCTTCAAAAATATAAACAGCACCAGTGACTCGGTCTATAAAAAAAGTAGTCAGATGAAGCAGATGCTAAACTACAGGACTGTTTTGATAGCACAGACTGGAATATGTTCCGGGATTCTTCCTATGGCATTGAGGAGTACACCACATCAGTCACTGGCTGCATCAATAAGTGCATCGAGTTCGTCATCCCCATAGTGACTGTACATACTTACCCCAACCAGAAGCCATGGATTACAGACAATATTCGCACTGAGCTAAATGGTAGAGCTGACACTTTCAAGGAGTGGGACTCTAACCCGGAAGCTTATGAAATATGAAATCCTGCTATGCCCTCCGTCAAACAAGCTAAGCGTCAATACAGGACTAAGTTTGAATCGTACTACACCGGCTCTGACACTCGGATGTGGCAGGGTTTGCTACCAACCAGTAGCGCTCACGTCTGTAGCCATAAAATGCTTTGAAAAACTGGTCATGGCTCACATTAACACCATTATCCTAGAAACCCTAGACCCACTAGACCCAATCTGCATACCGCACCAACAGATCCACAGATGATGCAATCTCTATTGCACTCCACACTGCCCTTTCCCACCTGGACAAAAGGAACACTTACTGTATGTGAGAATGCTATTCATTAACAACAGCTCAGCGTTCAACACCATAGTGCCCTCAAAGCTCATCACTAAGCTAAGGACCCTGGGACTAAACACCTCGCTCTGCAACTGGATCCTGGCCTTCCTGACAGGCCGCCCCAGGTGGTAAGGGTAGGTAACAACACATCTGCCACGCTAATCCTCAACACGGGGGCCTCCTGTACTCCCGGTTCACTCATAACTGCACTGCCAGGCAGGACTACAACACCATTATTACGTTTGCTGATGACACAACAGTGGTAGGCCTGATCACCGACAATGATGAGAAAGTGTATAGGGAGGAGGTCAGAGACCTGACATTGTGGTGCAAGGACAACAACCTCTCCCTCAGTGTGATCAAGTCAATGGAGATGATTGTGGACTACAGGAAAGGGAGGACCAAGCATTCCCCCATTCTCATTGACGGGGCTGTAGTGGAGCAGGTTGAGAGTTCCTTGGCATCCACATCACCAATAAACTAACATTGTCCACGCACACCAAGACAATCGTGACAAGGGCACAACAAAACCTATTCGCCCTCAGGAGCTTCCTGTCATCCAGGACCTCTATACCAGGCAGTGTCAGAGGAAGCCCCTAAAAATTGTCAAAGACTCCAGCCACCCTAGTCATAGACTGTTCTCTCTGCTACTGCATGGCAAGCGGTACTGGAGTGCCAAGTCTAGGTCCAATAGGTTTCTAATAATATGTTTATTTATTATAAAATCAAATAAAAAAGACAGCAATACTAACAATGACATTCATTGTACTGTTGAATGGGATGGCTAATTTAGAGGACAAAACAAAACTTAACTCACACATACACAAAATAAAACAAAATCCTATTAGGTGGTACATTGTATCGAAACTTTTCCATATGTATTACATTCCCTAAATACCGTAAGCACATTTCAAAGGTAGGTACAGTCTCCAATTTCCAAAATTGCAATATGAGCCTTTTGGCTAATAGAGTACAAAGAGAGACAGCTTTTCCTTCCTGGTTATTCCCATGAACTGTACCAAATAGAGCGATTAATGGGTCTGGGGCTAGAACTCTATCAATGGCTCTAGATAAGTAATCAAAAATGAGAGCCCAGTAAACATGTAACTTAGGACATGTCCAGAGTAAGTGGGTCAACGTCCCCTCGTCCTGCTTGCACCTCTCACACAGTGGTGAGGTGTCCGGGAATATTTTATGCAGTTTTACTTTTGAGTAATGTAACCTGTGTATCACCTTAAACTGTACAAGGTTGTGTCTGGCATTCACTGAACTGTGGTTTATATTCCTGAGAGCTTCTACCCAGTCCTCATCTGAGATTTCTGAACCAAGTTCTTGTTCCCAAGCCCTTTTAATGGTGTCTGTGGATACCTCTATGTGGGCCTGTAGCACATCATACAGTCTAGAGACCGACCCTTTTGAATGGGATTTGACAAGGATCAAGCTATCTAATGTAGGACTATTTGGCTTCATGCCATACTGTGGGATATGTGTCCTTACGAAATTCCTGATTTGGAGGTATCTGAAGAAATGTGTTGTTGGCATGTTGAACTCTCCCTGTAATTGTTGAAATGAAGCTAACTGACCATCTATGTATAGATTACCAATTGTTGTGAGCCCTTTCTCCCTCCACTGTGAAAACACCATATCATCCAATGCAGGGTGGAAAGCATGATTCAGGCAAATCGGGCTGTCAATGTAAACAGTGGGTATGTTAAGAAAATACCTCATCTGTTTCCAGATCCTAAGCGTATGACAAATGACTGGGTTAGAGTCATAAGTGGATTTTTTCACATATGATGGGCTATTAACATGTGCAGAGAGTGAGGAACGTTGACAGGAGGCCTGCTCAATTAAAAGCCATGCAGGCATATCCTTCTGTCTCATCGCAGGTAAACTTTCCCTCCAGAAAGACACAATATTCAGATTAGCAGCCCAATAATACAGTTTAAAGTGAGGAAGGTCAAAGCCCCCCCTCTATCTTGTACTAGCATAAATGCTCCAAGAGGTTTCTAAACAGCTTCTACCCCCAAGCCATAAGGCTCCTGAACAGCTAATCAAATGGCAACCTGGACTATTTGCACCCCCCCCCCCCCACACACACACACTGCTGCTGCTATCTGTTATTATCTATGCATAGCCACTTTAATAACTCTATCTATATGTACATTATTACCTCAATTACCTATAGCCCCTCTATTGTTATTTACTGCTGCTCTTTAATTATTTATTATTCTTATCTCTTACATTTTTAGGGATTTAAGTAAGCATTTCACTGTAAGGTCTACGACACCTGTTTTATTCGGCGCATGTGACAAATAAAATTTGATTTGATTTTCAATGTGTGTATGGTAGACTAGCGGCAGAACAAAGACATAAAGTGACCTCCAAAAGTATTGGGACAGTGAAACGTTTTTGTTGTTGTTTTGGCTCTGTACTCAAGCACTTTATATTTGAAATGCAGACTGCAGCTTTAATTTGAGGGTATTTTCAACCATTATTCAGTGAACCGTTTAGAAACTACAATACTTTTTGTACATAGTCTCGCCATTTTAGGGGACCAAAAGTATTTTGATAAATTCACTGATATGTGTATTAAAGTAGTAAAAAGTTATGCATTTGCTCCCGTATTCATAGCACCGAGTGACTACATCAAGTTTGTGACGACAGCTTTGTTGGATGCATTTTCTGTTTGTTTCGGTTGTGTTTTAGATTATTTTGAGCACAATAGAAATTAATGCTGTCTTTTTGGAGTCACTTTTATTGTAAATAAGAATAGAATATGTTTATGAACACATCTATATTAATGGGGATGCTACCATGATTGCGGATAGTCCTGAATAAATTGTGAATATCCCCCTCCATCGTATTTATTTATTTAACTAGGCAACAAGTTCTTATTTACAATGACGGCCTACCCCTCCCTTAACCCACAAGACGCTGAGCCAATTGTGCCCTATGGGACTCGCGATCACTGCCGCTTGTGGTACAGTACCGGGATCGAACCAGGGTCTGTAGTGACGCCTCTAGCACTGACACCTCTAGCCTTAGACCCCTGCACCACCCGGGAGTTATACATACTATATACATTTTATGGACACAGTCTATTTTTACAATAGTTCTATTTTGTTTGCTTTTACTCCTGTCCTTCCTCTACCCTCAACTGCTCCTGTCTATCTCTCTTAACACCATCCATATTGGATTTCTATTTGCCATATCTTTTTCAACTGTGTTGTGATGTTTCACCAACATTCTGAACCTTCCTATTCTCATTGTTTCTACAGATTGTACATTTAAAATACACTTTTTTGCTATTTCTATTTGCCATATATTTTTCAACTGTTAGCATGTCTTGGATAGTTGTACGACTGTTACTGTCTCACGCATCATTATTCACGATTAATTCAGGGCTAACCGTAATCTATTGTTATTTACAATAAATGTGTCTCCAAAATGACAAAGTACATTATTTACCATTCATTTCTACTGGGTACAAATGAATCTGAAACACAACCAAAACAAACAGCAAATGCATCCAACCAATTTGTAAAGTCACAAGCTTGATATACTCATTGCGTGCTATGAATATGAGACCAAATATTTAACTATTTACGATGTTAATACACATATAAATGCATTTTACCCAATACTTTTGGTTCCCTAAAATAGTCCCCTATGTACAAAAAGTACTGTTCTTTCTAAACGGTTCACCTGATATGGATGAACATACCCTCATGTTAAAGCTGACAGTCTGCACTTCAACCTCATAGTTATTGTATCACTTCAAATATGTCGCAGTCCCAATACTTTTAGAGGGAGCGATTTGAGACAGATACAGATACAGAGACAGTCTCACTATACTTACTATACATTTGATTCAGGCACTATAAACCACACGGGGAGACCAAAAACTTAGGTCAAGGCCTCTTTGATTTCTAAATCATCATTTTGATTCATTTTCATATCAATCTGTGCCAATGCCCTGTAGGTGATCAATGCCATAGAGCAGGACTACCGGTTGCCCCCGCCCATGGACTGCCCTAGTGCCCTGCACCAGCTCATGCTGGACTGCTGGCAGAAGGACCGCAACAACCGGCCCAAGTTCAGCCAGATTGTCAACAACCTGGACAAGATGATCCGCAACCCCAACAGTCTGAAGGCCACGACGCCGCTGTCATCAAGGTAAGGCATGTCAGTCATCTTAATTGGCGTCCATCCTTTCCTCATCTCCTTTCCTCAATGATGACCATTCATCTCAGAGGCCTATCCATCACTGTTTTATTTATTTTCTCCTTTGGGGTTCTCACTGGGTTATTCTGTATACTTCCGGCCCTTCTTTGGACACTGTGTTAACAACCCTCCAGGCAAGCTTCAATGCCATACAACTCTCCTTCCGTGGCCTCCAGTTGCTCTTAAATACAAGTAAAACTAAATGCATGCTCTTCAACCGATCGCGACCTGCACCTACCCATCTGTCCAACATCACTACTCTGGACGGCTCTGACTTAGAATACGTGGACAACTACAAATACTTAGGTGTCTGGTTAGACTGTAAACTCTCCTTCCAGACCCATATCAAACATCTCCAATCCAAAGTTAAATCTAGAATTGGCTTCCTATTTCGCAACAAAGCATCCTTCACTCATGCTGCCAAACATACCCTTGTAAAACTGACCATCCTACCAATCCTCGACTTTGGCGATGTCATTTACAAAATAGCCTCCAATACCCTACTCAACAAATTGGATGCAGTCTATCACAGTGCAATCCGTTTTGTCACCAAGCCCCATATACTACCCACCATTGCGACCTGTACGCTCTCGTTGGCTGGCCCTCGATTCATACTCGTCGCCAAACCCACTGGCTCCATGTCACCTACAAGACCCTGCTAGGTAAATTCCCCCCTTATCTCAGCTCGCTGGTCACCATAGCATCTCCCACCTGTAGCACGCTCCAGCAGGTATATCTCTCTAGTCACCCCCAAAACCAATTCTTTCTTTGGCCGCCTCTCCTTCCAGTTCTCTGCTGCCAATGACTGGAACGAACTACAAAAATCTCTGAAACTGGAAACACTTATCTCCCTCACTAGCTTTAAGCACAAACTGTCAGAGCAGCTCACAGATTACTGCACCTGCACATAGCCCACCTATAATTAAGCCCAAACAACTACCTCTTTCCCAACTGTATTTGATTTATTTATTTATTTATTTTGCTCCTTTGCATCCCATTATTTTTATTTCTACTTTGCACATTCCATTGCAAAACTACCATTCCCGTGTTTTACTTGCTATATTGTATTTACTTTGCCACCATGGCCTTTTTTGCCTTTACCTCCCTTCTCACCTCATTTGCTCACATTGTATATAGACTTGTTTATACTGTATTATTGACTGTATGTTTGTTTTACTCCATGTGTAACTCTGTGTCGTTGTATCTGTCGAACTGCTTTGCTTTATCTTGGCCAGGTCGCAATTGTAAATGAGAACTTGTTCTCAACTTGCCTACCTGGTTAAATAAAGGTGAAATAAAAAATAAAAAAATAAAATCATTGCTTTATTCTCACTGGGTTGTCATTGGGTTTGTTTGGGTTCTCACTGGGTTGTCATTGGGTTTGTTTGGGTTCTCACTGGGTTGTCATTGGGTTTGTTTGGGTTCTCACTGGGTTGTCATTGGGTTTGTTTGGGTTCTCACTGGGTTGTCATTGGGTTTGTTTGGGTTCTCACTGGGTTGCCATTGGGTTTGTTTGGGTTCTCACTGGGTTGTCATTGGGTTTGTTTGGGTTCTCACTGGGTTGTCATTGGGTTTGTTTGGGTTCTCACTGGGTTGTTATTTGGCGTTCCTCTCCTGTTCCTAGTGTTCACCTACCTCTGCTGGACCGCAGCACACCTGACTTCTCCAGCTTCAGCACCGTGGATGAGTGGCTGGATGCCATCAAGATGGGCCAGTACAAGGAGAACTTTGCCAACGAGGAATTCACCAGCTTCGACGTGGTCTCCCAAATGACCATGGAGTAAGTGAACCTCCCCAGACTGCTAAATGTGTCCTAGACTGTTCTAAATGTGTCCTGGACTGTGCTAAATGTGTCCAGGAATGTGCTAAATGTGTCCTGGACTCTACTAAATGTGTCCTGGACTGTGCTAAATGTGTCCTGGACTGTGCTAAATGTGTCCTGGACTGTGCTAAATGTGTCCTGGACTGTGCTAAATGTGTCCTGGTGGACTGTGCTAAATGTGTCCAGGACTCTGCTAAATGTGTCCTGGACTCTACTAAATGTGTCCTGGAATCTACTAAATGTGTCCTGGACTCTACTAAATGTGTCCTGGACTGTGCTAAATGTGTCCTGGACTGTGCTAAATGTGTCCTGGACTGTGCTAAATGTGTCCTGGACTGTGCTAAATGTGTCCTGGTGGACTGTGCTAAATGTGTCCTGGACTCTACTAAATGTGTCCTGGAATCTACTAAATGTGTCCTGGACTCTACTAAATGTGTCCTGGACTGTGCTAAATGTGTCCTGGACTGTGCTAAATGTGTCCTGGACTGTGCTAAATGTGTCCTGGTGGACTGTACTAAATATGTCCTGGACTGTGCTAGATGTGTCATAGACACAGTGTTGTGTCACTGACTGCTCTCTCTCTCCACAGGGACATCCTCCGAGTAGGGGTGACCCTAGTGGGCCACCAGAAGAAGATTCTTAACAGTGTCCAGTCTATGCGGGCCCAGATGAATCAGATCACCTCCGTTGAGGTCTGACTGATGTCCAGACGGGGAGGGCACTGGACTGGACCGGACCTCCAACCTGGTCTCCCTGTCAGACTGTGACCCCCATCACCATCAGCCCCCCTTCTCTAGACCGCACTCCCATGAGTTCAGTCAACAGTCGGCAGCCTGTACTTTATGGTCAGTCTGCAGCCGTGCTCAGCGTGTCCACAACCACTGCCCCTCCTATGTTCAGTCTGTCTCTAGCTGTGCTGAGTCTACGACTGTCCAGACTCTGTCCAGTCTCCAACTGCAGTCTGCCTCTGTTGATTGCACGGCTGCAGCCCCTCCTGGTTTTTGTAGTATGACACTTTTTACAGTCTTTTGGTTGGATATGATTTCTACTGGTCCCCAGACTAAAACTCATCAACAGACGGCCCTTTAAAAGGGCTATTAAGAGCAGGTTGCGACAAGACTTCATATAACTTTACTCACATCTTTCACATTGAGATTCTGAGGGTATCAGTGACTTTAACAGTAGGACCAGTACTCTGAACGGAGCGTATGATGTACTGGATAGTGAATAGGACAAGTGTCAGACTCCCATGCAGTTCCATAGACTTAATGGATGTGAAATGAAATGACTCATCTTCGGGAAGAGTCTGTCCCGTGAGAACAAACGTACCGTCCTTGTGCATAATGCTCTCATTTGGCCGTTTGAAAATTGTTGTGATTATATTACTGTTTGCTATACCTACCTTCACTTCTGTTCTCTTGAGAAGAAAAAAGACTTTGAACACACATTACTTCCAACAGCCCAAATGAAGCATAATATAAAAGTACTGTACTGTGCATGTCATTGTCTCTTTCTCTTCTGGGACTCAAAGGCTGCCATAGCCACTGAACCATGTCGGCCATTTTCACTGTTTTGTAGTTCCGCTCCGTGCAGTCTTTGTTTCGGTGACTCAGTTGGTATTTGTTTTTTTAAATATTTCTATGTGCACCTTAATAAAGAAGTAGGATGGGCACTTCCAGAAATTCTTCCATTACAAAAGTGTTGTGTGCAAAGTTTAGATTTCACTTTCCCTTTGTCCTCCTCTATGTTTAAAGGATCTCGTGTGAATATATATTTTGTCTCTGTCATGAAAAAGCACTTGTCCTTCCATTTATGGTACATACAAAATGGCCGCAATAGGTTATGCAGCCAGGTGTACTATTACTGTACTTGCACAAAATGACAGCCTCTGAAGCTCCAGCCAGGTGGGAGAGGATTCCAAAGGGAGCCTGCTGGCATTTAAAAGACTTCACGGGACACTGTTGTTGTTTGCTTTTGTTTTTAAATGGGTTTTATAATGATATTTTGTGATTTGTTTTTCTATTGCTACCTATGATCACCTTTGATGGAGCTGTGAATTGTCACGTGATCTGGGGTCGGTCATACACAGCGTTCATATTTGACATATGTATATACCGTTGCCATTCATTTATCAGAAGTTGTGGACGCGCCTTTCTGATTCGTCACAGAGAAAAGTGGGGACTTTTTCAAGAAATGGATGAAAGGTCATTTCGTTTTTTTGTGTTTTTTTTGTACTGAGAAATAGGGTATACCTCTTTTTCATATTGTGCACATATCACACGTTTACACGTTTATACTCCATCCATAACATACTGTACATGAGGTTCAGGGATTAGAAACACATTTTTTTTTTAATTCAAATAAATAGACACTAGTCAAACCAGGATGATGCAACCCTCTGTTCCTTGAGTGCGATAATGTGTTTGCATGCTTCCATTGTCTCCGCACTTCCTGGATAAATCACCATCAGTCATTCCATAGGTCATCTCACATACGGTAGCATTTAATAGGTATGAATATGGTACTAATTAGGATACACCTCAATGAGAAACACTTGATCATTTACCGCTGGCAAATGGAGTTATCAACGGTGTTATTAAAGTGTTATGCTGTTACTACCCAAACAACAAACTCTGCTGCCTCTGGGGGGGGGAAAGTCATTTCCAATTTCGATAAATAGGGGGTTTTCTGCAGTTCTTCCCAGATATATTGTCCTCATCGTATTATTCTCTATCAATAGCTTCTCAGCTGGGTATAGTGTGCATTATGTGGAATTATGTCCATGTGTGGAAAGCTATGTTAATTGATCATGCAAGATAGCCCCAGACACTATTATTTTACTTTGTTTTATAGGCCTGTCGCAGCAAGGGGGGGGGGGGGGCAATGCACTATACAAGACCCGAATTTCTAAATTAAGGAAGACAATCTTACAAATATGATTTGTAACGACAACAAAAAAATCATACAAAAACTGTTTTGCTGCTGTCAACAAATACACTCAGAGCTTGCCATCTCTGAGTGCGTGCCATTTGCAAACAAAAGAAACCAGAATGGACGCTTCTACTGTAACTCAATATGGCCGTGACCTCTATGTGAGCACATTTACTTTTTTTTTTGGTCATTTTAGTTGTTTAAAAATAACTCAAACACTGTACACTGTGCTAAGCTCATTCCCTCTGCTGGTCCCATGTTAAACCTGCACTATTACCGTACCTCTATACCTTTATAGTACCTTTTTCACCCTCTTTCACTTTTGTCCTTTGGGTGTCCCTAAAGGCACATAGGTTCTGCCAACCCCCCCCCCCCTTCCAGTCCTAACCACTGTGATTGCATTGGGACGTTTCATTTTCTGTACACATGTACATTGACTGTAACCCTGTGAATGATGTAACAATTTTAATTATTTGTAATATTGTTATTTGTCTATTTTATAAAAAATTTAAAAAATTACAAAAGAAAAGAAAACAACAGTTACGACAGAAAACTGGAAGCTGGTAGCAACTGTCTTCTATAAATAAAAAAAAGGTTACATTCAAAGAACTTGTATTTTCTTAAAGCACCTTTTCCCTTTATCTTGCATGAAATATACATTTCCTCAACTGTAAACTAACTGTAAAATAACAACTACAATGTTGTGCAAACACTTTGGAAAGCTGGTCCTTAGTCTGTAAAGAACACATTGAACAGAAGGGGGAAGTAGAGACCACTCTAGGGTTTTGTCCAACAATGTTACTTGTTTGCTTGTTTTTGCAAAGCTATTTTTCTGAGGGAATTGGTGAGCATTTTCCTGAAGTCTGTTTAGTCTTTTATCAGAACACAATATTATTGTAATTACATTTCCAAATGCAAGGCTAACAACGCTTGATTTCAAGTTGTCCATGAACCGTTTTCTTTCACCCACTAGATCATTCTGGGGAAATGCGTGCTTTCTGATAGAGGACTATCATTCTTTACTATTGAATGTAAACAAACTGCTTGGAAATCCAGAAATATACGTACATCTGGCAGTGTAACAGATGTATCTGCAATTTATCTCTACTAGAATAGGGATTTCATCATCTGAGGACACTGAAATAGTCCTTTTATTTCTGCCACATAAACTGGGTAAGTGTGTCACATTTCTCAGAAGGCACATTATACTACATCCTCGAAAGCGCAAATGCACTGGTTAGGGTCCTACTGTGCACCATTTTTCTTTATCACATCACCAATCCTCAATATGCCCAGTGTCTGCCTGCCTGCCTGCCTGTCTAACTTTCCACAGTGGCACTCTCCCTATGGGCCCAAGCTTTCTGTCCTTGACAGTCACCCACTCCTGGCCAACAGCCAGTGGGCACAGTCACACCTGTCGACGTGCAACTACAGATGTCACAGCTGCTCCCTATGGTCTCGGATGGTTTGGATGCTTGGAGAACAGGTCGTCGGAAAGTGGGATGACATTTGCGGTGTGTGTCCTGTGTGCCTGCCAGGCTGTCTGCTTTTCCATGGCACCACCCTCCCTCCCAGCCCTGTATGTGCCAAACACCACGCTACACTGACATTTATCATTTATTTACATGCTCAACCTAGACTGTATGGGGGAAACACATTAGCCGATTTTCACTTGATAGGGCTCCAATGGTCCCTGCAGGGAAGCCACCTTGAAAGAACACTGACTTATCAACTTGTCAATAACAATAATAAAATCTATGTTGCTACTAAATGAAATGAGCAATTTATGCTAATGTATGTAGCGTTTGAGAGTTGTTTTGATTGCTAAATATTCTGAGCTACGCTTCTTGGAATTGAAATGAGATGAGATCATACTTCATTGTCTGGTTGCATAGAAATTTGCACTGCATCTAAATGATTTGCTTCAAATCTTAAAATAAATTATTGTATTTCATTTTCTAAGATACAACCAACGATCTATCATATATTCTTGACCAAGGGGCAGGCGAGCAAGACATTAACCAGACAGAAGATACTATGTTTGGGTATTGTGTCGATGTTAAGGCTGGTTGTCAAATATTGTAAAAGCTCTAATGAGCCAGTGTTCACAGAATGGATGATTATGTTGATAAAACATCATCTTCTAAAATTATTCTAGACAAAAGCCTATAAAAATAATACAGACTCAAAAAATATTTGGGACAATTCTTCTTTTCCTTAAAGGGGCAATCTGTAGTTGCTGTAGATGTTGGATCTTAATTTGAGCCAGTTTGCTACAGCAAGAAAATAAGCCTGCAGCATCTTCTGAGTGGCACAGTGGTTTAAGGCACAGTATCTCAGTGCAAGAGGTGTCACTACAGTCCCTGGTTTGAATCCAGGCTGAATCACATCCAGCCGTGATTGGGAGTCTCATAAGGTGGCACCCAGTGTTGTCCGGGTTTGGTTGGGGTAGGCCGTCATGTAAATACGAAATTGTTCTTAACTGACTGTGAAAATCAAGTCTGAAATTTAGAAGTGGAAATTACAAACTTCAGAAGACTTTTTAAACCTCAAATACACTACAAGTTCTACATTTCCTGCATTTCAGGAATGTTCTCATGCAACAGGTTGATCAAATTAGTATCCTACATCTGTACATCTTTTTTTTAACTTATAAATTAATGATATGTACCCATTGATTCTTGAAGAATATAATTTATACATGCCTCATGAGCTTCGTTTAACATTTGTACCCCATCAGAACCCAAAATATAAGCTTTTTTTAATCCAATGTTTGTCAAATTAAATGTAAACAAACACTGTATAGCCTCAAAACATGGTTAAAAGGATAATTTTGATATAATGGATGCTGCGTCCTTGCATCCATAACTGTGTTTATGGATTTCAGAGTGGTTACATTTCTCCAGTCCCCGGGGTTAGAGAGCAACTGGTTACCCTACTAGCAAAAATATTGTAATCAGATTACAGATACTTATGAAAAACTACACGATTAGTTTTTGGATTACTTTTAAATCCAGAAAGAATGTTTGTGAAAAAAATACATTACGACATCCTTTTGTTTTCTCAATGACATTCAATTCGGCATTGAAAGAAAGCACACGTTTAAGTTTGTTCCACATGAGTGAGTCTGACCACATATCAGAGACCACTATGATGACACAGCAAATGTGTTTGATGAATTTTTGCCTTTTGTCCAATTCTAATGCCTCATAAAAGGAAAGTATTCCAAAAATTAACTGAAAGCAATCAGATTACGTCACTGCGTGGGGGTAATCCAGAAATGATGTTACTGATTACAGGTTTGGACAAGTAACTAGTACATATTACAGATTACACTTAGAAAGTAACATACCCAACCCTGCCAGGTCTATCTCTCATATTTTTTTACGGAAACAAGGGCAGGGAAGGCGCTTTATCATTGTTTCAACTGCAAAATGCCTCTTTAACGGCGCGTCAAGGTGGACCATGGCAATGAAGTATCACTTATTAGAAGAAGAAAAACTATCTCCCTATGGACTTGGTTTTCATTTTTTGTTTGTTTGTTACAGTATGTTGTTGTTTTTTTATTTTATTTTATTGGTTGTAATTGTCTATAGTTCGGTGTATTATGAGGTTGTTTTGTGTTAAATAGGAAACAATGAAATAAACTGTAAAAAAAGGAACAAAACTTTAGGACGAGGCACATACAAAATCCTACTGAATCTGAAGTCCATTCCTGGGATTCATTGGAATTTAACCCTCTTAGTATCCATTTTGATATGTGAGACTTTTCAGAGGATTTGCCAACATCTCTGTCATGTTTAGCTCTTTTCCATAGGTCAAAAGCTGCCGTGTAAACTGGTGGTAATTTCATTGGTCTGTGTTTCATGTACCAGGAAATGCTTTCGGAGGACATGCTCGCGTGCATTCTGTTTCTCTAACTGTGGTCTGGGGATATCATGTCTGACTGCTGTAGCGTGCAGGTAAATAGCATGTAAACAATAACAGCTGGCAAATCAGCTGCTGTTGGTAACTGCAATTGGGAACATACTGCTTAGTGTAAGGTCAAGTATTTCTGAGGACCACTGGGCTTTTGCAGTGGATGTGTTAAACTGTAGTGGATGTATAGTGTATTTCTATTTCTAGGATATAGTGCATTAAAGGTACTGTTGTGGATGTGTATGGTATGAGACGGCCAATTCAGCTTGTTCAGTGAAGGCACGAGACAAATGCATCATGCCGCTGTGGCAAGCTGTCAAGTGATGGCATTCCTCAATATGACACTTTCAGTACATTCGTCTGTGTTGCCCAGGCGGCTGGACGCCACGGTGGATGTTTAGAGCGTGTTGTTATGGCAACGGAGCTGTGATGGCTGGATCGTGCAGCACAGGGAGGCAGAGGACGGATGAGGAGGAGACGTATATGATGATGATTCCCGAAGTTCACGGTCAGGAGTCATCAGAATGATTTTTCCTCCAGGGATTCTAGGAGCCATTTGACATCATCAAATCAAATGAAATGTATTGGTCACATACACATGGTTAGTAGATGTTATTGCGAGTATAGCGAATGCGAAATGCAACATGTGAGTTGGGAATGTGGTGTCAATAGGACAGCGAGCCACAGACGGTAGCACAAGAAGAAAAGGCAAACGGTTGGATACAAACACCCATGTTTTAAGTGAGTCTAGCCTTCCAATGCTAAGATACTCACATGATATTCTTCTTTTGACTCACAGATGGCGTCACTCATTCGTTCTGAGGGGCGACTGCAAGTTCACACCCCCTCCTGGCTTACCCTACCGCCCTCCTTCCCTCGACCCCCACACACCCCCTCCCCAGCGTGTCTCTGGTTCGCTAGTTGCTATTTACCTCTGTGTTAATCCACACCCCCTCCCTCCCTCTTTCTCGCTCAATCCCGCTCTCTCACTCCTCCCCTTATTCCCTCAAAGCCAGCAGGCTGCTATTCGATACAGACGGCTTGCTACATGATCTCCTGGAAAACACTGTTCCGCATCTCTCTTGCCACTCGATGGCCAGGCCTTTGTAGATTATACACCAAGCGGAAGAGAGATGCCAGCGCCAGGACATTGACTCCTTTCCTCCTTCTGCTTCCCCCTCCCCTTCCTTAATCTCCCACCTCTTGATCTCTACCCACCCCCCCGTGCCCTCTCCTGTCCTGTGCCCCCTTCCTCCCAACCTCCCCCTCCCCTACCCTACCTAAAGTCCTACTCTCCCTCTTACCCCCTTGACAATGTTACCATGCATTAACTGGCTTCAGCCTTTCCTTGCCTTGCTTTCTTCCACCTTGCTGACTCGGGGCCACAACTGTCCGTCCAGCTGCCTGTGTCCAGACCACCACACCGTGGACTGCCAGGGCCAAGGTCTCACCCGCCTCCCAAGCCCCATCCCCCCTGGATGTCCGGCGCCTCCTGCTCTCTGACAACTGGATTCCCTTGATCCCCTCGGATTTCCTGGTTCTATACAGCGACCTGGTCTACCTGGACCTGAGGAACAACTCCCTGTCTGGGCTGGAGCCTGGCACCCTCAGCACATCGTCCCGCCTGGTCTTCCTGGACCTGGGCAGCAACAACCTGACAGAGATCCAGTCAGAGACCTTTGGAGAGTCCAGGAGCCTGATTAAGTTGCGGCTGGGAAACAACCCCTATCTTAGCCAAGTGGAGGAGGACGCTTTCCTGGGTCTCACCTCGCTGCGGGTGCTGGAACTGGAGAGAAACGGCCTGCAGGGGCTGGACGTGGAGGTGCTGGAGCCTTTAACCTCACTCCGGGTGCTGCGCCTGGAGGGCAACCCCTGGGTGTGCAACTGTCACTTTGGTAAACTCTTTGTGTGGCTGATGGAGAACCGCCACAAGCTTCCAACGGGTATGTAATCTGCTTAGCAGCACGTTAACATCTTTGCCTGTGCTAGGACATATACAACCACTATTTTGTCAGCCCACTTGTTTTTGATTCAAACAACTCACTATAAGCCAATCGTCTACAGAATTAGAATCCAAAACTGCACAGTACACTGAAAGACAGATAACGTAACGTGCATAACAGTGTTTAGTATGAAATATCTCTACACTGTGTGTCTACAAATATGGTTCCTCCTCTTTATTTTAAATGGTCTAATATCGAGTAAAGAGCTATTGGCGAACAACCTCATCGTCATTTATTTCATGTGCAGTTTGTTGCTCATACTACTGATAATTCTGTATAGATATGGACAGTTCAATGCTGTCACAAGATCACTCTGAAACATCTTGATAAGTATTAGAAAGAGAAAAGATAATTCTGGAAGATGAGTGGAGGGTCCCAGATTACAGATTCCAGATTGTGTCTGAATAATGAATTCACCATATGCCTCATTAGAGTGTGTTCTCAGATATTATACTCGATATTGTGGTGGACACACTCTTACACAAAAAGGTGCTATCTAGAACCTAAAAGGTTTAATTGGCTGTCCCCATAGGAGAACCCTTTGAAGAACCCTGCTTGTGTGTGTGTATGTTTGTATGTGCATGTTCTAAAATCACAACAAGGAGACTGTTTATTGACACTATCCAGGTTTCATACTCAAAAACTGCACTCTTAAAAAAAACATTCTTACTCTCATGTAAGAACCCTTTTTGGGTTCCATGTAGAACTCTTTTGACTCCAGGTAAAACTATTTTGGGTTCCATGTAGAACCCTTTCCACTTTTTTTCTAAGAGTGCAGTGTTTGAGTATGAAACCTGGATAGTGTCAATAAACAGTCTCCTTGTTGTGATTTCAGAACATGCACACGCACACACACACACAAGCAGGGTTCTTCAAAGGGTTCTCCTATGGGGACAGCCAATTAAACCTTGTAGGCTCTAGATAGCACATTTCTTTTGTAAGAGTGTGTCCACCAAAATATCGAGTGGTTAGATCGCATGTAAGATCTTCAAGATGAAAAAGATATGAGGCCAGGGAATCAAATTCAATGGGATCTGAATCACTTGATTGATCATAATATGCCCGCATTGTTTATGTAATTACAGACAATAAGCATTATACATATTTACATTTACATTTAAGTCATTTAGCAGACGCTCTTATCCAGAGCGACTTACAAATTGGTGCATTCACCTTATGACATCCAGTGGAACAGCCACTTTACAATAGTGCATCAAAATATTTTAAGGGGGGGGGGTGAGAAGGATTACTTTATCCTATCCTAGGTATTCCTTAAAGAGGTGGGGTTTCAGGTGTCTCTGGAAGGTGGTGATTGACTCCGCTGTCCTGGCGTCGTGAGGGAGTTTGTTCCACCATTGGGGAGCCAGAGCAGCGAACAGTTTTGACTGGGCTGAGCGGGAACTGTACTTCCTCAGTGGTAGGGAGGCGAGCAGGCCAGAGGTGGATGAACGTAGTGCCCTTATTTGGGTGTAGGGCCTGTTCACAGCCTGGAGGTACTGAGGTGCCGTTCCCCTCACAGCTCCGTAGGCAAGCACCATGGTCTTGTAGCGGATGCGAGCTTCAACTGGAAGCCAGTGGAGAGAGCGGAGGAGCGGGGTGACGTGAGAGAACTTGGGAAGGTTGAACACTAGACGGGCTGCGGCGTTCTGGATGAGTTGTAGGGGTTTAATGGCACAGGCAGGGAGCCCAGCCAACAGCGAGTTGCAGTAATCCAGACGGGAGATGACAAGTGCCTGGATTAGGACCTGCGCCGCTTCCTGTGTGAGGCAGGGTCGTACTCTGCGGATGTTGTAGAGCATGAACCTACAGGAACGGGCCACCGCCTTGATGTTAGTTGAGAACGACAGGGTGTTGTCCAGGATCACGCCAAGGTTCTTAGCACTCTGGGAGGAGGACACAATGGAGTTGTCAACCGTGATGGCGAGATCATGGAACGGGCAGTCCTTCCCCGGGAGGAAGAGCAGCTCCGTCTTGCCGAAGTTCAGCTTGAGGTGGTGATCCGTCATCCACACTGATATGTCTGCCAGACATGCAGAGATGCGATTCGCCACCTGGTCATCAGAAGGGGGAAAGGAGAAGATATATATAGCTTCTGATCCACACTCTGTAGTGTTGCCATATATATAGACAATGAGGGTATTGTCTATATAAATCTTCCTTGTTTGCAGTGCTGACAGGTTATTGCCACGCAGTATATGCTCACTCTCATTCTCCGGAGATCCAGTGCTATGGTGAACTCTGACCTGAGCAAACGCTCTGTGAGTGGAAGTCCAACTCCATATTTACATATTAACTGCTTCCCAAGAGAGTTAGGCTAGTGCTACTTCACCCTCTTACATCTTTATTCAGGGCCATACAAATGAGGTACACCAATGTCAGCTGGAATTAGGGCCTGTATTGAAGTAAGCTATGTGGGTACATCCCTTTCCCCTTTATAGCGTACTACTTTTGACCAGGGTTCATTAGGAATAGGGTGCCATTTGGGACACAGCCTATGTTATTACAGTACGCTAATCAAAGCAACAGGGTGTTCCATGGATCATATCAATTGATCAAATTGGCACATTGGCAATCTTCACAGTGGATTTCACTTCAAAAGCTGTGCCCTGGGCTCCAGGTTATAGTAACAAAATGATTTGGGGGCACATTAACACCTAGTTTTCAGTGAGCACAGACACATATACACACCAACACTATGGTGCTTCCTACATGCTCTTTTATAGGCCTTAGCAACTGTAGGCTCTGGCCTCTACTGTATGTTGACCTAAAGGACATGTGGGTTGTACAGTGTATTTGACACACAGGCAGACTTACTCCTTCCCATTGCCTTTAGGAGAAACTCGTTGAATGCCATAATCATCTTTTCATCATTCTGACAAGGGGGCAGACTAGAAACATGGACCGGAGTTTATACACCAGGAAGAAATGGAGCTCTGATGGATTAGGCTAAACGAGACCTTTCCTCACTGATTACTCAATTCCTGACTCTCTGAGGCAAATCACAATCAATGTTCTTGTGTGAACTACAGCCGTGAACAAACTGGAGAATGAAGGGCACGGAATAATGGACCACTTGCTGAACTGGACACTTCCACAGAGCCATTCAATCAAGCCCAGTCACTGGGTTTGTGGGATAAGTCAAAAACGTAATTTTCTCTTGGACACTGTAATTTCATTGGACACCGTAATTTCACTGACCCAAACAGTAACAACTTTCTTTTCCCCACTTTGCTGTCAGGGACATTGCTCTGTCAGATCCTGATTGAGATCGTCTTGATCTGTTAGGCATCTGAGAACGTGAATAGACACATTGAAGCCTAGTGTACTCCCAGGTACTGTATCAACAAGATGCAACAAAGCTCAGATAAAGGGGCAACTGCAATTGGCAGATACGTTTTTTTCTTTCTTGTAAATTAATATACCCATTGATTCTTGAAGAAGATAACCACTCTGTTAATGTTTGAGCCTCAGATTGCCCGTTTAAGACGCATTCACTGGGGATATATCACGAACGGTGCCTGTAGGTGAATGTGTGTAATCACACTACAGCATAGGTCAAGGATGAACAATCAGCATCTATTATTCACAACTACACTTCATTTGATACTGATGACAGCATGCCATTGACACTGACATTATCTAGTCTAATGTTCCAACACTGTAAAAGATACTCCATCGCTCTGCGAGTGACACACGGTGCGTGGGTAAAATCAGCAGGGAAGCCAAGCCCCCCCCCCCCCCCCTCACCCCCCAAAATAGCCATATTACAATCTACAGTGCCTTCGGAAAAGTATTCAGGCCCCTTGACTTTTTCCACATTTTGTTATGTTACAGCCTTATTCTAAAATCGATTAAATTGTTTCCCCCCCTCATCAATCTACACACAATACCCCACATTGACAAATATTTTACAGAAGTATTCAGACCCTTTATTCAGTACTTTGTTGAAGCACCTTTGGCAGCGATTACAGCATCGAGTCTTCTTGGGTATGATGCTTCAAGCGTGCCTGTCACGCCCTGACCTTAGAGAGCCGTTTTATTACTCTATTTGGTTAGGTCAGGATGTGATGTGATGTGGGGTGGGCATTCTATGTTTTGTATTTCTGTGTGGTTGGCCGAGTGTGGTTCCCAAACAGAGGCAGCTGTCTATCGTTGTCTCTGATTGTGGGTAGTTGTCTTTGTTAGTGGCCTGTACAGCCCTAGTAAGCTTCACGTTAGTTTTTGTTGTTTCTTGTTTTGTTGGCGACATTTATAATAAAGTAAAATGTACGCTCACAACGTTGTGACAGTGCTACACCTGTATTTCTGTAGTTTCTCCCATTCTTCTATACAGATCCTCTCAAGCTCTGCCAGGTTGGATGGGGAGCGTTGCAGCACAGCTATTTTCAGGTCTCTCCAGAGATGTTTCAATCAGGTCCGGGCTCTGGCTGGGCCACTCAAGGACATTCCGAGACTTGTTCCGAAGCCACTCCTGCGTTGTCTTGGCACTGTGCAGATGGTTGTCCTTCTTGAAGGTTCTCCCACCTCCACAGTGGAACTCTGGAGCTCTTGCTTACCTCCCTGACCAAGGCCCTTCCCACCCGATTGTCCAGTTTGGTCGGGTGGACAGCTCTAGGAAGAGTCTTTATGGTTACAAACGTCTTCCATTTAAGAATGATAGAGGCCACTGTGTTCTTTGGGAACTTCAATGCCGCAGACATGTTTTGGTACCCTTTCTCAGATCTGTTTTAAAAACTTGTTTTTGCTTTGTCATTGTGAGCTATTGTGTGTAGATCGCTGAAGATTTTATTTATTTAATCAATTTGAGAATAAGGTTGTAAGGTAACAAATATTGAAAAAAATCAAGTGGTCTGACTACTTTCCAAAGGCACTGTATGTGTTGTGATAATTGCATTGTTGTGAGTAAGACCTTTGAGACCTGTGAGTAAGACCTTTGAGCCGATGTGAGTAAGACCTTTAAACAGCTCAACATACACAAGGCTGCGGGGCCAGACGGATTACCAGGATGTGTGCTCCGGGCATGTGCTGATCAACTGGCACACCTCACTGACATTTTCAACCTCAAACTGAGTCTGTAATTCCAACATGTTTCAAGCAGACCACCATAGTCCCTGTGCCCAAGAGCATGTAGAGATGAAGTGCATTGAACGGTTGGTCATGGCTCACATCAACACCAATATCCCAGAAACCCTTGACCCACACCAATTTGCATACCGCACCAACAGGATGCATGCCCTGTCCCCTCCTGTACTCACTGTTCACTCATGACTGCATGGCCAGGCATGACTCCAACACCATCATCAAGTTTGCCGATGACACAACAGTGGTAGGCCTGATCACCAACAACGATGAGACAGCCTATAGGGAGGAGGTCAGAGACTTGGCCATGTGGTGCCAGGACAACAACCTCTCCCTCAACGTGATCAAGACAAAGGAGATGATTGTGGACTACAGGAAAAGTAGGACCGTGCAAGCCCCCATTCTCATCGATAGGGTTGCAGTGGAGCAGGGTGAGAGCTTCATGTTACTTGGTGTCCACATCACCAACAAACTATCATGATCCAAATACACTAAGACAGTTGTGAAGAGGGCACGACAAAGCCTATTCCCCCTCAGGAGACTGAAAAGATTTGGCATGGGTCCTCAGATGGTCAAAAGGTTCGAGAGCATCCTGACTGGTTGCAGCACTGCCTGGTATGGCAATTACTCGGCCTCCGACCGCAAGGTACTACAGAGGGTAGTGCATACGGCCCAGTACATCACTGGAGCCAAGCTTCCTGCCATCCAGGACCACTTTACCAGGCGGTGTCAGAGGAAGGCCGTAAAAATTGACAAAGACTCTCTGCTACTGCACAGCAAGCAGTACCGGAGAGCCAAGTCTAGGTTCAAAAGGATTCTTAACAGATTCTAACCCCAAGCCATAAGACTCCTGAACAGCTAATCAAAGGGCTACCCAGAGCCCTATTTTACGCTGCTGCTACTCTCTGTTTATAATCTATGCATAGTCACTTTAACTCTACCTACATGTACCTATTACCTCAATTACCTCAACTAACCGGTGCCCCCGCACATTGACTCTGTACCGGTACCCCCTGTATATAGCCTCGCTATTGTTATTTTACAGCTGCCGTTTCATTATTTGTTACTTTTATTTTCTATTTTTTACTTATCTATTATTTTCTTAAAACTTCTTAAAGCATGGTTGGTTAAGGGCTTATAAGTAAGCATTTCGGCGTAAGGTCTACACCTGTTGTATTCGGTGCATGTGACACATACAATTTGATTTAATTTGATTTTATAAGCAGCGTCAGACAATGTAGGCATTATGTTACACAACCCTTCCCCACCCCCAAACTCATCACCACCAACACCGAAACCATACATCTCATACATCTCTCCATCTATTTGCAATTTAGCATTCTGGTCCTCTCCACAGATAGAGCCAGAGACAGAGACAGAGAAAGAGAGAGCAGGACAGCCAGTGTCTGGGCTGAGCTTGTTGTGCTGCATGGTGAGATGAGAGGAGAGCCACGTGACTGGAATATCACAGAGCGATGAGGTCACTGAATCTTTCCGCATGTGGAAAACCCCTTCTGGTCTGACTGTGACTCACCACACACACACACACACACGCACGCACACACACACACACACACACACACGCACGCACGCACGCACGCACACACACACACACACACACACACACACACGTGCACACACACACACACACGTGCACACACACACACACACACACACACACACACACACACACACACACACACACACACACACACACACACACACACACACACACACACACACACACACACACACACACACACACACACACACACACACTTGATAATGATGTATTCTGACTGCTGACCACAGCAGCTACAAACACAGGCATGCCAAAATGGAGCATCCGAAACTGCCTTTATTATCATGACTGAGGTACACCATATGTGATTTTAGATTAATGTTTTATATTGAATACCTTTTCCAAAAACAGCTAATACCGATTGAATTTTAAATAATTCTGATTAGTACATTAGTGGAATAGATTGGGTTATTTTACTAGGAAACCATAGCCCTATTGATGCCCCTTATGATTATAAGTAAAATAATCCACAGTATAATCTATTTATCCTCATAATTTCAATTTGATCAGATAATTTGGTACTGTTCCATTATTATCTGTTACAGTGTATGATTTTATTTTATTCTGGTATGATATGTAATCCCCAGAGTGCAAATATAAGTCTATTTCTTGTTCTGCACACTTCTGTTTTTATCATGCAATAATTGAAAGGTTTTATTAGTCATATGTACAGGATACACATGGCACACACCATCCAACTAAATGCTTTCTTTCTGGTTCCTTCTTGACAATACAACAACAATAAGAAATAGTAAAAGATAAGAACACAAACATAGTACAGTAAATGGCTGAGTAGAATATATATATATTTTTTGCATAAGTATAATATAGGATGGCACAATTTATAGTCCAATATTTGCACGTGTTTTGCAGGAGGGGGGATTGGGTGGAAGGTGTTTAATTGTGCATTATTTAGCAATAATAATAGGAGTCTGGTAGGAGTTGTGACTCTTTTGATTTGGTGTGTGTGTGTGTCCTGGTGTGTGTACCATTGTGCTTGTCCTCCCTAGTGAAGGACTCATCATTGTTGGTTATTAGGCCTAAAATGTGGTGCCATGTTGTTTGTGTGCACCTGTAGGTGTGTGATATTGAATATCCCTTTGAGCATGGTGATGTCAGAAGTTTGTGTGTACATTTGAGTGACATCCTAGTAAACATTCCCTGTTTTAGGTCAGACCAGAAGGGGTTTTCCACATGCGGAAAGATTCAGTGACCTCATCGCTCTGTGATATTCCAGTCACGTGGCTCTCCTCTCATCTCACCATGCAGCACAACAAGCTCAGCCCTAAAAAAGTACAATCTTTGTCCCCATGTGCAGTTACAAACCGTAGTCTGGCTTTTTTATGGCGGTTTTGGAGCAGTGGCCTCTTCTTTGCTGAGCGGCCTTTCAGGTTATGTCGATATAGGACTCATTTTACCGTGGATATAGATACTTTTGTACCTGTTTCCTCCAGCATCTTCACAACATCCTTTGCCGTTGTTCTGGGATTGATTTGCACTTTTCGCACCAAACTACATTCATCTCTAGGAGACAGAAAACATCTCCGCCCTGAACGGTATGACGGCTGTGTGGTCCCATGGTGTTTATACTTGTGTACTATTGTTTGTACAGATGAATGTGGTACCTTCAGGCGTTTGGAAATTGCTCCCAAGGATGAACCAGACTTGTGGAGGTCTACAACTGTTTTCTTAGGTCTTGGCTGATTTCTTTAGATTTTCCCATGATGTCAAGCAAAGAGGCACTGCGTTTGAAGGTAGGCCTTGAAATACATCAACAGGTACACCTCCAATTGACTCAAATTATGTCAATTAGCCTATCAGAAGCCATGACATCATTTTCTGGAATTTTCCAAGCTGTTTAAAGGCACAGTCAACTTAGTGTATGTAAACTTCTGACCCACCGGAATTGTGATACAGTTAATTATAAGTGAAATAATCTCTTTGTAAACAATTGTTTTAAAAATGACTTGTGTCATGTACAAAGTAGATGTCCTAACTGACTTGCCAAAACTATAGTTTGTTAACAATACATTTGTGGAGGGTTTGAAAAACAAGTTTTAATGACTCCAACCTAAGTGTATGTAAACGTCTGACTTCAACTGTATATTAATTAGACTTTGGATGGTGTATGAAAACACCCAGTCACTGCAAAGATACAGTTATCCTTTCTAACTCAGTAGCTGGAGAGGAAGGAAACCGCTTAGGGATTTCACCGAGGCCAATTATGACTTTAAAACGGTTACAGTGTTTAATGTCTGTGATTGGAGAAAACTGAGGATGGACAATTGTAGTTACTCCACAATACTAACCTAAATGACAGAGTGAAAAGAAGAACACAAGAACCTGTACAGAACACAAATATTCCAAAACATGCATCATGTTTGCAATAAGGCACTAAAATAAAACAGCAAAAAATGTGTCAAAGAAATTAACTTCATGTCCTGAATAAAATCATTATGTTTGAGGCAACTCTTCATATTTTCAAGCATGGTAGTGGCTTCATCATGTTATGGGTATGCTTGTCATCGGCAAGGACTAGGGAGTTCTTTTTAGGACAAAAATCAACTGAAAATATAGCTAACCATAGGAAACTGGAGTTGCTTACCAAGATGACATAGAATTTCCCTGAGTGGATTAGTTACAGTTTTGACTTAATAAATCGGCTTGAAAACCTATGGCAAGACTTGAAAATGGTTGTCTAGCAATGATCAACAGCCAACTTGACAGAGCATGAATAATTTTAAAAAGAATAATGTGCAAATATTGTACAGTGCAAAGCTCGTAGAAATTTTCCCAGAAAGACTCACAGCTGTAATCTCTGCCAATACCATTTCGCTTGCCTCCTCCCTAGAGAAGGACTCATCATTGTTGGTTATTAGGCCTAAAATCGTGGTGCCATGTTGTTTGCCTCGCAAAGAAGGGCACCTGTAGGTAGAGGAGTTAAAATAAAACAGCAGATATTGAATATCCCTTTGAGCATGGTGATGTCAGAAGTTTACATACACCTCAGCCAAATACATTTAAACTCAGTTTTTCACAATTCCTGACATTTAATCCTAGTAAACATTCCCTGTTTTAGCTCAGTTAGGATTACCACTTTATTTCAAGAATGTGAAATGTCAGAATAATAGTATAGAGACTGATTTATTTCAGCATTGATTTATTTCACCACATTCCCAGTGGGTCAGATATTTCCATACACTCAATTAGTATTTGGTAGAATTGCCTTTAAATTGTTTAACTTAGGTCAAACGTTTCAGGTAGACTTCCACAAGCTTCCCACAATAAGTTGGGTGAATTTTGACCCATTCCTACTGACAGAGCTGGTGTAACTGACTCAGGTTTGTAGGCCTCCTTGCTCGCACACACTTTTTCTGCCCACAAATTTCCTATAGGATTGAGGTCTAGGGAGTTCAAAGCTCGTAGAAATTTTCCAAGAAAGACTCACAGCTGTAATCTCTGCCAAAGATGATTTTAACATATATTGACTCAGGGGTGTGAATACTTATGTAAATGAGATATTTATGTATTTCATTTTCAATAAATCTGTCTCTGTTCTATTATTACCCAGGGGGTTGATCTGGTGTCTGCTAGTAATACACTGGTTGGAGCAGATTGCTATCTTCCTTCTGTATAAACCAAAGCAGATAGATCTGATTGCAAACATGGACATTTCACAAACAAATATTTGCCTTGGAGAGGTGAATAAAGAAAAGTTGGAGAAAATCCTAAGGAAAAACCTTATATGGGGAATTATGTAACAGGAGTCACGTGTGTCTGTGACAGGTGTTCAGTGAAGCTCTTTAAATCACACCAAACGACGACACAGGGAACGCAGCCTGGCACGAAGCACATGTATTTATATGGCTATTAAAAGAAAATCATGAATTCCTGTGGAGTGTTAAGTGTTGATTTATGGCAATGTGGTTCTCTGTTGCAGTGAGTAAATCCAACACTTGTGTCATGCAGGTGAATGAGGACCCAAAAGCGACTTGGCGAAAACAGAGTATTTAATCCAGAATAAACTTTACAAAACAAAAAGCATAATACTACACGTAAAGACAAGAACAGACTGGAGACTTGATCGAGAAATGCAGGTTGCCTCGGGAAGGCACTTGAACCTAGCAGACTCAGACACCTGCTCACCACGCAGCATCTGAGGGAAACACGACACGACAGGGCAAAACATTGACACAGCACGGTGAATTATAAATGAGGATCCGACAGGGCAGGTACGGGAAACAAGGAGTGAAATAGGGACTCTAATCAGGGAAAAGGATCGGGAACAGGTGTGGGAAGACTAAATGATGATTAGGGGAATAGGAACAGCTGGGAGCAGGAACGGAACGATAGAGAGAAGAGAGAGCGAGAGAGTGAGAGAGGGAGGGGGAGAGAGAGGGATAGAAAGAGGGAAAGAACCTAATAAGACCAGCAGAGGGAAACGAATAGAATGGGAAGCACAGGGACAAGACAAGATAATAAATGACAAAACATGACAGTACCCCCCCCACTCACCGAGCGCCTCCTGGCGCACTCGGGGAGGAATCCTGGCGGCAACGGAGGAAATCATCAATGAGTGAACGGTCCAGCACGTCCCGAGACGGAACCCAACTCCTCTCCTCAGGACCGTAACCCTCCCAATCCACTAAGTATTGGTGACCCCGTCCCCGAGAACGCATGTCCATGATCTTATGTACCTTGTAAATAGGTGCGCTCTCGACAAGGACGGGAGGGGGGAGGGAAGACGAACGGGGGTGCGAAGAAAGGGCTTAACACAGGAGACAAGGAAGACAGGATGGACGCGACGAAGATGTCGCGGAAGAAGCAGTCGCACAGCGACAGGATTGACGACCTGGGAGACACGGAACGGACCAATGAACCGCGGAGTCAACTTACGAGAAGCTGTCGTAAGAGGAAGGTTGCGAGTGGAAAGCCACACTCTCTGGCCGCAACAATACCTAGGACTCTTAATCCTGCGTTTATTGGCGGCTCTCACAGTCTGTGCCCTGTAGCGGCAAAGTGCAGACCTCACCCTCCTCCAGGTGCGCTCACAACGTTGGACAAACGCTTGAGCGGAGGGAACGCTGGACTCGGCAAGCTGGGAAGAGAATAGAGGAGGCTGGTAACCCAGACTACTCTGAAACGGAGATAACCCGGTAGCAGACGAAGGAAGCGAATTGTGAGCGTATTCTGCCCAGGGGAGCTGTTCTGCCCAAGACGCAGGGTTTCTGAAAGAAAGGCTGCGTAGTATGCGACCAATCGTCTGATTGGCCCTCTCTGCTTGACCGTTAGACTGGGGATGAAACCCGGAAGAGAGACTGACGGACGCACCAATCAAACGACAGAACTCCCTCCAAAACTGTGACGTGAATTGCGGGCCTCTGTCTGAAACGGCGTCTAACGGGAGGCCATGAATTCTGAACACATTCTCGATAATGATTTGTGCCGTCTCCTTAGCGGAAGGAAGTTTAGCGAGGGGAATGAAATGTGCCGCCTTAGAGAACCTATCGACAACCGTAAGAATCACAGTCTTCCCCGCAGACAAAGGCAGACCGGTAATGAAGTCTAGGGCGATGTGAGACCATGGTCGAGAAGGAATGGGGAGCGGTCTGAGACGACCGGCAGGAGGAGAGTTACCCGACTTAGTCTGCGCGCAGTCCGAACAAGCAGCCACGAAACGGCGCGTGTCACGCTCCTGAGTCGGCCACCAAAATCGCTGGCGAATAGACGCAAGAGTGCCTCGAACACCGGGATGACCAGCTAACTTGGCAGAGTGAGCCCACTGAAGAACAGCCAGACGAGTGGAAACAGGAACGAAAAGGAGGTTACTAGGACAAGCGCGCGGCGACGCAGTGTGCGTGAGTGCTTGCTTAACCTGTCTTTCAATTCCCCAGACTGTCAACCCGACAACACGCCCATAAGGAAGAATCCCCTCGGGATCAGTAGAAGCCACAGAAGAACTAAACAGACGGGATAAGGCATCAGGCTTGGTGTTCTTGCTACCCGGACGGTAAGAAATCACAAACTCGAAATGAGCGAAAAACAACGCCCAACGAGCTTGACGGGCATTAAGTCGTTTGGCAGAACGGATGTACTCAAGGTTCTTATGGTCTGTCCAAACGACAAAAGGAACGGTCGCCCCCTCCAACCACTGTCGCCATTCGCCTAGAGCTAAGCGGATGGCGAGCAGTTCACGGTTACCCACATCATAGTTGCGCTCAGATGGCGACAGGCGATGAGAAAAATAAGCGCAAGGATGAACCTTATCGTCAGACTGGAAGCGCTGGGATAGAATGGCTCCCACGCCTACCTCTGAAGCGTCAACCTCGACAATGAATTGTCTAGTGACGTCAGGAGTAACGAGGATAGGAGCGGACGTAAAACGTTCTTTTAGAAGATCAAAAGCTCCCTGGGCGGAACCGGACCACTTAAAACACGTCTTGACAGAAGTAAGAGCTGTGAGAGGGGCAGCAACTTGACCGAAATTACGAATGAAACGCCGATAGAAATTAGCGAAACCTAAAAAGCGCTGCAACTCGACACGTGACCTTGGAACGGGCCAATCACTGACAGCTTGGACCTTAGCGGAATCCATCTGAATGCCTTCAGCGGAAATAACGGAACCGAGAAAAGTAACAGAGGAGACATGAAAATAACACTTCTCAGCCTTTACGTAGAGACAATTCTCTAAAAGGCGCTGTAGAACACGTCGAACGTGCTGAACATGAATCTCGAGTGACGGTGAAAAAATCAGGATATCGTCAAGATAGACAAAAACAAAGATGTTCAGCATGTCTCTCAGAACATCATTAACTAATGCCTGAAAAACAGCTGGCGCATTGGCGAGACCAAACGGCAGAACCCGGTACTCAAAATGCCCTAACGGAGTGTTAAACGCCGTTTTCCACTCGTCCCCCTCTCTGATGCGCACGAGATGGTAAGCGTTACGAAGGTCCAACTTAGTAAAGCACCTGGCTCCCTGCAGAATCTCGAAGGCTGATGACATAAGGGGAAGCGGATAACGATTCTTAACCGTTATGTCATTCAGCCCTCGATAATCCACGCAGGGGCGCAGAGTACCGTCCTTCTTCTTAACAAAAAGAACCCCGCCCCGGCCGGAGAGGAAGAAGGCACTATGGTACCGGCGTCAAGAGACACAGATAAATAATCCTCGAGAGCCTTACGTTCGGGAGCCGACAGAGAGTATAGTCTACCCCGAGGAGGAGTGGTCCCCGGAAGGAGATCAATACTACAATCATACGACCGGTGAGGAGGAAGGGAGTTGGCTCGGGACCGACTGAAGACCGTGCGCAGATCATGATATTCCTCCGGCACTCCTGTCAAATCGCCAGGTTCCTCCTGAGAAGTGGGGACAGAAGAAATGGGAGGGATGGCAGACATTAAGCACTTCACATGACAAGATACGTTCCAGGATAGGATAGAATTACAAGACCAATTAATAGAAGGATTATGACATACTAGCCAGGGATGACCCAAAACAACAGGTGTGAAAGGTGAATGAAAAATCAAAAAGAAATAGTCTCACTGTGGTTACCAGATACTGTGAGAGTTAAAGGTAGTGTCTCAAATTTGATACTGGGAAGATGACTACCATCTAAGGCAAACATGGGCGTAGGCTTGTCTAACTGTCTGAAAGGAATGTTATGTTTCCGAACCCATGCTTCGTCCATGAAACAACCCTCAGCCCCAGAGTCAATCAAGGCACTGCATGTAGCACCCGAACCGGTCCAGCGTAGATGGACCGACATAGTAGTACAAGATCTAGATGAAGAGACCTGAGTAGTAGCGCTCACCAGTAGCCCTCCGCTTACTGATGGGCTCTGGCCTCTTACTGGACATGAATTAACAAAATGTCCATCAAATCCGCAATAGAGGCACAGGCGGTTGGTGATCCTCCGTTCCCTCTCCTTAGTCGAGATGCGAATCCCTCCCAGCTGCATGGGCTCAGTCTCAGAGCCAGAGGAGGGAGATGGTTGCGATGCGGAGCAGGGAAACACCGTTGATGCGAGCTCTCTTCCACGAGCCTGGTGACGAAGATCTACCCGTCGTTCTATGCGGATGGCGAGAGCAATCAAAGAGTCCACACAGGAAGGAACCTCCCGAGAGAGAATCTCATCTTTGACCACTGTGTGGAGTCCCTCCAGAAAACGAGCGAGCAGCGCCGGCTCGTTCCAGTCACTAGAGGCAGCAAGAGTACGAAACTCTATAGAGTAATCCGTTATGGATCGATCACCTTGGCATAGGGAAGCCAGGACCCTAGAAGCCTCCCCACCAAAAACTGAACGGTCAAAAACCCGAATCATCTCCTCTTTAAAGTTCTGGTAATTGTTAGAACAATCAGCCCTTGCCTCCCAGATAGCTGTGCCCCACTCTCGGGCCCGGCCAGTAAGGAGTGAAATGACGTAAGCAACCCGAGCTCTCTCTCTAGAGTATGTGTTGGGTTGGAGAGAGAACACAATCTCACACTGGGTGAGAAAGGAGCGGCACTCAGTGGGCTGCCCGGAGTAGCAAGGTGGGTTGTTAACCCTAGGTTCTGGAGGCTCGGCAGGCCAGGAAGTAACAGGTGGCACGAGACGAAGACTCTGGAACTGTCCAGAGAGGTCGGAAACCTGAGCGGCCAGGTTCTCCACGGCATGGCGAGCAGCAGACAATTCCTGCTCGTGTCTGCCGAGCATGGCTCCTTGGATCTCGACGGCAGTGTTACGAGCGTCTGTAGTCGCTGGGTCCATTCCTCGGTCGGATCCTTCTGTCATGCAGGTGAATGAGGACCCAAAAGCGACTTGGCGAAAACAGAGTATTTAATCCAGAATAAACTTTACAAAACAAAAAGCATAATACTACACGTAAAGACAAGAACAGACTGGAGACTTGATCGAGAAATGCAGGTTGCCTCGGGAAGGCACTTGAACCTAGCAGACTCAGACACCTGCTCACCACGCAGCATCTGAGGGAAACACGACACGACAGGGCAAAACATTGACACAGCACGGTGAATTATAAATGAGGATCCGACAGGGCAGGTACGGGAAACAAGGAGTGAAATAGGGACTCTAATCAGGGAAAAGGATCGGGAACAGGTGTGGGAAGACTAAATGATGATTAGGGGAATAGGAACAGCTGGGAGCAGGAACGGAACGATAGAGAGAAGAGAGAGCGAGAGAGTGAGAGAGGGAGGGGGAGAGAGAGGGATAGAAAGAGGGAAAGAACCTAATAAGACCAGCAGAGGGAAACGAATAGAATGGGAAGCACAGGGACAAGACAAGATAATAAATGACAAAACATGACAACTTGATAGTTTATACTATTATAAGAGGGAAAACTAAACACAAACATCAAATTAATGGGGTTTTGGGACGTGATGGGATTCGATGGGTGTGGAAAATGACGAGATACGAACACACACACAATATAGTAGCTACTACTGTAGGCGTGTAGGCGTACTAGGCTATAGCTCCTGTAAGGCAAAACAATGGCACCCAGCTGGTCTCGCAGTGTCCTCACTTACACTGTTACAGTAGGAGGATATCACAGACTAGCCATTCTTGGTGGATTTCAACCACGGTCAATGCATGCCATTCCAAATTGTATGGTCAGCATGCTATTCAACAGTACTTTGAACAGACAAGACAACAATAAAAAACCTGTGTAGGCTTTTTATTCAGTCATCAGAGAGAGGTCATCTCCAACATGCATTTAGATCTGAAAGGAATTAAGAGATGCAATATGATGAAAATGCCACTAAAAACATACAGGGCAGAGTGTAGCTGTTACCTTCACTGTTAAGCTATTACCATAGTTACAGTGTTATGCAGGTGAGTAAGGACCCAAAAGCGACTTAACAGAAACAGAGTTTATTCAAGTCCAAACAGAAAATAACAAATCCTGAATCCTTAACAGGAAATGTCCAAACGGGGGAATAACAGAAATCCTCTAGTCTGTAGAGGGGAATAACAGGAGAAGCGGCCACAGACTGCAGGTCGCTTCGGGTAGGCGCAGGCCGTAGCTGACAGAGACACCTGCTCACACGCAGCATCTGATGAAGGCAAAAACACGACAGGACGAAACAAGTACACAGCGAACAGCAAACATCAAACAAGGATCCGACAAGGACAGAAGCAGAAACAGAGAGAGAAATAGGGGCTTAATCAGAGGGCAAAATAGGGGACAGGTGTGAAAGAGTAAACGAGGTAGTTAGGAGAATGAGGAACAGCTGGGAGCAGGAACGAAACGATAGAGAGAGAGGGATAGAGAGAGAGGGATAGAAACCTAATAAGACCAGCAGGGGGAAACGAATAGAAGAGAAAGCACAGTGACAAGACATGACAATATATGACAAAACATGACAGTACCCCCCCACTCACCGAGCGCCTCCTGGCGCACTCGAGGAGGAACCCTGGCGGCAACGGAGGAAATCATTGATCAACGAACGGTCCAGCACGTCCCGAGAAAGAACCCAACTCCTCTCCTCAGGACCGTAACGGGAAACGATGAAGAGGGAATCTAGTGCAATTACTATTAGAAAAATGAGACACGGGTAGAGAACTGTAAGAGTTAGAGCAATCAGGACCAAACAGGCCAGGAGAGTAACAACTAGGGACAGACTGAGACACAGCAAGGCTAAGACCAGGAACAGGAGAGAGGCGGTGGCTGTGGACAGACTGAGACACAGCAAGTGCAGGAACAGGACCAGGAGAGATGCGGTGGCTGGGGACAGACTGAGACACAGCAAGGGCAGGAGAAGAAGCAGGAAGAGAGTTACCGGACTTAGTCTGCGCGCAGTCCGAACAAGCAGCCACGAAACGGCGCGTGTCACGCTCCTGAGTAGGCCACCAAAAACGCTGGTGAATAGAAGCAAGCGTACCCCGAACGCCGGGGTGGCCAGCTAACTGGGCAGAGTGAGCCCACTGAAGAACGGCCAGACGAGTAGAAACGGGAACGAAAAGAAGGTTACTAGGACAAGCGTGCGGCGACGGAGTGTGAGTGAGTGCTTGCTTTACCTGTCTCTCAATCCCCCAGACAGTCAACCCGACAACACGCCCTTCAGGGAGAATCCCCTCGGGGTCGGTAGAGGCTACAGAAGAACTGAAGAGACGGGATAAAGCTTCAGGCTTGGTGTTCTTAGTGCCCGGACGATAAGAAATCACGAACTCGAAATGAGCGAAATACAGCGCCCAACGAGCCTGACGCGCATTAAGTCGTTTGGCAGAACGGATGTACTCAAGGTTCTTATGGTCAGTCCAAACGACAAAAGGAACGGTCGCCCCCTCCAACCACTGTCGCCATTCGCCTAGGGCTAAACGGATGGCGAGCAGTTCGCGGTTAGCCACATCATAGTTACGTTCCGACGGCGACAGGCGATGAGAAAAATACGCGCAAGGGTGGACCTTATCGTCAGTATGGGAGCGCTGGGACAGAATGGCTCCCACGCCCACCTCTGACGCGTCTACCTCGACAATGAACTGTTTAGTGACGTCAGGTGTAACAAGGATAGGAGCGGATGTTAAACGCTTCTTGAGGAGATCAGTACAACAATCATACGACCGGTGAGGAGGAAGGGAGGTGGCTCTGGACCGACTGAAGACCGTGCGCAGATCATGATATTCCTCCGGCACTCCTGTCAAATTACCAGGTTCCTCCTGTGAAGAGGGGACAGAAGAAACAGGAGGGATAGCAGACATTAAACATTTCACATGACAAGAAACGTTCCAGGATAGGATAGAATTACTAGACCAATTAATAGAAGGATTATGACACACTAGCCAGGGATGACCCAAAACAACAGGTGTAAAAGGTGAACGAAAAATCAAAAAAGAAATGGTCTCACTATGGTTACCAGATACTGTGAGTGTTAAAGGTAGTGTTTCACATAATATACTGGGGAGAGGACTACCATCCAAGGCGAACATGGCCGTGGGCTCCCCTAACTGTCTGAGAGGAATGTCATGTTCCCGAGCCCATGCTTCGTCCATAAAACAGCCCTCCGCCCCAGAGTCTATTAATGCACTGCAGGAAGCTGCCGAACCGGTCCAGCGTAGATGGACCGACAAGGTAGTACAGGAACTTGACGGAGAGGACTGAGTAGTAGCGCTTACCAGTAGCCCTCCGCTTACTGATGAGCTCTGGCCTTTAACTGGACATGAAATGACAAAATGACCAGCGGAACCGCAATAGAGACAGAGGCGGTTGGTGATTCTCCGTTCCCTCTCCTTAGTCGAGATGCGAATACCCCCCAGCTGCATGGGCTCAACACCTGAGCCAGTGGGGGAAGATGGTAGTGTCGGGGAGAGGGGGGACACAGTTAACGCGAGCTCTCTTCCATGAGCTCGGTGACGAAGATCTACCCGTCGTTCAATGCGAATAGCGAGTTCAATCAAAGAATCCACGCTGGATGGAACCTCCCGGGAGAGAATCTCATCCTTAACCTTAGCGTGGAGTCCCTCCAGAAACCGAGCGAGCAACGCCTGCTCGTTCCAGTTACTGGAGGCAGCAAGAGTGCGAAACTCTATAGAGTAATCCGTTATGGATCGATTACCTTGACATAGGGAAGACAGGGACCAGGAAGCTTCTTTCCCAAAAACAGAACGATCAAAAACCCGTATCGTCTCCTCCTTACAGTTCTGATACTGGTTAGTACACTCAGCCCTTGCCTCCCAGATAGCCGTGCCCCACTCCCGAGCCCGTCCAGTAAGGAGAGATATGACGTAGGCGATACGAGCAATACCCCTGGAGTACGTGTGGGGCTGGAGAGAGAACACTATATCACACTGGGTAAGGAACGAGCGACATTCAGTGGGCTCCCCAGAGTAACACGGTGGGTTATTAATTCTGGGCTCCGGAGACCCGGAAGCCCAGGAGGTAACCGGTGGATCGAGGCGGAGATTGTGAATCTCCTCCGAGAGGCCGGAGACTTGGGCGGCCAGGGTCTCAACGGCATGTCGAGCAGCAGACAATTCCTGTTCGTGTCTGCCTAGCATCGCTCCCTGGAACTCGACAGCAGAGTAGAGAGAATCCGTAGTCGCTGGGTCCATTCTTGGTCGGATCCTTCTGTTATGCAGGTGAGTGGGGACCCAAAAGCGACTTAACAGAAACAGAGTTTATTCAAGTCCAAACAGAAAATAACAAATCCTGAATCCTTAACAGGAAATGTCCAAACGGGGAATAACAGAAATCCTCTAGTCTGTAGAGGGGAATAACAGGAGAAGCAGCCACAGACTGCAGGTCGCTTCGGGTAGGCGCAGGCCGTAGCTGACAGAGACACCTGCTCACACGCAGCATCTGATGAAGGCAAAAACACGACAGGACGGAACAAGTACACAGCGAACAGCAAACATCAAACAAGGATCCGACAAGGACAGAAGCAGAAACAGAGAGAGAAATAGGGACTTAATCAGAGGGCAAAATAGGGGACAGGTGTGAAAGAGTAAACGAGGTAGTTAGGAGAATGAGGAACAGCTGGGAGCAGGAACGAAACGATAGAGAGAGAGGGATAGAGAGAGAGGGATAGAAACCTAATAAGACCAGCAGGGGGAAACGAATAGAAGAGAAAGCACAGGGACAAGACATGACAATATATGACAAAACATGACATACAGTCCATTCAGAGAGTATTCAGACCCCTTTACTTTTTCCACATTTTGTTACATTACAGCCTTATTCTAAAATGGATTCAATAGTTGTTTCCCCTCATTAATCTACACACAATACCCCATAATGACAAAGCAAAAACAGGTTAGAAATGTTTGTGAAAGTATTAAACATAAAAAATGAAATATGACATTTACATAACTATTCTGACTCTCTCCCAAATACTTTGTTGAAGCACATTTGTCAGCGATTACAGCCTCGAGTCTTATTGGGTATGACGCTACAAGCTTGGTACACCTGTATTTGGGGAGTTTCTCCTATTTGTCTTTGCAGATCCTCTCAAGCTCTGTCAGGTTGGATGGGGAGCGTCGCTGCACAGCTATTTTCAGGTCTCTCCAGAGATGTTCAATCAGGTCTGGGCTCTTGCTGGGCCACTCAAGGACATTCAGAGACTTGTCCCGAAGCCACTCCTGCGATGTCTTGGCTGTGCGCTTAGGGTCATTGTCCTGTTGAAAGGTGAACCTTCGCCCCAGTCTGAGGTCCTGAGCGCTCTTGAGCAGGTTTTCATCAAGGATCTCTCTGTACATTGCTCTGTTCATCTTTCTCTCGATGCTGACCAGTCTCTTCATGGTTTGAGAGTCCTTTAGGTGCCTTTTGGCAAACTCCGAGTGGGCTTTCATGTGCCTTTTACTGAGGAGTGGCTTCCGTCTGGCCACTCTACCATAAAGGCCTGATTGGTGGAGTGCTGCAGAGATGGTTGTCCTTCTGGAAGGTTCTCCCATCTCCACAGAGGAACTCTGGAGCTCTGTCAGAGTGACCATCGGGTTCTTGGTCACATCCCTGACCATGGCCCTTCTCCCCCGATTGCCCAGTTTGGCCGGGTGGCCAGCTCTAGGAAGAGTCTTGGTGGTTCCATTTAAGAATGACGGAGGCCACTGTGTTCTTGGGGACCTTCAATGCTGCAGATTTGTTTTTGTTAGCCTTCCCCAGATCTGTGCCTCGACACAATCCTGTCTCTGAGCTCTACAGACAATTCCTTTGACCTCATGGCTTGGTTTTTGCTCTGACATGCACTGTCAACTGTGGGACCTTATATAGACAGGTGTGTGCCTTTCCAAATCAAGTCCTATCAATTGGATTTACCACAGGTCTACTCCAATCAAATTGTAGAATCATCACAAGGATGATCAATTTAAACAGGATGCACCTGAGCTCAATTTCGAGTGTCCTAGCAAATGGTCTGAATGCTTATGTGAACAAGGTATTTCATTTTCAAAAAATTATAAAAACCTGTTTTCACTTTGTCATTATGGGGTATTGTGTGTAGTTTATTTAATCAATTTAGAATAAAGCTGTAACGTAATAAAATGTGGAAAAAGGGAAGGGGTCTGAATTCATTCAGAATACACTGTATATATTTAAATTAATTTCAGATCTACACTGTGTACAGGCTGGGGTTTATTTGGGATTGGACCATAGAGTGACTGTGATCCAGACTGTTTTCTCTCTCTCTCTCTCCTCTCAGGTATGGAAGGGTTGGAGTGCTCCCTCCCCATGGACGGGAGTCTTATGTCTCTGAGTCTGCTCTCTGAGGCCAGTTTCCGGGAGTGCCGGGGCTACCTCTCCCTCACGGATATCCTCATAGTCATCTTCTCGGGGATCTCCGTCTCTGTGGTAGCCATCATAGCCAGTTTCTTTCTGGCCTCTATGGTCCACTGCTTCCAGCGCCTGGGCAAAGCCGGTCAGGCAGACGAGGAGGAGGGCAACGACTGAGGGAGAGAAAGAGCGTGATCTGGGACCAGATTCAGTATCACTGCAGACATTGCAGACCCTGACTACATACCTTGTAAGAGGGCCAGGAAGAAGGGCAGGAAAATGGAAGAGTAAGTCAAGGACAACAAGGGAGTATTTGGCCCAGGAATTGGGCCAAAAGGCTCTTACCATGTGAATTCCTGCTCGCTGCATTGGTGGCAGTCAGAGGCACACCTGGAGGGGTGCTAGGGCAGTGGGTTAAACCGTACGCTTGAATAATACAAAAGTTTTCTTAGCACTGCCTTAGTGTACACAGCCTTACTACCTTACTTTGGAGAGATCCTCCAGCATTCCCTTGAAATCGTAGTACTATATTTGGGCTGTACTTTAAGTCTAACATGAGGTAAAATTACTTGCACCACCCTGTCAAATAGGACTATTCCTCTGCTGCCAGGGGCAAACAGATTCTTTGAGATCTGGGTTGAGCTGAGAGGTAAAAGGGCAGAGAGGAGGACAAGGGACAGGCACACTGGAGTCTAATACATAACTATGTCCATTGCAGTGATTTGAGTAGCAACCTACTTAACCTCTGTTTACCAAAGAGCAGGCTGAATGAGAAGATTCTATTGTTACAATATAGAACACAGAAACGGGATGGCGTGAGCAATCAACATGGATGTTAGACTAAACTGTGACACAAACTCTCAAATGCAAAATCAAGTAAATATGGAGGATGTTGTTACAATATCTGTTTTTGGAGCACAAATGTAGCCTGACTATGTTTGGCGAGACAACGCCCTAAGGAGTTGGCAAGAGAGCACTGGCACTTAGGCTAGCACAAATGTAATATTGGTTAAAAAACAATCACACATTAGGTACAGTATACTGTATAGCAAAATATGCTAAAATAACCTGCCATTTATGACCCACAAATGTAACTATGGAAATAATTATATTATACAGCTTGTACTGTAAGTGGACCAATGTATTTTTCCTGTTTCAGGCATAATTATTTTATTTATTTTTTACATTTGAACAAAAGGTTTATATTGATATTGAAGCTTTTGGTGATGTTTTTTTTTTTTTTTGTACAAATGAAGTCTTCTCTTGTTTGTCTGGGGATTTCACATGGTAACAGTATTGTCACATCGGCAAAAACTCTAATTCCAAGCTAAGAGGGCTAAGGTAAAAATTAATTCAGTGTTTAGTCGTCTTGATCATCCTTGATGTTTGGGCCTTCCAGCCATTTCCTGTGTCGGTCTTTATATCCTCAATAGACCAGCAGCTAGTAGCAGCCCGGTGAAATTGATGAATGAATGCTATAGGTCAATGATGTCACGTGTATTGTTTGGCTAAGAGAATAGTGAAACAACTGGTAGATCATAAATGAAAACCAGCATAGTCACAGATGCTTCAAGACCTGAGTTTTGAGCGGGTGTCCACCTGCCTCACTTATGTTACTTCAGTCAAACTGTATCTGTCTCTGGCGCTTGTAACCCAGCAATGAGATTTGCTGGCGCTTGCAACCGACCAATGAGATTTGCTGGCGCTTGTAACCCACCAATGAGATTTGAGATCCCAAAAACAGATGAAAGGGCTTTATTTTCTGTCATGATGCACCATAACAAACACCTTGAAAAGATCATCATGGGGTTGCAAAGTGCAATATAACAAAAATGTAAAGAGATCAAATAAAGTGGTAAAATACACACACTAACTTTGCTTTAAAACGTTGATTTCACATACCTGTCTTGTTTCTTTGAATGAAGACATCGGTCAAATATATTTTTATTTTATTGATTTAACTCTTATCTAACAAGGTGTCTTAATGGAGAACCAATTCTCATTTGCAATAATAACCCTATGGAACAAGAAACCCCCTGCTACACATGTGTAATGTAATGGTATTTATCTCTGTCAAACAAAACTTTTACATGTCAACACGGAGCACTTCTTTCACATGCAACACAACCTATATATGGTTGAAAAATCCCACTTCCGTTTCATATTGTTTGAAATTGTGGCCTGTAGAAATGTCCTATTTCTCTAGTCGAGTCTCATGGATGTATACCCACATACAGTAGCATCTTACAGAGAAGAGCGGATGTTCCTGTCCAACCAAAGGATCCCATATGTGGCCAATAGGGTTGACCTTTACTCTCAATGAAATCTGTTTGTTTCGGTCCAATAATCACAGCTCCCATAATGCTACAGCTGGCATCCATATCCCACGCCATAGAACAGAGAGGTGAGGATGGAAGGGCACCCTCATTGTTATTTGGCATGTGGTCATCAGATTTGTTTACCCTACGAATATAGAGTATATTCTTATTTGTGTTATAATACAGTCAAATTGGCAGACTATCTGAGATAATATGCAATAGAGATAACCACGGTCATACCAGCTACATCACTGTCTAGGTTCTGTTTGATAGGATAACACATCACTGTCCTGTTATTGTTCTGATAGTAATATTTTTCTTTAAAACTTGTATATATATAATGTATTTGTATGTCCTTGTGGACTTTAATGATGTTATACACGCTGAAATAGTGCCTCATGCACTGGGAGTCAGCGTGCTGTTAGAAAGTGTCGGCGAAGGGAGATGAACAATACTGTCTCGTGTGCTGTAAAACAACTGGATGGCATAGAGTTGAAGCCCGTGGGCACGGCACACACAAGCAAAGGGAACGGATGAACAGCGGGGCGTTGAGTCAGAACAGAACTCCGACTCCAACACGCCACTGATGAAGATCAGAGTGGAGGGATGGTGAGCCATTCTGCCAGTGCCTCCCTCCTCATCCTTTATGCCGTGCAGTCAGCTGAGCCACCATACAGAATGGACAGAAGTAGGATGAGAGCGGAGGAGGGGAAGGAGGATTTTCGGGAATGAGGATTTTCCCTCGTCCACTGAATTCCGGTTGTCGCCATGGTTACATGGCTGGAGGCCAGTTCGGGTTGGAAGCCGAAACTGCCAGAGAGGAAGAGATTTCAAAATTGCTACGTCACTGCTCGCTCTTTCTCTCTCCCCCGTCTACTACATTGAGACGGAAATAACAAACAGCTGAATTATACAATGGCATTATCATTCTGATGCCACACACTTATGCAAGTGAGGACACAACTTCACTCAATCGAATGCCTCAATGTAACACCCTCTGAGGATGGATGCACGTAAAACAAATACCATCCCTGTTACGTGTCCAATGATCCACATCTACTTAATGTAGCTTACCCTGCAGAGATAACTGGCGGTGGCCTGCAGGGCAAAAAAATATGTAGAGAACATAGGAAGTAATACTACACCTTGCGTGAGTTGAACATTCTGAATAATTGATCAGCAGCTGAACGGTATGAATAATTTCTCTGTGGTCTACAAAAGGGATTGGAGTGACAGGGGTCCATGACCACGTTGACTGCCACAGCACCAATAAGGGACAAACGACTTGGAACCAGTTCAAATCTAGAAATCCAGCGATAAAGATAGTGGCATTATGGTGCCAATGACTGAAATCAGTGGTTAGAACTGGAAGGAACCAGAACACCGGAGTACCACACAACAATTGTATGTATGGGGCACAGAGACGAGGTAGTAATTTGAAAATCGTGATAAGAACTACTATTGCACACAGAGTCCATACAACTTATTATGTGGGTTAACAAAGGGGGTTGTTGACTCAAGACATTTGAGCTTTACATTTTTTATGAATATGTAAAAATCCTGAAAAACGTACAGTACCAGTAAAGGTTTGGACACACCTACTCATTCAAGGGTTTTTCTTTCTTTCTTTCTTTCTTACTATTTTTTACATTGTAGAATAATAGTGAAGACATTAGAACAAAGAAATAACACATATGGAATCATGTAGTAACCAAAAAACAAATCTAAATATATTTTATATTTGAGATTCTTCAATGTAGCTGCCCTTTGCCTTGATGACAGCTTTGCACACTCTTGGCATTCTCTCAACCAGCTTCATGAGGTAGTGACCTGGAATGCATTTCAATTAATTGGTGTACCTTGTTAAAAGTATATTTTTGGAATTTCATTCCTTCTTAGTGAGTTTGAGACAATCAGTTGTGTTGTGACAACCTAGGGTTGGTATACAGAAGATTGCTCTATTTGGTAAAAGACCAAGTCCATATTATGGCAAGAACTGCTCAAATAAGCAAAGAGAAACGACAGTCCACTTTAAGACATGAATGTCAGTCAATGTGGAAAAGTTCCTTAACTTTGAAAGTTTCTTCAAGTGCAGGTGCAAAAAACATCAAGTGCTGTGATGAAATTGGCTCTCATGAGGACCGCCACAGGAAAGGAAGACCCAGAGTTACCTCTGCTGCAGATAATAATTCCATTAGAGTTACCAGCCTCAGAATTCTGAGGCTGGTAACTCAATCATCTCAAATATCACATTAAGAAATCAGAGAGCTGCTCTGACAGGACTGGTGTGAGAGAGAGAGAGAGAGAGAGAGAGAGAGAGAGAGAGAGAGAGAGAGAGAGAGAGAGAGAGAGAGAGAGAGAGAGAGAGAGAGAGAGAGAGAGAGAGAGAGAGAGAGAGAGAGAGAGAGAGAGAACAATATTAATCCTTTCCCATTAGAGCCCGTGAGGGTGAGGGGCTTCCCATCTCCCCCTTGCCTCGCCCGTGCAGTGTCCAGATGTGGAGGGTTACAGATCTGTGAGCTGGAACAGATGGCCCTATTTGCCACTGTGGGCCTGCCTTGGATTATGCGGTGGCACAGGACCAGTCGGTGGAGCGGATGGGGGTGGAGTTTCTGGGGGCAGTGTAGTGGGAAGATTAACATCTGCCAGGGCTTAATGCTGCTGGACGTGCTGGGTATTGGAGGTGGGAAAGTATGGAGGGGTTATGCTTACAGCATAGGGGAGACCGAGTGTGGTCATTACCATAAGGATGTAATAATGAATGTGTTTTATGCAATTGTGTGGTTATTACACAGTTTAGTCTCATGTGTAATTTCTCAGCCCCTTAATAACGTATTTAACTCCGTTACACATTATTTGAAACAATACACCAATCCATTTTCAACCTAACATCATACAATCAAAATTCTAAAGTGGATTATAGTGCGATAAAGTGACTTTTCATATATGTAAAGGAGACAGGCTACAGCAGGCTATAGAAAAGGCATACGGAGGTAATAGGAATGGATTTGGCCAGTTTGTTAAGTGTTTAGATATACTTGCTGACTCAACAAAATAGAACTAAGAAGTACTTAAGTAAAAGAACTATCCTGTCCTGGTGAATCGACTACACCCAAGATAAGCTGGAAATGATTTAGATTTAGGTTTTGAGGTGTGTGTGTGTGTGTGTGTGTGTGTGTGTGTGTGTGTGTGTGTGTGTGTGTGTGTGTGTGTGTGTGTGTGTGTGTGTGTGTGTGTGTGTGTGTGTGTGTGTGTGTGTGTGTGTGTGTGTGTGTGTGTGTGTGTGTGTGTGTGTGTGTGTGTGTGTGTGTGTGTGTGTGTGTGTGTGTGTGTGTGTGTGTGTGAGTGTGTGTGTGTGTGTGTGTGTGTTTGTGCATGTGGGCGTACATGTCTCCGCGTGTGTGCATGTTTATGCGTGCATGTCCGTGTGTGTAGCCTCCTGGTCTAGTGACCATAGCGATTAGATTTGTGGGTCTGGCTGGATTAGTGTTCTCAGTATGTTTAGCAGATCTGATGAAGTCTTGGGATCAGGCCAGCCCAGTAATTACAAAAGGGTTTTTGAACCACAGTGGGGCCAGGAACGAGAGTCATTAGTAGATGTTGACAGTAGAGATGGATGGGTGGAGGAGGGGTAGTAAATCATGAGAATCTAATGGATGTGGTGTTACTCCAGATTTAAATACTGCCCTGGGATTAGATTTGGCACCTGGTCGCACGAGATTGCATTTCTGTAAACCAGTATAATTTCATAAATGTTTCCACTGACAACATTGCACAGGCCATTTTATGGCAGTATGTAGTAGTGGAATCAAATCAAACTATTTTTCCCAGGTGCATTTTCACTTCTAGATACAATCTACATTAAAATGGGGAATACATTTTATTTTTACATTTCAACCATAAAAATATAGTAAAAAGCTAAACTAAAAGAATGAAATTATACCAGTTACATCGGCCATATAGTACAAGTGTGTCTTTAAAACCTCAATGGTCGGCACTGAGCTATCTGCTCCCCTTGCTTGTGAGCAGCAGTGTTAAGGATATCTCATTTAAAAGTGCATCAAGCAAATTTGAGCAAAACTGTAATCTTGTCCTATAAATACCCCACCACCCGCCCATCATGGTCTGCTTTGCTGACTCACTAAGTTATAGCTCCTGGCAAACACACCACCCACTAAAAATGTCACCCCTCAGCCAAAGATGGGTTTTGTCAACATGGTTTCCTCATTATTTTAACTTGCTTCATCTACATGACTTTGTATCACTGTGGCAATTTGGTTGACTAAACCATTTGTAATTACTTGGACCCATGAAATGTGCCATAACTAGGTCACAATGTATTGGCCTAATGTCTGGAGACAAAAGCTTCCTGGTTTCTGACATGTTGAATGCTAGATGGTTGTTTGATATACAGGCTGAATGGTCGATCAATGAGTGTGCACAGCACCAAAGTTATACTGATGGCCAAATTGCACCCCCTTGTGATGAAAGCTAGGTAGCAGGATCACAGAAATTAAAACATTTATATAGGCAAGCCATAGTATATATTTTGGTCAACTGTTGAGCATTAAATGACTACATAGTTATTTCTGAGGACATTGGAATTGTCTCATACAAAAAATTCTTCATGAATTTAGTATCCCTTAAGCCCGCCAAAAAGTCAAAAAATAACAGATTGATTTCACGTCCAGGCATTGGGGTTCTCCTCGGTGCAATGTTTTATTTTAGTGGTTTCAGAGTCCCGCAATAATAACTAAGACGCTAATTTATGTGTAAACTCTAACAGTTTTGTTCTGCGAGTGTCACTGAGTAGGCTGATACCCCATTTAATCAGTGTACAATCCATAGGTTAGGCTGAACAGTGAAATATGAATGTCCAATACACACAATAGACTGACTGGAAATGTGGTTTCTCACAATCAAAGTCCTCCAATAATAGCCAATATGCAAATATTTGTGTAAACTCTACATAGTTGTGTTCTGTGGATGTATCGGAGTAGGCTGATACCCCATTTCATGGGTGCACAATCCATAAGTTAGGCTGTACAGCACATACAAGGATGCCCTCAATGCAGTTCTTTAGTTGAATTCATATGACAACATCCAACCTTGTTTAACATTATTGAGTCAGTCCAATTGTGGCATAATTCGACCATTTTTATCCGTTTGCATCCGTATCAAATTGGGACTTTTATTTTAAAGGTGAACCGCCGACTCCACTATTGTTGCTCACTATAACAGTTTTGTATTTATTTGTATTGCAGAAACACCAGTATACATACAATAAGCTACTCAATACTGCCCCTGCAGCCATATTAATGTTTGGTTGTTTTTATATTTTTATCAAGTTATTCTGGAGATTTCCCGCCACACCTTCCCCTCTAAGCCCCTCCGCACTCCTCCTCCCTGACCCCTCATAATGTTGGAAGGACTTGTTGCCTGGGTATTCACATACCTTAGGAAAATATGTCAGCAGCCTAAATACAGACTAGCTCTCAATCGCCCTCCTTAAAGGTTCCCTGTATGTCTGTCTGTCTGTTTGGTGACTCAGGGTGTCCACTGTCTGTTTCTACGATGACATCATCATCGCTCTTACACTCATTTAATTTGACAGCTCTTCAACTTGCCAAACATGATATGCTACCAGAATCCCTGCAGTATACAATATAGCACGATAATTATAATAATGTATCATACATTTGCTGTAGCACTGTAATTGAACTCTTGGCCCACCCTTGACTCTTGTCTTCCCAGGAGCGGTGGAACTAGAGAACCTCTCCCCTCTTAAGGATCGGACCCTTTTTTTCAATTTTCACCTAAAATGACATACCCAAATCTAACTGCCTGTAGCTCAGGCCCTGAAGCAAGGATATGCATATTATTGGTACCATTTGAAAGGAAATACTTTGACGTTTCTGGAAATGTAAAAGGAATGTAGGAGAATATAACACATTAGATCTGGTAAAAGATCATGCAAAAACAAACACGTTTTTCTTTTGTACCGTCATCTTTGAAACGCAAGAGGAAGGCCATAATGTATTATTCCAGCCCAGGTGCAATTTTGATTTTGGACACTAGATGGCAGCAGTGTATGTGCAAAGTTTTAGACTGATCCAATGAACCTTTGAATTTCTGTTCAAAATATTGTATCAAGACTGACCAAATGTGCCTAATTTGTTTATGAATAACTTTTCATGTTCAAAGCTGTGCACGCTCCTCAAACAATAGCATGGTATTCTTTCACTGTAATAGCTCATTTGGACAGTGCAGTTAGATTAACAAGAATTTAAGCTTTCTGCCAATATCAGATATGTATATGTCCTGAGAAATGTTCTTGTTACTTACAACCCTTATGCTAATCGCATTAGCCTACGTCCTGCAGGGAACCCACCGATCCTGAAGAAGTTTTTAAAGAAAGATGCCCTCCAAGAGTTTGATATGCCCTTTTAGATCAAAGCAGGTAAGTGATCCATCAAGGTTACCATTGAAAATATTCACAAGAACTATACAAATAATAATATTCAAACTCAATATGCAAAATGAGTTGTTAGAAATTGAGCAGAAGATTGGCAGGAAATCTATAAAAGAAAAAGAAACTCGACTGCTGTTTTTTTCACACCATCAGATTGTTGTTCATTTCATTTCATTTATGTTATGCAGGTGAATGAGGACCCAAAAGCGACTTGGCGAAAACAGAGTCTTTAATCCAGTAAAGTAAATCTACAATCATAAAGCATAATTCCACTCGTAATGACGAGAACCGACTGGAGACTCGATCATGAACTGCAGGTTGCCTCGGGAAGGCACGTGAACGTAGCAGACTCAGACACCTGCTCACCACGCAGCATCTGAGGGAAACACGACACGACAGGGCGATACACAGACACAGCACGGTGAACAATAGACAAGGATCCGACAGGACAGGAACGGAAAACAAGGGAAGAAATAGGGACTCTAATCAGGGGAAAAGATAAGGAACAGGTGTGGGAAGACTAAATGATTGATTAGGGGAATAGGAACAGCTGGGAGCAGGAACGGAACGATAGAGAGAAGAGAGAGGAAGGGAGAGAGAAAAAGGGGAACGAACCTAAAAAGACCAGCAGGGGGAAAACGAACAGAAGGAAAAGCAAAATGACAAGATAATATAAGACAAAACATGACAGTACCCCCCCACTCACCGAGCGCCTCCTGGCGCTCTCGAGGAGGAACACTGGCGGCAACGGAGGAAATCATAGATCACAAACGGTCCAGCACGTCCCGAGAAAGAACCCAACTCCTCTCCTCAGGACCGTAACGAAAAACGATAAGGGAAACTAGGGTACTACTCTAAAAAAAAAATGAGACACGGGTAGAGAACTGAAAGCTTTAGAGCAAACAGGACCAAACAGGCCAGGAGAGTAACAACTAGGGACAGACTGAGACACAGCAAGGGCAGGAACAAGAACAGGAGAGATGCGATGGCAGGGAACAGACTGAGACCCAGCAAGACCAGGAGCAGAAGCAGAAAAAAAATTACCAGACTTCTTCTGCGCAGTCTGAACACGCAGCCACGAAACGGCGCGTGTCACGCTCCTGAGTAGGCCACCAAAACCGCTGGCGAATAGAAGCAAGCGTACCCCGAACGCCGGGATGGCCAGCTAACTTGGCAGAGTGAGCCCACTGAAGAACAGCCAGACGAGTAGAAACAGGAACGAAAAGAAGGTTACTAGGACAAGCGCGCGGCGACGTAGTGTGCGTGAGTGCTTGCTTAACCTGTCTCTCAATTCCCCAGACAGTCAACCCGACAACACGCCCAACAGGAAGGATCCCCTCGGGATCGGTAGAAGCCACAGAAGAACTAAAGAGACGGGATAAAGCATGAGGCTTGGTGTTCTTAGTACCCGGGCAATAAGAAATAACGAACTCGAAACGAGCGAAAAACAACGCCCAACGAGCATGACGCGCATTCAGTCGTTTGGCAGAACGGATGTACTCAAGGTTCTTTTGGTCAGTCCAAACGACAAAAGGAACGGTCGCCCCCTCCAACCACTGTCGCCATTTGCCTAGGGCTAAACGGATGGCGAGCAGTTCGCGGTTAGCCACATCATAGTTACGTTCCGACGGTGACAGGCGATGAGAAAAATACGCACAAGGGTGGACCCCATCGTCAGTATCGGAGCGCTGGGACAGAATGGCTCCCACGCCCACCCCGACGCGTCAACCTCAACAATAAACTGTTTAGTGACGTCAGGTGCAACAAGGATAGGAGCGGATGCAAAACGCTTCTTGAAGAGATCAGAACAACAATCATACAACCGGTGAGGAGGAAGGGAGTTGGTTCTGGACCGACTGAAGACCGTGCGCAGACCATGATATTCCTCCGGCACTCCTGTCAAATCACCAGGTTCCTCCTGAGAAGAGGGGACAGAACAAACAGGAGAAATAGCAGACATTAAACACTTCACATGACAAGAAACGTTCCAGGAAAGGATAGAATTACTAGACCAATCAAAAGAAGGATTATGACACACTAGCCAGGGATGACCCAAAACAACAGGTGTAAAAGGTGAACAAAAAATCAAAAAAGAAATGGTCTCACTATGGTTACCAGATACAGTGAGGGTTAAAGGTAGTGTTTCACATAATATACTGGGGAGAGGACTACCATCCAAGGCAAACATGACCGTGGGCTCCCCTAACTGCCTGAGAGGAATGTCATGTTCCCGAGCCCAGGCTTCGTCCATAAAACAGCCCTCCGCCCCAGAGTCTATTAATGCACTGCAGGAAGCTGCCGATCCGGTCCAGCGTAGATGGACCGGTAAGGTAGTACAGGTACTTGACGGAGAGGACCGTCTAGTAGCGCTTATCAGTCGCCCTCCGCTTACTGATGAGCTCTGGCCTTTAACTGGACATGAAATGACAAAATGACCAGCGGAACCGCAATAGAGACAGAGGCGGTTGGTGATTCTCCGTTCCCTCTCCTTAGTCGAGATGCGAATACCCCCCAGCTGCATGGGCTCAATACCTGAGTCAGTGGGGAAAGATGGTAGTGTCGGAGAGAGGGGAGACACAGTTAACGCGAGCTCTCTTCTATGAGCTCGGTGACGAAGATCTACCCGTCGTTCAATGCGAATAGCGAGTTCAATCAAAGAATCCACGCTGGATGGAACCTCCCGAGAGAGAATCTCATCCTTAACCTTAGCGTGGAGTCCCTCCAGAAAACGAGCGAGCAACGCCTGCTCGTTCCAGTTACTGGAGGCAGCAAGAGTGCGAAACTCTATAGAGTAATCCGTTATGGATCGATTACCTTGACATAGGGAAGACAGGGACCAGGAAGCTTCTTTCCCAAAAACTGAGCGATCAAAAACCCTTATCATCTCCTCTTTAAAGTTCAGATAATCGTTAGTGCACTCAGCGCTTGCCTCCCAGATAGCTGTGCCCCACTGCCGAGCCCGACCAGTAAGGAGTGATATGATGTAGGCAATCCGAGCTCTCTCTCTTGAGTATGTGTTGGGTTGGAGAGAGAACACTATATCACACTGGGTGAGAAAGGAGCGGCACTCAGTGGGCTGCCCAGAATAACATGGTGGGTTATTAACCCTAGGTTCCGGAGGCTCGGAAGACCCGGAAGTAGCTGGTGACACGAGACGAAGACTCTGATACTGTCCTGAGAGGTCGGAGACCTGAGCGGCCAGGGTCTCAACGGCATGCCGAGCAGCAGACAATTCCTGCTCGTGTCTGCCGAGCATCGCTCCCTGGAACTCGAGAGTAGAGTAGAGAGAATCCATAGTCGCTGGGTCCATTCTTGGTCGGATCCTTCTGTTATGCAGGTGAATGAGGACCCAAAAGCGACTTGGCGAAAACAGAGTCTTTAATCCAGTAAAGTAAATCTACAATCATAAAGCATAATTCCACTCGTAATGACGAGAACCGACTGGAGACTCGATCATAACTGCAGGTTGCCTCGGGAAGGCACGTGAACGTAGCAGACTCAGACACCTGCTCACCACGCAGCATCTGAGGGAAACACGACACGACAGGGCGATACACAGACACAGCACGGTGAACAATAGACAAGGATCCGACAGGACAGGAACGGAAAACAAGGGAAGAAATAGGGACTCTAATCAGGGGAAAAGATAAGGAACAGGTGTGGGAAGACTAAATGATTGATTAGGGGAATAGGAACAGCTGGGAGCAGGAACGGAACGATAGAGAGAAGAGAGAGAGGAAGGGAGAGAGAAAAAGGGGAACGAACCTAAAAAGACCAGCAGGGGGAAAACGAACAGAAGGAAAAGCAAAATGACAAGATAATATAAGACAAAACATGACAATTTATCTCGAGTTCTTGCTGATCAGTCCCGCTTGCGTGACCTTTTGTTTACTAAAAGAATGTAAACAAACGATCAGGATTTTCTCGTCTGGCAAAGGAAGTAAATTATTCAACATACTCATTAAGACATGGCCAACTGGATGATAAGTCTATGTCTAGTCAGTGCAACACAGTATGAAAACAGTCTACAGTTCTTTGTGGAACTTGAGGTGTGACATTGAGTTTCAAATCACATACCATTAGACAAACAATAGACACACGGAAGCAGCACTATCCGTTTCACACAGACGTGACGTTATTTGATCTGAGGATAGTGTGTTTGATTAGAAGAGGAGGCACCATTATGTTACAGTAGCTTCAGGAACCTCTTTATGAAGATAAACCGGATACCAGACATAGAGTGTTATGGGTACTCTAGTACTTCATTCTACTGTACACCATACTTGTGCTCTCCAGGCTTCATTGGAAAGATCACGCCCCAGATCCTGTTCTACCGACCCTACAGTGACCCCTGGGTCTTCTCCAGGTCCCAGCTCAATCTCTGACGAGGAGACGGAGAGGGAGGCTGAAACAGCTGCTCAAGGCACTCAAGGACAAGTGGAAGGTCGGTGGGAACGGTGCCAAGAATCCTGGAATCAGATTGAGTTGTAATCAGATTGTTGTATCTGTAGACCATATATGTATGCATTATATGTAGGTAGACAGCTGCATTACTGTACTTAAACGACAGGTCACAACGCATTAGTCTAATCTTATAAATGTTATTATTGATTACATTTAATCAATGTTGTCTCACTTTTGGAATCATTGTATTAGGCTATTGTAGTGAATAGTGGCAGGCTAATCAAATCAAATGTTATTTGTCACATGCGCCGAATACAACAGGTGTAGACCATACAGTGAAATGCTTACTTACAAGCCCTTAACCAACAATGCAGTTTTAAGAAAATACAACAACAAAAAAGTAAGAGAAAAGATTAACAAATAATTAAAGAGCAGCAGTAAATAACAATTGCGGGGCTGTATACGGGGGGTACCGGTACAGAGTCAATGTGGAGGCTATATACGGGGGGTGGTACCGGTACAGAGTCAATGTGGAGGCTATATACGGGGGGGGGGGGTGTACCGGTACAGAGTCAATGTGCGTGGGCACCGATATCGAGGTAATTGAGATAATATCTACATGTAGGTAGAGTTATTAAAGTGACTATGCATAGATAATAACAAAGAGTAGCAGCAGCGTAGAGGGGGGGGGGGGGGGGCAATGCAAATAGTCTGGGTAGCCATTTGATTAGATGTTCAGCTTAGGGGTAGAAACTGTTTAGAAGCCTCTTGTACTATGGAATTATATGTATCCAAGAGTTCATCCAAGCCACAAGTATACATGTGATTGTGACATGGGCAATTCCACAGTAACAAAATTGAGCTGACTCAAGATGTTTCACTTAAAATGTGTCAAACAAAAAAAACGTTTGATGTCAATGTTCAGCAAACCATACAACTCTATGCACAAGGACTACATCTAAAAGGTGCAGCCGTTTTTATCTCAATATCAAATATATCTGGGTGACAGTTAAGTACCTTAATGTCATTGTTATCAATTAAAAGTGTCAAAAAGACACAAAAATAGCTCCCTAGCAAAGAGCCATTTCTAAAGCAAGAACTTAGCTAGGAGTGGTCTGAGTGGGAGGAAAAAACTGAAAACTAGCTGTTATTGGCAGAAAGGTTTGGAACTCTCCAAACCTTTCTTCGCCAGGCAGGCCAACACTCCATCCGACCAAAAAAGGCTGACATTTCAGGCCGTCTTTTCAAAACGGCATTATTATCGTTTTCAGTTTCACAGTATTATTCCAACCTCATAGTGTGGAGATAATATGTAAAAAACAGAAGAAAAAAAACACATTTTTGACTGCACTGGGCCTTTAACAATTTATACAAACGTTAAACAAAAATGCATTTACTAGAAGAACTGTGCAGATGCAACGTTTGGCAACAGACTTTTTTTGTCAAATCTCCCTCAGTTTTTATGTGACCACCATCTCTGAATTAACATTCAAAGATGTCTGCAGAAAGAATGGGGTGTCAGCTGTGACATGATACTTTGAGTTAGAAAAATATATATTTCATTTATTAAACTACAGTAACTACAGTGGATTTACACCTAATTGCGGTACCAGAATGGCATCATGGGACCCTGATCTGTACTGCATAAACATGCATAAATATGGATCTCAATGTCATTCTCTTCATGGTGATGTATCCTAAATAGTCACACAAAGGTAGAAAAATGTAATATCCTCCTTTGCACATTTGAGTATTCTACACACGGGCTATTATTTTAATGCTTTGAGATTTATGTTATGAAAAACGCTATAGAAGTTTAATACATTATTATTATTATTAATGAGCTCGGCCACCAAACAAGATAAAATTTGGTCGGACCAGACCAAATTTAAAACAATCATAGACGTCTATGTTTCACAAGTTTGGACATCAAAGTACAGCACAATAGAGTTCAGTACAGTACAGCCCAGCACAGAACAATCGAGTAGAGTTCACTACAGTACAGTATTATTTTCCATTAGCGCCGGCTGTTGGCAAATTATCCGGTTGCAGACTCGTTTTCAGACAGCTACAATTTCCTCTACATATGAATGAGGCTAAAGTTTCAATTCGCCAGTCCGTCGAGCTCTCTCTCGCTAGAATGAATGATATGCATATTCGAGCGATCTATTGATAGGATAGGCGCCTGTCAGTTACAAAGCAAGCGATGACAGGAAAACGCAGCAGCGGAAGAGACGAAACCTCTGTTTTACTCACGCCGAAATCTGTCCAAAATGATCCCAATGCGTTTCTATCGTTTCATTGTGGACCTAAACTTGTCACCTTGCCTTCCCGACCTTGGGGCAACAGCTAAAATTGTTCGGGCGGAGACATGAGCATCTCGTCATTATATACAGTTCTCTGGTTATGTTCAAATGTATTTACACAGAGGAGGGAGAGAGAGCACGATGCTCGTGAATGTAATGTGAGTGGTAACGATGAGTCGAAATACACGATTTCGCCTAATTATTGTTTTCTGACGCATTCATTTATTTTCTTTCCGTGCGGAGTCGTGGAGCATGTTAGGCTATTTACTGTGCGTTGATTGACAACTGAACAACACGTGTTGACTAGTTTATAAAAAGGTGTCTGAACTGATTGAATAAAGTCGACATCCTATATCCCTTTGCCATTTATAAATCATGCAACGGGGGTATACACTGAGCAGTGGCGATTTTAGCATGCGAATCATCGTGAGGCAAAAAAATAAAATAAAAAATGCATGCCAGCAATGCCATTACACAACATTAAACAATACATTGATTGCACTATAACGGTGACAAACGGTGCCCACAAACTGTTAAGGTCTACACAAAGCTGTCCCAATAGCAGAAACCCAACAGCAATCCCAACACCTTACCACTGGCTATCACCGGAGCCTTGTCTGGCAGCCAAATAGTTAATTCAGCCTCATTTAATGCCTTTAAAAAAACATAGCTGATATGACTGACTTGCTTTAACAAATGTGGTTTCTACTGACAGCAGATAAGAGGCAATCCATAATTTCAATTAAGACATTAATGAGCGAGCTAGGATGGAAGTAGTCAATATAACTATTTGTTCAGCACTTTTGAAATGTTCAGTGGCAGAATTCAGAACAGTATTCTCCCTGTACACCAAGTCAGAATTGTACGATAAATAAAGGGGTCATATAAGCAGACAATGAAAGCTCTTACAATATTTGATGATTACATTTATCTAAAAGGCTATAGGCTACATGTGGACCACCAAGTCAGAACAGTAGGTGAAATTAAGAGCTGAAAAGTGACCCAATTATTAGGGTGAGGCACATGGGCTACTAACAGCTTACTACACACCATGCACTTAGTATTACTTTCTTAGGTACAGTATACTGTACATATCTCCGTGGCATATGACATCATTTATGCAGCAGCATACAATACATTTTTGGACTCACCTTGTTGTGCTGTGCTCACTTGAACAGGAAGGTGGCGTGGCAGTCCTTCGTGGGCAAATTTTGTCATCAAAGTCTAGCATTTTCTGGAGTTATGGTGCTTTCATGACAACTGGGAACTCTGGAAAAACAACTAGGTTGAATCATGACGTCAGTGAGTTGGATGACTGTTCAAAACATATTCTCCCAGACGGGAGCCCATTTTTTTCCCTCAAGTTCCCAGTTGTCTTGAACTCACTGACGTCAGATTTCCCAGTTCTGAGTTTCAAGTTGTTTTAAGCGTGGCAGAAGTCCTGCTGGATTGACAGCATGGGCAAAGTTGAATACTTATAATTTTAAGCTTGGAAAAGAGACCCTTAAACCCAGACTTGGGACCACACACCCACTCCACTGAACAGTAATGTAAAATGCTTAATAAATGCGACCATATTAGTCCAGTAGCAGGGATATGGACGACCGGTAGGCACGCTATCAGGACTTGCCAGAGAGGGGAAGAAGGTACACTACCGTTCAAAAGTTTGGGGTCACTTAGAAATGTCCTTGTTTTTGAAAGAAAAGCACACTTTTTGTCTATTAATTTAAAATCAGATTGATCAGAAATACAGTGTAGACATTGTTAATGTTGAAAAGACTATTATAGCTGGAAACAGCAGATTATTTTTATGGAATATCTACGTAGGTGTACAGATGCCCATTATCAACAATCATCACACCTGTATTCCAATGGCATGTTGTGTTAGCTAATCCAAGTTTATAATTTTAATAGGATAATTGATCATTAGAAAACCCTTTTGCAATTATGTTAGCACAGCTGAAAACTGTTGTGCTGATTTTAAAGAAGCAATACAACTGGCCATCTTTAGACTAGTTGAGTATCTGGAGCATCAGCATCTGTGGGTTTGATTACAGGCTCAAAATGTACAGAAACAAAGAACTTTCTTCTGAAACTCATCAGTTTATTCTTGTTCTGAGAAATGAAGGCTATTCCATGCAGGAAATTGTTTAAAAAAACTGAAGATCTTGTACAACGCTGTGTACTACTCAATTCACAAAACAGCGCGAACTGGCTCCAACCAGAATAGAAAGAGGAGTGGGAGGCCTGAGCAAGAGGACAAGTACATTAGAGTGTCTAGTTTGAGCAACAGACACCTTACAAGTCCTCAACTGGCAGCTTCATTAAATAGTACCCGCAAAACAAAACACTGGTCTCAACGTCAACAGTGAAGAGGTGACTTCTAGGCAGAGTTGCAAAGAAAAAGCCATATCTCAGACTGGCCAATAAAAAGAAAAGAATAAGATGGGCAAAAGAACACAGACTCTGGACAGAGTCGCCTCTTTACTGTTGACGTTGAGACTAGTGTTTTGCGGGTACTATTTAATGAAGCTGGCAGTTGCTAATGATTTACAGGCCTCCCTGAGTTTTAATTCAGCATGAGAATCTTCTTCTTTTTTTACTGCTTAAGATGGGGTTTGACGTGGTAGCAGACAATGTTTCATCGCCATTTTGTATTTTGTTTGTGAAGAATTTCGTACCAGAACCCTTCTCACTGCAAGGTACCAGGGCATGCTTTTGGTTTGCTGATTGGTTTGGGGTGTGAACTGTCTGCACTCTGCAGATGGTTGTTTTATGGACTTTCATGGTTTACAGTGTTTGTATGTTTGCTATCCTGAACCTCTTGAATCAATTGCTTGGATGTTTATTTACATGTTTATATGTAGATTCTGTGTTTCCTTGGCCATCTAGTTAATCTTAAAGTGATCGTTCAAATCCACTGTTTAGGCTGGGCATAGCAATTGCACCAGTTCCTTCCCATAGTATAACAGGGAAACACTAGCTAAATAATAAGCTGTGCTGCTTATTGTTTTGTCAGATGTGAAATAATAAGAGAAAGGTCACGTCAATGGCTTTTCCAGATGTTAGTTTATGTTCGTTAAGCAGTTAATTTTCCATCACTTGGCTAACGTTTCATCTTGTTATATTTATTGATTGACTAGTGCGCTGAACCATACGGTATCAGATATGTCCATCCACGGCGGCATGTCCTCGGTGCACTGCTCACTGGACCGGGAGGCTACCAGCTGATCCGAGGCCTGCTGGACAACAACCTGGGAGAGCCAATCGAGGAGTTAATTTGCGCATACAACCTACAGGACCCCAGTAACTATGTGAGTAAACACACACTCTACACTGTGGCCGACTGTCAATGAAAGACTATTAATTGACTAACAATGTTGAGAGGGATTCTTCCGAGTGACACCATGTGTTCCCAGACAGTGTTGAGTGGTGACGTGTACACCAGCCTGTCCATCCTGGCGGATATGATGAACGTCAGTCTGGAGTTGCTGGACAACCCCAAGGCCACTGGGCAGAAACCATGCTCACTAGCCAGGTTGGTATTAACACCTCATTTTGACCACAGAGATATCAAGTGTTTGCTCTGTAGTTACTTTAGCAAATTACCAGGGTTGGGGACAAATCCTATTTATATTCAGTCAATTCAGGAAGTAAATGGACAGTCCCAATTGCAACGTTCCTCACTGAAGCGCTCTTCTCCTTCTCTGCAGGTTTGATTTCATAAAGTCCAAGCTGCGGTTTGAGAGTTTCTCTTAACGGTTCCAAGTCTGTGAATCTGGTGTCTCACTCCATCTTGGCATATGACACCCGTTACACCTGGCCTGGCATGGATGCGGGCAGCAGTGCCAGGGGCAAGCACAATGTTTTCGACTGCATCCTGCAGCCAAGACAGGTGTCAATCGGGCCACCCTCCAGCTGGAGCTGCATTACAGGTATGTGACATGTCTGCAGATAACATTTCTCTGTGGTAACATGTATAAAGAAAATAACAGCAGTCTAAGCATAGAGCCTCGGGAAACGCCAAATTCAAAATCTGTACCTGTATTGACAAATGGGTCTTTCTATAAATTAGGGTACCCGTGAGGATTTCCTATACTGGACAACTTGTTACAATTATTGAAAGTCATTGATAGTAATCTGCCACTTTTTTCATTTCATTATATTAAGATCTAAGGGGGAACGTAGCGATATTCAATACAATTCAAGAGTTGATTTAAAACTGTTTAACCGTTTCTCATGGTTGGTCCACAATCGTGGTCCAATCGTAGTCCACAATCGTGTGACATAAAAACATACATTTTCTGTCCTTGCATGTATGGCAGTGTAAGTTGTCATTATGTCATATACAGATGAAGTCAGAAGTTTACATACACATTAGCCAAATACATTTAAACTCTTTCACAATTCCTGACATTTAATCCTAGTAAAAATTCACTGTTTTAGACCTGTTAGGATCACCACTTTTATTTTAAGAATGTGAAATTTTAGAATAATAGTAGAGATGAATGATTTATTTCAGTTTTTATTTATTTCATCACATTCCCAGTGGGTCAGATGTTTACATACACTCCATTAGTATTTGGTAGCATTGCCTTTAAATTGTTTAACTTGGGTCAAACTTTTCGGGTAGAAGCTTCCACAAGCTTCCCACAATAAGTTGGGTGAATTTTGGCTCATTCCTCCTGACAGAGCTGGTGTAACTGAGTCAGGTTTGTAGGCCTCCATGCTTGCACATGCTTCAGTTCTGCCCACAACTTTTCTATGGGATTGAGGTCAGGGCTTTGTGATGGCCACTCCAATACCTTGACTATGTTGTCCTTAAGCCATTTTGCCACAACTTTGGAAGTATGCTTGGGGTCATTGGAAGACCCATTTGCGACCAAGCTTTAACTTCCTGACTGATGTCTTGAGATGTTGCTTCAATATATCCACATCATTTTCTTTCCCCTGTCACGCCCTGACCTTAGAGATCCTTTTTATGTCTCTATTTTGGTTTGGTCAGGGTGTGAGTTGGGGTGGGCATTCTGTTTTGTGTTCTCAATCAGGGACAGCTGTCTATCGTTGACTCTGATTGGGAACCATACTTAGGTGCCCTTTTTCCCAATTGTGTTTGTGGGAGGTTGACTTTGTTTAGGGTACTTAGCCTTTGAGCTTCACGGTTTGGTAGTGTTTATTGTTTTTTTGTTTGATCATGTACGCTCACCACACTGCACCTTGGTCCTCTCCTTTCATCAACCGTGACATCCTCATGAAGCCATCTGTTTTGTGAAGTGCACCAGTCCCTCCTGCAGCAAAGCACCCCCACAACATGATGCTGCCACCTCTGTGCTTCACGGTTGGGAGGATGTTCTTCGGCTTGCAAGCCTCCCCCTTTTTCCTCCAAACATAACGATGGTCATTATGGCCAAACAGTTATATTTTTGTTTCATCAGACCAGGGGACATTTCTCCAAAAAGTATGGTCTTTGTCCCCATGCGCAGTTGCAACCGTAGTCTGGCTTTTTTATGGCGGTTTTGGAGCAGTGGATTCTTGCTTGCTGAGCGGTCTGTCAGGTTATTACGATACAGGATTAGTTTTACTGTGGATATACATTCTTTTGTACCTGTTTCCTCCAGCATCTTCACAAGGTCCTTTGCTGTTGTTCTGGGATTGATTTGCACTTTTCGAACCAAGGTACGTTCATCTCTAGCAGACAGAACGCGTCTCCTTCCTGAGGGGTATGATGGCTGCGTGGTCCCGAGGTGTTTATACTTGAATACTATTGTTCGTACAGATGAACGTGGTACCTTCAGGCATTTGGAAATTGCTCCCAAGGATGAACCAGACTTGTGGAGGTCTGCAATTTTTTTTTCTGTGGTCTTGGCTGATTTCCTTTTGATTTTAGTGTAGTGTAACTACGTAACATTTCGAGTCTCCTTATGTTGCGTGGTGAAAACAGGTTTCACGGGCACACAAATCCCCCAAAATGTATGCCAGGGCACAAATAATAATAATAATCAATAATTTTACATATACAACTTCATCTGTTCATTTTAAAATTGTGAATAACTCAACACACGTTAATGAGAAGGGTGTTTGAAAGGATGTAATAACTCTGCAATGTTGGGTTGTATTGGAGAGAGTCTCAGTCTTAAATCATTTTCCACACACAGTCTGTGTGTGGTTGCAAAGGGCATCAGTGTCTTAACAGCGCGATTTGCCAATGCAGGATACTCTGAGCACAGCCCAATCCAGAAGTCTGTTTCGACACATTTTGCCCCATTTCATGCCTACTGAACATCACAGGAAGGCCAAAAAGATCATCAAGGACAACAACCAACCCGAGCCACTGCCTGTTCATCCCGCCATCATCCAGAAGGCGAGGTCAGTACAGGTGCATCAAACCTGGGGACCGAGAGACTGAAAAACAGCTTATATCTCAAGGCCATCAGACTGGTAAACAGCCATCACTAGCACAGAGTGTCACGATCGTCATAAGGAGCGGACCAAAATGCAGCGTGGTATGTGTTCATGATGATTTTTTTATTAAAGAAAGCACTGAACACTGAATACAAACTATACAAAACAATAAATGAATAACGACCGTGACGCTATAATGAGAACTGTGCTGACACAAGCAACTAACATAGACAATCACCCACAAACAAACAGTGAAACCCAGGCTACCTAAGTATGATTCTCAATCAGAGACAACTAATGACACCTGCCTCTGATTGAGAACCGTACTAGGCCGAAAACATAGAAATCCCCAAAATCATAGAAAAACTAACATAGACTGCCCACCCCAACTCATGCCCTGACCATCCTAAATCATGACAAAACAAAGGAAATAAAGGTCAGAACGTGGCACAGAGAGGCGGCTGCCATCATACAGACTGAAATATCTGGCCACTTAAATTAATGGACTTAATAAAGGTATCACTAGTCACCTTAAATAACGGCACTGTAATAATGTTTACATATCCTACATTACTCATCTCATGTGAATATACTGTTCTACACCATCTACTGCATCTTGCCAATGCCTATCATTGGTCACTTGAAATAACGGAACTTTAATAATGTCGACATATCCTACATTACTCATCTCATATATATATACTGTATTCTATACCATCTACTGCATCTTGCCTATGCTGCACGGCCATCACTCATCCATATAGTTATATGAACATATTCTTATTCATCCCTTTACATTTGTGTGTGTGCGTGTATAAGGTAGTTGTTGTGAATTTGTTAGATTACTTGTTAGATATTACTGCATTGTCGGAACTAGAAGCACAAGCATTTCTATACACTCGCATTAACATCTGCTCACCATGTGTATGTGACCAATAAAATTGGATTTTGATTTGAAAACTATTTTGCGATTAGAACACTTTGTAACCACTCAATTTATGTAAAACATCAATGGGTCTCTGTTGCCCTCACAGATCCAGTTCCCTGCTTTGGACATATGGCTTTCTTACAACAACGTTCAGCTCTTCCTGTCTATTGCCAAATCCATCCCCACCACCGGCTCTCCCCGGGCCCAGCGACACTGCCCATGGCACCCTGGTAGTATGATCCACGGCCAGCCCCGACCCCTCCACCTATGAGAAAGACACCTTCAGGCAGAGGTCCTGCCAGGTATATCACCTCAGATGCCTACAGGGGTGTCGTAAAGTTATATGGTGAATAGTGTCCCATGATGCCCCCCCCCCCCCCCCACACACACACACACATACTTTTAAAAAAAGTACAACAAATTGGCTTTTCCTACTAGCACTGACTTTGCTGTTAACTACACTGAGCAAATATAAACACAACATGTAACGTGTTGGTCCCATGTTTCATGAACTGAAATAAAAGTTACTAGAAATTGTCCATATACACAAAAAGCTTATTTCTATCGAATTGTGTACACAAATTTGTTTACATCCCTGTTAGTGAGCATTTATCCTTTGCCAAGATAATCTATCCACTTGGGAGGTGTAGCATATCAAAAAGCTGATTTAAAGAGCATGATCATTACACAGGTGCACCTTGTATTGGGGACAATAAAAGGCCACTCTAAAAGGTGCAGTTTGGTCATACAACATTATTCCACAGATGTTTCAAGTTTTGAGGGAGAGTAAAATTGGCATGCTGACAGCAGGAATCTCCACCAGAGCTGTTGCCAGGGAATTGAATGTTCATTTCTCTACCATAATCCGTCTCCAATGTTGTTTAAGAGAATTTGGCAGTACGTCCACCGACCTCACAACCGTAGACTCCGTGTATGATGATGTCGTGTGGGCGAGCGGTTTGCTGAGATCAACATTGTGAACAGAGTGCCCCATGGGGGCAGTGGGGTTATGGTATGGCATTTTATCGATGGCAATTTGAATGCACAGAGATACCGTGACGAGATCCTGAGGCCCATTGTCATGCCATTCATCGGCCGCCATCACCTCAGGTTTCAGCATGATAATGCCACAGGCCACAGTCAACAGCCTGATTAACTCTATGCGAAGGAGATGTGTCGCACTGCATGTGGCAAATGGTGGTTACACCAGATACTGACTGGTTTTCTGATCCACGCCCCTACAGGTAAGTGACCAACAGGTGCTTATCTGTATTCCCAGTCATGTGAAATCCATAGATTAGGACCTAATGAATTTATTTCAATTGACTGATTTCCTTATATGAACTTATATGACATTTTTTATATGACATTTTTGTTCAATATACTTTAATGAGGGAAAATGTACTTGCTACGACTATATTGTCTCACCTAGCTATCCTAAGATGAATGCAGTAATTGTAAGTCGCTCTAGATAAGAGCATCTGCTGTAGCTATTATGCAAAAATATTAATGTTAGCATTTCTATTTTTTTTACCACTACCTCCCTAGAAGCCTCTTTCTGTTTTTGTTCCTCGCCACATCCTGACCCATGAGTGTTCAAATAACACTGTTATAACTCAACAAGCAGATATACATCACAGCTTGTTACCATAACCCTGGTATGATGCGATATGTTTTGTCCTCAGAGGGTCAGCTGACTCGGTTACAGGATCTAGGCTTCAGGAAGCAGGACTGCAAACGAGCCCTGATCCACTGCAACGGTGAGGAGGCTCTAGCTACCATCCTCTAACAATCTCCTCTCAGTAGGAATCAACGTGTATCTGCTTCTGTTATATCCCACTGGCCGAGTTCACCTTCTCGTGTCAGTTTGAGTTCCTTGCCCTTTATATATGCGGAAGGAACTCACCTTTTCATGTCATTTTCAGTCTGTATTTTTGGAGTTTGGATGAAAGCAACAGACAATCTGAAAACTCTTGTCTGTTTTTATAGCTACATTCAAATACCATATTGTGTAATATAATACTGTAGTATTAGTACTATAACAACAACTATATAATATCTTCTGAGACCTCGTTCTCCGTTGAACTCCAATGGCAGGGCTCTATGTGCTGCAGCGGATCGGCTCGACCCATGAGGGCAACAACAGCTTCACTTTGTCAGGGGGACTACGACCACAGAGAACTGTCAGGTGAGCATGCTGGTGATGAACACCAGGGGGCAGTCAGTCACAACATTTTGCTTTAACCCACGAGAGATCGTGTAACGATCTTAACCACTGTTCCGTTGTGTGTGTGTGTCCATATCTCTGTTTGTGTCCGTTTTCATTTGCGTCTTTGTGTGTGTCAGGTTGGGGGCCCTTCATCGAGCCCTGGCCCTATTTCAGTCTGCCTCCAGCCATCGCACCTCAAGATGGGCATCCACGCCAAGCAGACTGGACGTCAACATCACCTCTGTCCTTTTGGGTATGACCTGCACTGCCCACTATTTGGACACAGCGGATGCTTCTGACACGGCAGCCTATTCCCTATGTCGTGCACTTCTCTTGACCCCTTGGTCAAAAGTAGTGCACTATGTCGTGAATAGGGTGCCATTTTGGGCACACCAGTGTCTTTGCCTTCTTCACACCTTGTTTAACTACAGTGGGTTAGTCCCGGATATATGTAAGCGATGTATGTGTGATCTGTAGAGGTGGACTTTGAATGGATTTGAGCACAGATCAACCATTATATTGACCAGATATTCTAGTGGCCGCTCTAATAATTAAAATAAATATCTTACAAGATGGAAGGCAGTTAGGTTGAGGCAAGATCAGGTGGTATCATTCTAGCCAATGAGAGGGCAGATATGTGTGTGAACAGCTGGCACAACAGTTTTGTCTAGTTACCACAGCTACAAAGTCAAATTGGTTATATCCTAAAAATGAATTAACAATAAAATGAGCTTTTTAGTTGTAATTTAAGGTTAGTCATAAGATTAGCAGTGTGGTTGAAGTTAAAATTGCAATCACATTTTAAGAAGACTAATTGTAGAAATAGTTAGGGTTTATGACTTTGGCTGTGGTAACTACTGACGACCAGTCACAACTCCGATATAAATAGTTTTTTTTCTCAAAGTTGTCGGTATGTCACATGGCCTACTTATATCACTGGTGACAACCTACTCATTACGTAACTTTTATTAGATCAAATAAGCCACAAATAGCAAATAAGTCACTATCATTTTTTGTTAGCCAAAGTCGACACTCATTGACCTCCATGTAAAAACTCCTTGCTCACCAAAAAAACTAAAAAGTTCCACTTGCTGGAGAAGATTTTGGCCCAGTCATGGCTCTCACTTGGCTTCTTCCGCTCTGATTTGAGTTTCCTTCCTTGCTACTGCCCTCTTCTGGCTACACTGAGCAGTACAGCCTCGCCAAGAGCATCTTGGCTGTCTGACGACTGCAAGAAAGAGGAGCAGCCTCCCCAACCCTCAGCAGCCCTATCCTGGATGCCCCCCCCCCTTAGATCCAGGTATTTTGCTTGGTAGTATGACCACATAATATAAAATAAAACACCCTTGTCATGGTTGTTATTAAAAAATGTTATTTTAGTACACCCTGACCTTTGCCCTCTCTTCTGACCCCAAGCACGCCTCTCCTCTCTGTGGTAACTGTCTCTCTCTGCTGTCAGGTATCCCTCTTGCCTACCACAGTCAGTTTGACTTGCCTTGAGCAGCACATTGACTCCAGAGGTACAGTCCATAGATCACAGAGAGGGCAGCAGGTTGGCCTCCACCATAGAAATAGAATTACAAGAATAGTAATCTCTAAGTAGAATGGGTGGACCGGTGGCCAGGAAGTAGTCGCATTATATTTCTATGGTATCCACACCATGGCTTTTCCCATCTCAATGCTTTTCCCTTTATCATCTGTGTCATGGCTATCCTTACTTAAGCACGGCGTTAATGCAACGTTATCACAGAGTGTTTTGTGTAACACTAGTGTTTCACGATTTTGTGACAATATTGGCAAATTTGATCCACTGTTAAACTGAAGTCAGTATAAGCAGCATCCACAGAGACAGTATTTTATTGACCCCCCCCCCCCCCAGTTAGAACAGAGCTATTGTGTCTGGTGGTGCCGGAGTCGTGTTAGAAAGATCTGTTTATTCTCAGACTTTCCTTCTCTTTTCTTTTACTCTCTGTCTCTGTTTGTGTCATGTTGTTTCACCTCCCCCCCATTCAATGTCAATCTATATGAATCCAATCCATTGTGATTATCATTGTTTACTATCATTATTTACCCGGTTTATGTTTGGAGCAAGGGTGTGCCTCCATCTCTGATCTAGGCACTGCTCTATGCTAACTGGAGACCAAAACTGAACATGCAAGGTGAGATTGAGAGAACAAGAAATGTAGGGAGTTGGAGAGGTTTATCTTCTTGGTTGCAAAAATACTATGGACCAAAGAGTAGGATTTAAGTGTGAATAAATACTTCTGCTTTATCCATGTGAACTGCATGGTGACAGGTATGGTCATGTTGGTTGGCTAAACAGCATGCCTCCAGCTGTACAACACATAATGGAAAACTAACATTCGGAAATACGGACATTTGGCCTTGATTAATTATGTTGGTTTAATAGGGATTGTTGTGCATTCCATAAATGACATGTTGATGTGGATATCTGCATAAAAACACAAAAACATAATGTCATTGTGTTATATCATGTGAAATGCAATAGAAGGAATTCAAGTGAATACTACATTAGTAGTATTTCCTTTTTTAATATTTTGAATTTCAGAGTCCAATCTATTGTTGAACATATAGGAAAGTGGATGAATGACAGTTTGAAGTTATACGCCCGGTAGTAAAGAATACCTCTCTTTCCTCATCTGCTTCATAGTCAATAACACAGGGTGTACTATGTGGTTCGCCACCCTCACCACCAACCCTACAAGATCAGTGGAGCAGTCTTCCCACTGATAATGTCATATTGCAATGTCATATTGCTGAGTCTACCATTAAAAATGTGCAGCCCAGGCATCCTTGCATTTGATCGTTGCGCCTTCCTGAATCATTGCATGTTGGTAACCAGAGTCCTCAGTTTCCCCACAGGGTGGCGCTGTCTCACAGTGGCAGTGCAGACCCCATATCCCACGTGCACAGCTCTGTCAGATGACAACCACATCTTCAGCCAGTGGCAAGAGGTGCTGCCTGGAGAGGTGATTTCCTTTGAGTTTGAAGCTCGAGAAAAACTCAGGCATAGGTATTGGTTTGTGACGCATCCCTGTTATTTTCATATAGAGGGAATCAAACCTAAAACAAAGAACAAAAAAGTAAAAGGACAAGAGAGCAAATAAGACTTTCAACTGGTGATCGCACACAATTCAAAATCCATAGCTATGAATGAGAAACAAACTGCCTTAGACTGCACTGACTAAGTCACTCTGGATGTAAATGTAAAAATGAATGTGAACCTAGACTGGATATCTGTCTATATTTGTATTCTAAACTGTTGTTGGTTGTGTTTCTCTCTGCAGACATACTCACGAGCTGAAGCTGCTCCAGGTGCGGGTGTGGGGTTGGGAGTAAGTCAAACTCGTGTCTGTGGACAAAGTGGTCGTGTTCTATCGCTACGCCACCCTTCTTACACGGTGAGTCCTCAGGTCAAAGGTCAAGGGCTGTGGTCTTACTCAATTGTTAAAAAAACAGTATAGTTTATTCCGTCAACATTGCTCTCGCGTTTCCTATAACGGCAGTATCAGAATGCTGCTTTGTGCTTATGTTTTGCTGCTTTGTGCTTATGATTTATGATGTTTATTTTCTTTCTAAGTGGGCAGCCCTATCAGCAGGCCCAGCATCATACACCCACATGTCTATGTAAGTGTGCAAGCCAACAATTCTTTCCCATGTATTCCCTGCTCGGATATACAGTTGAAGTCGGAAGTTTACATACACCTTAGCCAAATACATTTAAAATCAGTTTTTCACCATTTCTGACATTTAATCCTTGTAAAATATTCCCTATTTTTAGGTCCGTTAAGATCAGCACTTTATTTTAAGAATGTGAAATATCAGAATAATAGTAGAGAGAATGATTTATTTCAGCTTTCATTTCTTTCATCACATTCCCAGTGGGTCAGAAGTGTATAAACACTCAATTAGTATTTGGTAGCATTGTCTTTAAATTGTTTAATTTGGGTCAAAGATTTTGGATGGCCTCCCACAAGCTCCCCACAATAAGTTGGGTGAATTTAGCCCATTCCTCCTGACAGAGCTGGTGTAACTGAGTCAGGTTTGTAGGCCTCCTTGCTCGCACGCGCTTTTTCAGTTCCCATTTGCGACCAAGCTTTAACTTCCTGACTGATGTCTTGAGATGTTGCTTCAATATATCCACATAATTTCCCCCCCCTCATGATGCCATCTATTTTGTGAAGTGCACCAGGCCCTGCTGCAGCAAAGCACCCGTACAACATGATGCTGCCACCCCCGTGCTTCACGGTTGGGATGGTGTTCTTTGGTTTGCAAACATCCCCCTTTTTCCTCCAAACATAACAATGGTCATTATGGCCATTGTTTTATGGCGATTTTGGAGCAGTGGCTTCTTCCTTGCTGAGTGGCCTTTTAGGTTATGTCGATATAGGACTCGTTTTACTGTGGATATATATACTTTTGTACCTGTTTCCTCCAGCATCTTCACAAGGTACTTTGCTGTTTTTCTGGGATTGATTTGCACTTTTCGAACCAAGGTACGTTCATCTCTAGGAGACAGAACGCGTCTCCTTCCTGAGCGGTATGACGGCTGGTTTCAGTTTTCCTGTTTTGACTTTACCTGTGATGGTATCCAGCATTATCGTTTTTGTTATAGACTGGAATAAACTCTGTTTCTGTTAAGTCGCTTTTGGGTCCTCATTCACCTGCATAACAGCTAGTTTGCGAAAGGCTTTTACATTTTTTTTATGTACCTTCCAAAGACCAGTCTAATGCCCCAACCCTGTGGGCACTCTGCCCCTGAACAGTAATTAGTTGGTCTACATTACAATGAGACATGTCCTGGGGGGCACTGTTCCAAGCTAAAAGACTCATTCTCGTTTTGGAACAATGTATTGACCCACCCAGTCCAGAACCCAGGCATGCTGCCCCAGTCTTTTCGCTCCCCTATCCTCAGCCAGCTCTCAGCAGGCCCCTGAAAGAGACAGACCACCACACTCCACCCTGCCAAACTGTGTCAACCAGCTTAGTTTCAGTCAGCTCTCTCTCTTTCTCTCTGTCTCTCTCTCTCCTCCCTCCCCCTCTCTCTGTGCTCTGTCCACTCTCACTGCACGGCAATTTACTCTGATTTGTCCCGCGGTATTGATGTCATAAGTGTAAGACAGCCAGTAAACCCGGTCACACAGCCCACTTTCCTAGCCCATGACCAGCCCATGGCACCAGGCCCCAACACCACACACACACACACACACACACACACACACACACACACACACACACACACACACACACACACACACACACACACACACACACACACACACACACACACACACACACACACACACACACACCGCTCGCCTCCTGGACCAGATTTCAGCTCTGCTCTGCAACTAACTTGCTGTTGCATATAGAAAATGGAATCGCTGTGTCAGTCTATGCTTGGGAACACACACACATTGTGGCTGTGAGATCCTTACACTACAACGTTTCATATTAAGGCTTATCCACTCTTCTATTTCAATTCTGTTGACTGGTTGTAAACTTTGTAACTACACTGATAAAGGTTTCATCACAGCTACTCTCTTGGCAGTGTCTTGCAATGTTTGCTTTCCTTAAAATCAAGGGTGACTTTTTCTCCCCCACTGACTTGACATAGTCCTCCCTCTGAAAGAAGACAAAGTGTTTTTAGCAAAGTCTTTCTTCCAATCAAAATTGTTTCCCTTGTAACCACTCGCTCTGTTTGCTGAATACAAACAAAGTAGGAGCCCCTGTGCGTGCGCACACATATACACACACACACACACAGTGTCCAGCTTCGAATAAAATTAAATAAAAAGCTTGCCTCCTAAAAATGATGTTAAACCAGTCATCTAATTATGCATCATTTCTCACTTGTGGCATTATCATCATATCGTTTATGTTGGGTGAGCAAGGCATCGACAGCCATGAACCATTGGCCTTACTGCTTCTTCATTCCCACTTTATGGTTTAACTCCTTTCTTTATGGATATATATATATATATATATATATATATATATATATATATATATATATATATATATATATATATATACTGCTCAAAAAATAAAGGGACCACTAAAATAACACATCCTAGATCTGAATGAATGAAATATTCTTATTAAATACTTTTTTCTTTACATAGTTGAATGTGCTGACAACAAAATCACTCAAAAACTATCAATGGAAATCAAATTTATCAACCCATGGAGGTCTGGATTTGGAGTCACACTCCAAAAATTAAAGTGGAAAAGGCTGATCCAACTTTGATGTAATGTCCTTAAAACAAGTCCAAATGAGGCTCAGTAGTGTGTGTGGCCTCCACGTGCCTGTATGACCTCCCTACAATGCCTGGGCATGCTCCTGATGAGGTGGCGGATGGTCTCCTGAGGGATCTCCTCCCAGACCTGGACTAGTGGTTAGAGCGTTGGACTAGTAACCAAAAGGTTGCAAGTTCGAATCCCCGAGCTGACAAGGTACAAATCTGTCGTTCTGCCCCTGAACAGGCAGTTAACCCACTGTTCCTAGGCCGTCATTGAAAATAAGAATTTGTTCTTAACTGACTTGCCTAGTAAAATAAAGGTAAAATTAAATTAAAATAATAAAAGCATGTATTGTCAATCAGTGTTGCATCCTAAGTGGACAGTTTGATTTCACAGAAGTGTGATTGACTTGAAGTTACATTGTGTTTAAGTGTTCCCTTTTATTTTTTTTTGCTCAACTCATTTTTTTTTTGTTGCTCAACTCATTCCCTGGCCCGGGTTGCAGACCTGCTCCTGAGAACTATAGGTCTATTTGACCCGTTCCACATACATACCTAGTGTACATTGAGAACATTTATACCGTTTCTTTTATTGAGAGCTGTTAAAATTATTATGACAGCAAAATGTCAGAAAGGTGCGAATTGAACCCGGTCCAAGAAAATGTCGGTGTGCAAGTGTCATGTTGCAGCAGGTCACCTACACCTCATGTAAACCACCACTGAATATTTCCCCTGTTTCCTGCTGGTCTCGTTTCACCTGGTGAACCTTCACGCCTTGATCACACCAACGACATCATTGCACAAAATGGTACGCAGCCTTATCTGGATATGTGTGCAACAAAAGTTCAACATTCACCTTCTGCCACCATTTCTGTCAAGTATACAGTTTGATAAATACGTTCGATAAATCCAACGTATGCACCACACAGAACACGGTCTCGTGTCCAATGGAACGCTGCGTTTGCCTCGCAGCATTGCGCTGCAGATGCAGCGTTACATTGGAAATGAATGTACTTCTGGTGTACTAAAATGCAACGACGCTGCCGGTGTGATCGAGGCGTCACCCACGTAGTGACTGACACGCCATAGGCCTTTTCACACTGCATTGTCCTTAGCCCCGGGATATCCTTATCCCAGGGCCAGTCAAAGCCTGGGGCTTTCTTAGCTTGTGTTCACACAAGCAGGTCTAACTGAAACCAACGGTCACTTTTCTGGAGTAGGATATTCAAATTAGGTAACGATGGAACTTTGTGATTGGCTAGCCCTGAAAAGTCGGTGCTAACCCTACTCCAGAACAGGGCTAGCTAGACCTGGGCTAAGGTTGGTGCTAACCCATTTTAGAATCTGCAAGTGTGAACACTCTCTCTAAGCCCTGTGCTAAAAGCTCCCTTAGGCCAGGACTAATGAGACTCTTAGCCCTGGGCTAAATGCAGTGTAAACGCGGTTCATGTAATCTCTGAAAGCCCCCAAAACGTTCCTTTATCAACCCTCACCAACAGCCCCAGTTTCACATTGTGTGTGTGTGTGTGTGTGTGTGTGTGTGTGTGTGTGTGTGTGTGTGTGTGTGTGTGTGTGTGTGTGTGTGTGTGTGTGTGTGTGTGTGTGTGTGTACTGTGCTCCTTCAGCATAGTAAGGGGGGGTGTAAACTTGAAAGCATCCTTCATCTTCTCACTCCCCTAGGACACAGGTCTGGTAAGTGTATTTGTTTAGTTTCACAAAGAGTGGGAAGATAAGAGAGGAGGAGGAGAAAGTTGGCGCTGGCCTTCCAATGAACTCGCCGGGGACTTTGCTCGGTGGGGTCATCCCAAGTTCAGGCCTGGCGCTGGCTGCAGAGCGCAATGCGGCGCGGCGGAGGGCCCGGGTGTGTTTACACAGAACCCAGCCTCCTCTAGGGAGCTCCCTCACACTGCCTGTAACACAAACCCACTTCCATCAGGCACCTGCTGGGTGGAAGGGGGAATAGGGGAGGAGGGGAGCCTGGCTGGGCAGAGACAGGTCAGCGCTGGGGGAAGACGGGGGTGGGAAGGCACTTCATTCCACTCCACTCTAGCTGACAAATGACTCGCTGATGTATTGGCCAGATGGATGAGGCAGGCGCTGTGTAAAATCAGTTCTCTTCTCTCTCTATCTGTCTCCCCCATATCTGTCTCCCCCAGGGATGAGATCCCCACAGCTACTGTAGAAATGTTTCACTCTGTGAGCTTGGGCACTCATATGTGACACTCATTTTTACTGTCTTTTAATATTGCCACTCAGCAGCAGCACATCTCAGGGATCACTGGTAATTATTGGTCATTATTTGACAGGGAAAGAAATAGGGCTTGGAATTTTCAGGTACCTCACAATACAATATTATCTCGATACTTAGGTGACAATACAATATCTATTGTGATTCTATATGTATCGCTATTCTATGTATTGCGATTCAAAACTGAGATTTTATTACGATTCGATGTTCCAAACAAATAGAAGATGGAAAACAAGCTATGGAAAGAGAAAAAACGAGTTTTGGCCCAGGTATGGCCGACTAACGCTAGCAAACGTTAATTAAATATATATATTTTTTTATCGATACTTGAAGTCACATTATCAATATAATATTGTCAAAAATAATATTGCTATACTCTACTGTATCTGAAATTCTACTCTAAAATTCTACTCTACTGAAATTGTTGAGAATTTCAGTATGAGTTAGATCAGAGATGGGCAACTGTTTTAATAAAACATGTTTTTTTTAACTCAGTTGAGGTCTCAACTTACTGTTGCAAGTTAGAATAGTAGAATATACCAGGTACAATTTTGAAATTTTGGTTGTGCATCAGCAGTTTTTCTCCTGCTATGTCAGTCACAGATAGTCACTCAATTATCCCATGTCAGCTAACATTTTTTAGATTGGTAAGTTAGTGGCGCGTCCAGCTATCTAAATTTAGTAATCATGGTCTAATTACCGGCCGGGGGCCACTATTGATTTTGTTAGTCCAGCTCACTCATGTATTTAAGAACTGCAAACATTTCTCTCCACCCTATGGCATAATTTGTCAAATTGCAGGAAATTGGCTGTAAAACAGCAACATTTTCTCTACTCCCCGTGGCGAAATGAGTAGAATTGCACAAAATGAAGTCTAAAACCAAAACAATTTACTCTGCTGTCAAGGGTGCTGCTAAAATCTTTTACTTACAACTGCGTTTTCTCGCAGAGAAACTGCGGCCCCTCATGATGAATTAATATTTTTTTGTGGCTCCCCACCCCCATCAAAGTTGCACATCTGGTTTTGTTGGATGGCTTATTTGTCTTGTTGAGTTAGTATTTTTATAAGTTTGAAAGCGAGAGAGCCATCATGCCTGTGTGAATTGAAAGGTATTTGACTGAGATAAATGAGAGCCATTCATCATTCCACTGCAAGGCTGAGTCTGTGCAGACTGGAATGGCCAGCCAAAGTACACACTCAGCCAGAGTGCCCTGTGTGAGGGCTGCACTGGTCTAATGGCAGGCTACCTAGCGCATGGGCGCAAAGAGCTGTACTGTGTGGTCAACCTGAATCAGATTAGACTGCAGTGATAAAAGGTACATATTTTGAATACCTTTAAATCCTTTATGAATATAGAAAAAAAGAAGGGGGTTCCAAACTGAGCCCTGAGATACACCTTTTCTAAGAGGTGATACAGACTTGATGCTGCATTTTCCAAGACTATTTCCAAATACTGCAATATAATATTGCAATGCAAGCTTGAAATGAAGTGTGCTGTTATGCTTGCTATATAGCCTACCCTGTGAGTTTGTTCCTTCTCCGTAGTGTTATCTTGAAGGGCCACCATACTTTAGCTAAACAGTTGTTGTTATGCTAGCTAACAAACATGAGTATGTTAGAGTTGTAGCTAATAAACCCGAGCTGTTTATAAAGAACTATGTCTCATTCTTTCAACACAACATTGACAACGAGGATAGCTATTCCTGCACCCGTCATCACCACCTACTGTATCTCTCTGCCTCTTCCGGACCGCTTTCAACACAACAGGTGAGAAAGACTTACTAGAATGACTCTATCTTCTTAGTTTGTAGGGACCTTGTCGGATGGGTGGAGCAAGACCATCAACAACCGACATCAGAGCAAACAAGAGTACATTCGTTACCAGGGAGCCACCAGCGGAGAGCATCTGGTGGCCGGGAATCATGAATTGGCTCATGGTATGTACTATTACAGTAATAATGTAGTGCTACTAATAATAATGTAGTAATACCACCACTGACTGTAGCTCGTATTTCACTTTCAATATGGGACTTGCATTTTATTAATCTAACATCAGATAGTCACAGTGGATCTATAATCTGTCAGAATGTGTAGTGCTGATCAGAGTCCCATTGTGCTGTTTGCGAGGAGTCACACCTGGTTCTTCTCTGGTGTTCCACTGGTATCATCTGTGTTTTGACCAGCGTCATCACATCTACACTGGAGGGGGTGAAGACCGAGGGAAGGGTCAGTGGCTTCTTCTCAGGCTTGGGGAAAGGCCTGGTTGGTATGGTAACCAAGCCGGTGGCTGTAGCGCTGGACTTTGCCTCAGAGCCAGCACAGACGGTCCGAGACATGTCCAGCCTCAGTAACCACAGATAGGTGCTTAAACCCAGGGAGACAACATATGTCATTAAAACATCCTCATAATGAGGCACATTCAGACGCCCCTTTGCTGCTATAACAGCATCCAGTCACCTGGGAAGGGATTCCACTAGATGTTGCTGAGGGGAATTCCGTGGGACTTCCATTCAGCCGCGCAAGGGCATTAGTGAGGTCGGCCACTGATGTTGGGCGTTTAGGCCTGGCTCACAGTCGGCGATTCAATTCATCCCAAAGGTGTTCAATGGGGTTGAGGCCAGGGTTCTGTGCAGGCCAGTCAAGGTATTCCACAACAATCTCGACAAATACTTTCTGTATGGACCTCACTTTGTGCATTGGTGCATTGTCATGCTGAAACAGGAAAGAGCCTTCCCCAAACTGTTGTCACAAAGTTGGAAGCACAGAATCGTCTAGAATGTCAGTGTATGCTGTAGTGTTAAGATTTCCCTTCACTGGAACTAAGGGGCCTAGCCGAACCATGAAAAACAGCCTCAGAATCATTATTCTCCATCCACCAAACTTTACAGTTGCCAGGATGTATTCGGGCAGGTAGCGTTCTCCTGGCTACCTCTAAACCCAGATTTTTCAGTCGGATTGCCAGATGGTGAAGCGTAATTCACCACTCCAGAGAACGCATTTCCACTGCTCCAGAGTCCCATTGCAGCGAGCTTTACACCACTCCACTTTACACTACACCACCCCACGCCGACGCTTGGCATTGCAAATGGTGATCTTAGGCTTCTGTGCGGCTGCTCAGCCATGGAAACCCATTTCATGAAGCTCTTGACGAACAATTCTTGTGCTGAAGTTACTTCCAGAGGCAATTTTGAACTCGGTAGTAAGTATTGCAACCAAGGACAGACACTTTTTTGCTAGCAGGACTGTTTTGCTAGCACAGACTGGAATATGTTCCGGGATTCATCCAATGGCATTGAGGAGTGTACCACCTCAGTCACCGGCTTCATCAACAACAATGTTGTCCCCACTTTGACCGTACGTACATATCCCAACCAGAAGCCATGGATTAAAGGCAACATCCTCACAGAGCTAAAGGCTAGAGCTGCTGCTTTCAAGGAGCGGGACACTAATCCGGATGCTTATAAGAAATCCCACTATGCCCTCAGATGAACCATCTAACAGGCAATAACACATGATTCCATATGTGTTATTTCATAGTTTTGACATCTTCACTATTATTCTACAATGTAGAAATTGTAAAAAAAATTAAGAAAAACCCTGGAATGAGTAGGTGTGTCCAAACTTTCGACTGGTACTGTACATAATTTGAAGAAAAACATAATTGTGGCAATTCATATCTTGCAGTAAAACTGCAAATAAGATTTACATTTCAAGAGAAGGCAGGTTAAATGTTAAGGCTTTAATGTTCTTTCACTTAGAAAATAGTCTGGATCATATAGTCCTAGGCCTAGACGATAACCAAAATGACTAACAATGCACTGAATTCATATAACTTCACAAATGTAAATTGTAAAGTCAAATCCTTCTTGCTTATGATAGTCCATCATATTTGATGATGACTTCCTATCCTGAGTTAACAGTGAATTCGTTTGTGACTGTAGAGTCCAATCCGAGATCCACTGACTTTATATGCAGTCTGTGGTGGTGGGGGCAGGCATGGTTGCATGTCTCCTGAGCTGTTTTTGCTGTCTCTTTGTGCTCCTCTCCTCTTCCCACCTCTGTACACCGCTCTGGTAGAGCTGCCGCCAGGTGGAACGGTTGGCAGCAGCATCCTCCAGGTCTGTGGGTTCGATGTTGCACTTCTTCAGCAACATTTTTAGCTGGTCCTTGTAGTGCTTCATCTGCCCGCCTACAGACCGCCGGGCAAGATGTAGCTGGCCATACAGGATCTTCCGCTGCAAGTGCTCCTGAGATATTCTAATGACATGCCCAAGCCAGCACAGTTGGTGTTGGGTGACCATGGCCTCCATACTCTTGCAGGTGGTCTTAGCAAGTATTGCACCAGGTGATTAAAACAGGGTTGCACCAGGTGATTCCCAGGATGCGCTGCAGGCATCTTATGTGGAATTGCTTCACAGCTGTAAAGTGTGGGGATGCAGACAGCTTGATAGACAGTGACTTTGGTTGGGAGGTTGAGATCCCTGTTTTGGAAGACCCTGCATCTGAGTTTCCCGAAGGCAGCTGATGCTTGCTTGATGCTATTTTGAATTTCGAGGTTATTGCTGCCCAGGTATTTGAAGGACGGAACTATTGCCATTGATTTGTGTTCAATGGTGAAGACCGGCATGGTGGGTAGAGGACTACCACCTCTGTCTTGCTGGTGTTGATAGACAGGCCCATCTTGCTATAGACCCTCACAGCCTCTACAATGATGGACTGAAGGTCTTCCGGAGTGTGGGTAACAAGAGCACAGTCATCAGCATACTGCAACTCAAGAACCCTCTCCGTCAAAACCTTGGTTGTTGCTTGGAGCCTCCTGATGTTGAATAGGTTTCCATCCAGCGTGAAGTCCACCGCAACACCACTGCTGTCCTCAAGATCCTTGTGGAGAAGCTGGGTGACACATAGGAGGGAGATCTTAGAGTACCGGTGCCTTCACACACCCCTGCCTCTCACCGACGCTTACTCCAAAGGGCACTGACTCCTGCCCTCCTATAGCCACCCAAGCCATCATGGAACTCGCAAAGGATGTTGACAAATTTGTCAGGACAGGCAAATGTTAGTAGAATGACCCATAGTAGTTCCCTGCTCACAGTGTTGAAGGCCTTGGAGAGGTCGACAAAGGCCATGAAAAGGTCCTGATGTTGTTCACGGCACTTCACCTGGAGTTGCCTTACTACTCCTGTTCTTTCTGAAGCCGCATTTTGACTCTGGCAGCAGTTTCTCTGTGATGTTGTTCACCAGCCTGTGTAGCATCACCTTGGCCAGGACCTTGCTGGAAAAAAACAGAAGGGATATCTCCTGGCTGTTGCTGCAGATGGACTTATCACCATTGTTCTTATAGATGGTGACAATGTTTGCTTCCTGCCACTGTTGGGGGACGATCTCCCGGTCCCAAACCGGGAGATGTACTGGTAGGGCATTCTGGTGCACAAGTAACCTCCCTTCTTAAGTAGTTCTGCCGGGCTGCTGTCAACGCCAGGAGTCATGTTGTTCTTGAGGGAACGGATAGCTGATAACACCTCTTGGAAGGTTGCGAATGGTTGAGGTTTCGAATGGGTGGACAGACAGGCAGTTCTTCCAGGATGGAGTGGTCCGTAGGAGAATGATGATTGAGTAGTGCTTCAAAGGGGTCAGCCCACCTCATCAGGATCTGGTTTTGGTCCTTCAAGAAAGTCAGACCATCAGCGGGTTTCATGGGGGTGATGGAGAGACTTCTAGGGCCATGGATAGCTTTAGTTGAGTTGTAGAAATTGTGCATGTCATTTTGTCAGCATAAATTTGGATTTTACTGTGCCTTATTCATCCACCATTCGTTCTGCAGAGCATGCAAAGTTGTTTGTACTTCCTTGCGCGATGCACGCCATTGCTTGCGAAGGGTAGCAGATGTTGGGCTGTTGAGAGTAGTGCTTTGTTGCCTTTGTGCATATTGTCCAGTAGGGCTGTGATGGTGTCAGAGTTGTCATCGAAACAGTCCTGATGTTTCCTACCTCTGTAGCCAATGGAGTGAGCCACTGCCCGATAGAGCACTGAGCTAATAGATCCATGGGGTCCTCTGCGCTCAGAAGAGGCTCAGACCCCTCAGCTTTTCAGCGACAGAGCGACAGAACTCGTCCCCTACTGCAGCTTTCTCAAGCGGGATACAGTGCAGACGCCTCTTACTGGACATCTGCAGGCATTGGTATTCTCACCTGGAGTTTAGACGGTATCATACGGGATCCGTCCAGCATTCTGCGCCCCTAATGGCACATCGTATCAAATCAAATGTATTTATATAGCCCTTCGTACATCAGCTGATATCTCAAAGTGCTGTACAGAAACCCAGCCTAAAACCCCAAACAGCAAGCAATGCAGGCGTAGAAGCACGGTGGCTAGGAAGAACTCCAGAGAAAGGCCAAAACCTAGGAAGAAACCTAGAGAGGAACCAGGCTATGTGATGTGGCCAGTCCTCTTCCGGCTGTGCCGGGTGGCACATGTCAGCAGGACGACATTAGTGTCAGAACGTCTCACTATGACGTAGTCAATCAGGTGCCAGTGTTTGGAGCATGGGTGCATCCATGATGATTTATATTTGTTCTTCTGTTGGAGCAAGGTTTAGTGACAATGAGATTGTGCGCATCACAGAGTGAGCAATCTCATTGACCTGGCCAACTCCATACCTACTCAGCACTCCACTCCATATCCTGTTGTTCTGTCCCACCCTAGTGTTGAAGTCACCCAGCAGAAAGATCTTGTAATTCCTGGGGATGCGGTGAAGGGCCTCATCTAGTGACTGGTAGAAGCAGTCCTTTGCCTCATTTCCAGATGGTAACGTTGGTGTGTGCTTCTACACCTGCATTGCTTGCTGTTTGGGGTTTTAGGCTGGGTTTCTGTACCGCACTTTGTGACATCAGCTGATGTAAGAAGGGTGTTATAAATACATTTGATTGATTGAATTTGATTGATATGCACTGAGAAGAGTAGCATAACACCTCTTGGCTAGGGGGATACAGAGAGATATGAGTCTTTCACATATGCCGACAGGTGTTTCAGTGAGGCTTGATAGGAGTCTGTTCTTAATTGCCATTCCCACACCGTGCCAATGTTGTCCACCAGGAGGGTAACCTTTCCAGAAGAAGGTGTGACCTTCTCCCACAATACCACAACAAATTTTCCAATCTGGGAGGTACATTTTTATAAGGTATTAATTCATTTCGCTGTGCATTTTCGAAGGAATCAAGCCATTTAGAATGTACCAGAGGCCACCAAAATATAGGTAGTTTGGCAAAAATTATATAACCCAGGGGGCCAAACTCCTCTGGAACCCCCCATCAATCTAAACGTCAATCTCAACACCCCCGCTCCCGAGCACTACACAGCTGATTCAAATAATCAAAGCTGATGATGAGTTGTGTATTTGAATCAGCTGTGTAGTGCTAAGGCAAAAAACAAATCGTGCACCCAGGGGGGGGCCCAGGACTGAGTTTGGGAAACCCTGACCAAACGTAGCCGGCGTTTCTTTCTTTCTGGTCCTGACAAGAAAACAATACTGTCAGTAGAGGTTCTCTTCTCCACTGTTCAACCAGTCAAGCAAATGTAGAAGAGGAGTTACGATGGAGTGTCGCCTTATTAACGTCCAAAAGCGGAAGTCGCGTCACAGGCTCTCATTTCCTTTCCCCTGAAAACCAGATGCATCCGGTTGTAAGATGCCCCGCTAAGGGTCGAGCAATTGTTAAATTCGACATAGAAAGGGTTTGAATCTTGCGGATGGTGCAGGGAATCTTGCGGATGGTGCAGGATTTTGTGTGACCTCTCCGAGACCCTCTTGTGCTGTGAGAGGCTGCATTATAAAGCTCTGCCTGGAGACCAATATTCACACATACTGCTGTGTGTGCGCACCAACTAAACCCACCAGATGTGCTTGTAAATGCCACCTGCTGTTTTTAAAGGGGTCGGCTGGCTCGACGCTGGGTCAAGCCTCTCCCCCAATTAGACTCTATAGCGGCGCGGCAGGGCAGGTAACGGTCCTCACAGCCACTCTCTTTAACTCACACATACACACAGTGTGACATCTACTGAGTGGGCTCAGCACTGTTACAGTGGAGCCTTTCTCTGCCCTCAATTTCCAGCTCTCACTGGTTTTAAAGCCACAGGCAGGTCATATTACACAGGCGGTCTGGGAGTTCAAGCCTTTTGTTCAGCATTTGCGTACAGTGTGTGTATACATTAGGCAGGCCAGGCAGACGGTACTATTTGTGTACTTGGAATGGTAAAGATAACAGATGGCACTCATGCGTGTCTCTGTGGGAGGTGTGTGTGGAGGGGGGGGACACGTGCATGTATAGACTTGTTGACTATGAAAGGGTGTGTGTGTTTCTGTGTGTGTGGGAGGTGTGTGTGCTCGCATGTGAGGGGTTGATTAGTGACGCGGGTGTGTGTGTGTGTGTGTACAGGGAAAGCGAAGAGACCTGCAGATGAACTGTTTCTGTACTAGCGAGGCGCTATTCAGGAGAGGAGGGAGGTATGGGTGAAGAGAGGGAAAGGACATGAGTAGAGAGGAGAGAAAGGGGGGGATGAGGGAGGGGGAATCCGAAGCGTGCCTGCCACAGTGTGTCCACGAGTTCAGCCAGAGTTCACCCGAGAGAATGTGCTAGAATCATGGGTCACAAAGGACACTCTGACCACTCTATCACACCCACTCATAACACACTCACACACAGGTAGAGACTAAACACACACACACTTACGTTTTCACACACACATTTATACTTACACTCTCACTTGCACATACCAACAGACTTGCATAGTCTCACACACATATGCTCCCCCCGACACTATCATGCCTATTAATCAAGCAGTGATATTGATGTGATACCATCGCGTACAGAAGAAAAGCTGTGAAATTATCGAAGGGAATGATGGGGAGTTTACAGACAGTCCTCGCTACTGTAGTTGAGTTTCTCATCACATAACCTTCTTCACTGTGGCCATTGGCGTGGGATTTTAGAGGCCCTCCTGTTGGCCGCAGTGAATTTTCTTTGCTGTTTGAAAGCAAATTTCCTGCAATTCTACACATTTTTTCATGTGGCGGAGAGAAAAGTGTGCAGTTTTAAATCTAATTTCAATGGCTAATTTCCATGGCTTATGCTATGAGGGACTCAAACATTTTATAACAAAATCAACGAGGGCTCGGCGCATGCCATGACAAAAATACTCCTGAATGTATCATTTTTGAAATGATAGATTTTCCCTGACTGTCTAGCTTTTATTTCGTTCATTGTTAGTCCTAATAGATGGTCTTATTTAAAAATATATATATAGCTCCATTCTCTTTTCTACATACTTTATATCTGGTTTGTCATTTAAGTTTACACTGAAAACATACCCCCAAAAGTATATAGATTTGTACTTCATTTTCACCGGTTGGACATAGGCAGTCCGGAAAAACACTTAGACAGCCAGCAGTACATGAAGATCTCTCCCTTTACCCTCTGTATGACTGCTCAGACCACGTCTCCAGGAACACACACACACCAGGAAACAAACAAGTCAATGAGAAGCAGAAGTTGTTGGATGATCTGCGCTCCCCTGCTCTCCTGCCCTGCTCATGAACCCCCCCCCACACACACACTCTCTCTCTCTCTCTCTCTCTCTCTCTCTCTCTCTCTTCTCTCTCTCTCTCTCTCTCTCGCTCTCTCACTCTCTCTCTCTCTCACTCACTCACACTCCCTTTCCCTCGGTCCTGGCAGCCCTCTAGAGCCAGCTCAATTACAATTCCCAAACAAAGGGGGAGAGAAGCACTCCTCACACCCCCTCAGCACACTGTCAACCCAGTCCCAGACATTCCTTCACTACAAATACACTACACTGCAATGAGGAGAAACAGAACATTAGACCCACATTTTCAAAACCCACAAATGGGAACTATATACAGTCATAATTGACCTAGGTAGCGTTGTTGGTGATCTGTTAGAGATGTTATTCATTTATTATCCAATGTCCAGAGTCATGGCATCAGATTTAGACACTTATTCAATCTATTCAACTGAACCAGGGCAAAATCTACAGTATGCACAAAGCAAACACAAGTTCACCTATTCTCTTTCTATCCCAACATTGAAAATGAGCATGGCAATAGCAGAGATTTGACAGTGAAACCACAGGGATGGAAAGTGAGAGGAGAGGAATTGTTTTATTTTGTCAACCCTGCGTAAGAAATACCAGACAGACATGCTAATGAGGTGTCTCGCCACAAGCCATCTACACACTGCTACGGAATGTGTTTTAGCATGATCACCATTCCACATCTCTAAGAGGATGGGGGTTATTCCACCAGCATTGCAAGTTATAAACTTCTGTATCTTCTAGACCAGGTATTCCCCCAGGGGTATGTGCAATTCAATTCAGAGTTGCAGAGAAAAAGCCATATCTCAGACTGGCCAATAAAAATAAAAGATTAAGATGGGCAAAAGAACATCCCCGGACTCGCCTCTTCACTGTTGACATTGAGACTGGTGTTTTGCGGGTACTATTTAATGAAGCTGCCAGTTGAGGACTTGTGATGCGTCAGTTTCTCAAACTAAACACTCTAATGTACTTGTCCTATTGCTCCGTTGTGCACCGGGGCCTCCCACTCCTCTTTCTATTCTGTTTAGAGCCAGTTTGCGCTGTTCTGTGAAGGGAGTAGTACACAGCATTGTACGAGATCTTCAGTTTCTTGGCAATTTCTCACATGGAATAGTGTTCATTTCTCAGAACAAGAATATACTGACGAGTTTCAGAAGAAAGTCTGTTCATGGCCAATTTGAGCCTGTAATTGAACACACAAATGCTGATACTCCAGATACTTAACTAGTCTAAAGAAGGCCATTTTTATTGCTTCTTTATTTAAACAACAGTTTCCAGCTGTGCTAACATAATTGCAAAAGGGTTTTCTAATGAAAAGGCAATTAGCCTTTTAAAATTATAAACTTGGATTAGCTAACACAACGTGGCATTGGAACACAGGAGTGATGGTTGCTGATAACGGGCCTCTGTATGCCTATGTAGATATTACATTCAAAATCAGCTGTTTCCAGCTACAATAGTCATTTATAAATGTTGTAACTTCTTAGGGATAGCGGGCAGTATTCGGAAGTTTGGATGACTGAGGTGCTCAACTGCCTGTTTGGATGACTGAGGTGTAAACTGCCTGTTACTCAGGCCCAGAAGCTAGGATATGCATATAATAGAAATAGAAAACACTCTAAAGTTTCCAAAACTGTTAAAATAATGTCTGTGAGTATAACAGAACTGATATGGCAGGCAAAAACCCGAGGAGAATCCACCCAGACTTTTTCTTTTTGAGCTCACCACTCACTGTAATGGCTGTCTATGGGAAAATCAATGGAATACCTCCCAGATTGCAGATAGCAGGCTTCCAGTAGATGTCAACAGTCTTTAGAAAGAGTTTCAGGCTTGTTTTTTGAAAAATAAGCTAGAATTTGAAGGTTTTCTAGGTGGCTCCCATTTTGGCTGTAGTATTGTGGCGCACGTGGATGAGGGCGTGCACTTCCTTATTTATCTCCGGAAATGAACTTACTACTCTTACATTTTATTGTTTATTTACGTATTAGGGTACCTGAGGATTGATTAGAAACGTTGTTTGACTTGTTTGGGCAAAGTTTATTGGTAACCTTTGGAATTCATTTGTATGCATTTTGAATGAGGGAAACCGGTGGATTAATGAATCAAGCGCGCCAACTAAACTGACTTTTTTGGGACTTTAAGAAGGACTTTATCGAACAAAACGACCATTTGTTATGTAGCTGGGACCCTTGGGATTGCAAACAGAGGAAGATCTTCAAAGGTAAGTGATTTATTTTATCGCTATTTCTGACTTTCGTGACGTGACGCCTCTGCTTGTTAGGAAAATGTTTGTAATGCTTTTGTACGCGGGGCGCTGTCCTTTCACCGTAAAGCCTTTTTGAAATCTGACAAAGCGGCTGGATTAACTTCTTGACGCTACCCATCCCTTTAGTGGGATAATTGTCATCAACAACCGCTGAATTGCATAGCGCTACTTTCAAATAATATTACTAAAAATATTTATATTCATGCAATCACAAGTGCAATATAGCAAAACACAGCTTAACCTTTTGTTAATCCACCTGTTGTGTCAGATTTTGAAAATATGTTTTACAGCGAAAGCAATCCAAGCATTTGTGTAAGTTTATCGATCGCTCGACAAAACATTATGTACACCTAGCATCAAGTAGCTTGGTCACGAAAAGCAATCAAATGAAATGTTTACCTTGTTTTCACTCACGAGATTCCCAGTTACACAATAAATGTTCCTTTTGTTCCATAAAGATTATTTTTATATCCAAAATACCTCCGTTTGTTTGGCGCGTTATGTTCAGAAATCCACAGGAAAGAGTGGTCACGACAACGCAGACAAATTCCAAATAGTATCCGTAATGTCCACAGAAACATGTCAAGTGTTTTTTATAATCAATCCTCAGGTTGTTTTTAAAATATATAATCGATAATATATCAACCGCAACTGTCTTTCTCAGTAGGAGAGGGAAAGGCAATGGCTGCCCAAACTCTGTTGCTCCAAGCAAAACGCTGCTGGCACCCGGCCATACAATGACGCAATGTTTTTTTTTCTCTTTTCAAAATAAAAGCCTGAAACTATGTCTAAAGACTGACACCTTGAGGAAGCGAAAGAGAAAAGGAATCTGGTTGATATCCCTTTAAATGGAGCAAAGGCAGGCTATGGAACATGGAGTTTTCAAAATAGAAGCCACTTGCTGGTTTGATTTTCCTCAGGGTTTCGCCTGCAATATCAGTTCTGTTATACTCACAGACAATATTTTGACAGTTTTGGAAACTTTCGAGTGTTTTCTATCCTAATCTGTCAATTATATGCATATTCTAGCATCTGGTCCTGAGAAATAGGCCGTTTACTTTGGGAACATTATTTTTCCAAACATAAAAATAGTGCCCCCTAGCTTCGAGGTTAACAAGAAGTTAAGCTTTTAAACGATGTAAGACACTCGTATTTTCATGAATGTTTAATATTACGAATTTTGAATTTCGGGCTCTGCAATTTCACCGGATGTTGTCGAGGTGGAGCGCTAGCGGCACGCCTAGCCCAATGTCTACACTGTATTTCTGATCAATTTGATGTTATTTTAATGGACAAAAAAATAGCTTTTCTTTCAAAAACGAGGACATTTCTAAGTGGCCCCAAACTTTTGAACGGTAGTGTATATTGTCTTTTAACCAACTATACCTCTCTACCATGCATGCCATAACAAAACACACTTGTGCCTAATGCTGTTCAGTGTTCATCTTGCCCAGACCATACTTCTTTCTGCCCAATAGCACCAATACCCCTAGCCTCCTAGGCACTTGAGAGAATGGGAGAAGTGTGTAACTAATACAGCACAAATTCCACCCAGCCTTCTAGATGGCATAGTGGAGTTATTAGCATATGCATGAATTATCCATCCGATCCTCTCTGAACTACATGAAGTGCCTATGGCCAGGGGCAATGTGGGAGACTGGGCAGTGCTGTCTCTTGGAGGAAAACGACTGGAGTTGGTTAGTGTGTGTTTTTGTGCTGGGCTAGGGCCTGAACTCCTGACGGCAGGCTGGTCCTCCTCCAGGCCCCTGAGCCTGAACCAAAGCCACACTGCCATTCTAGTCGACCTGGCTTGTCCTAAGCTATTCACACTGATATGAAGCTGTTGAGCTGTGGTTTTTCCCCCCAATTTTTCACCTGTGGCTGACATCGGCCGGCGCCTCTCTCCGTCTCTTTGTCCACACACACCCACCTACCTACCCAGCCAGCCAGCCAGAGGAGCCCTACAGCCCCCTGGTTCCCGGCGCCCAGCCTTCCCACAAGCTCCCATTCCACCTTAGCAGCGGCTCCAGCTGCAGACATCCTGGAACCTGTCTCGCCCCAAGAAAAGCAAACCCCCGCAGCCCAGCCCAGTAGAGCAGAGCAGCACAGTGCCGTCTTTGTAAATTCACTGAGCCCCATTGGTCCCTAATCAAAAGACTGCAGCCCGGGAAGATTCAAGCCAGATGTGGGAATTCCAGCCGGGCCTGGGCTGACTCTGGCAGCCAGGAAAAAGAGGGGGTGATGAGAGGGGGGGGGGTCGTCTGAAGGGGAAGTGAGACCAGACCTGGGCCTGGCACCGGCCGGCTGGCACTAAGGCACTGTGTGACCTCTTCACCTCTCAACAGCCTCACAGGTCCTTTCCAGTCGGAATCACTCTCAACTAGTGCTCTATATACCACCTTACGCACTGTGTTGAGCTGCCATGTTGACCTAACATATTGATACTCTGTATTTGACTGCTATGTAACGCTGCTGTGCTAAGCTGTTATGTTGATGCTGTGTATTTGGTTAAAGCTGCTATACTGAGCTTTTCTTATATTGATCCTCTGTATTTAGCAGCTACACTGACTACTGCTGACGATGCTCTGTGTTCCCACAGAAGGTGGAGAGTGCTGCGGGTGAGGAAGCCGCGCTGCTGTAAGGGACCCCAGGGCCTGCAGGCCCGCTCCTCCTCCACCCAAGCCTACGGACAGGAGCAGCTCTTCCACCTCACTGACAACATCCACTCTGAGTTGTGAGTCACACTCCTGCTCTGAGCTCCCAGTTAAGCCACTATCTGGCCAGTCACAGTGGCCACAGTGTGTGCAGGATTTTGTTTCCAGCCCAGCTCTAACACACTTGATTCCACTCATCATAGTATTTCATTTAGATCACGATGAGTTGATGAGTCAGGTGGGTTAGTGATGGGCTGGAACAAAAGCCTGCTGAAGGTGTTTGAAAAAGACAGCTGAAGGTTTGGAGAAACAGCCATCTCTGATTAATATTGCATCACATGGAAAAAAGTTGAGTTATATTTCGAATGAAATGTACGTTTTAAGTTCATTAATACATATTTAGTATTTCTAGAGTGAGAAAGAGACATGAAATCCCTGGCACAGACGGGGCACTAGCCTGTATCCAGTATCTCCGCTGGGCCTGAGAGCATTTGTCACCTCACAGGCTAATAAATCCAGAGAGCCAGCAGAACCCTGTCTCTAGCCCCTTACCTCTGACCCTAGAGGTGTTAACCAGCCAAATACTCAGCTCAGCCTCTGGGCTTTCTGGCCCACACTTCACTCTTCCAATGGGACTGCTGCTCACACCATGTTTGTTTACGTTAGCATGTGTGTGTGCATGTATTTTACACGGCTCATGCATGTGTGCTAGGGTATGTGGCAGGGTCTACAGACAGTCACGGACGACAAAGGGAAAACCAGACACATCGCGGACACAGACGTCTTGCTTCCAGACAAGCTAAACACCTTTCTTCGCCCGCTTTGATGATAACACAGTGCCACCGACACGGCCCGCTACCAAGGACTGTGGGCTCTCCTTCTCTGTGGCCGACGTCAGTAAGACATTTACACGTGTTAACCTTCGCCTTCGCAAGGCTGCCGGCCCAGACGGCATCCCTAGCCGTGTCCTCAGAGCATGCGCAGACCAGCTGGCGGGAGTGTTTACGGACATATTCAATCTCTCCCTCTCCCAGTCTGTTGTCCCTACTTGCTTCCAGAAGTCCACCATTTTTCCTGCACCCAAGAAAGCCAAGGTAACTGAACGAATTGACAATCGCCTCGTAGCACTCCTGTCATAATGAAGTGCATTAGGGCTCCCGAGTGGGTCAGCGGTGTAAGGCACTGTATCTCAGTGCAAGTGGCGTCACTACAGCCCCTGCTTCGAATACAGGCTGTATCACATCCGGACGTGATTGGGAGTCCCACAGGGCGGCGCACAACTGGCCCAGCGTCGTCCAGGGTAGGCCGTCATTGTAAATAAGAATTTATTCTTCATTGACTTGGCTAGTTAAATGTTTTATTTTCGTTTTTATTGTCAAGGGTCATATCACCTCTACCTTACCTGACACCCTGGACCCACTTCAATTATCTTACCACCCAAATGGATCCACACACGATATAATCGCCATCGCACTACACACTGCCCTCTCTCATCTGAACAAGAGGAATTCCTATGTAAGAATGTTGTTCATTGACTATAGCTCAGCATTCAACACCATAATACTCTCCAAGCTCATCATTAAGCTCGAGGCCCTGGGTCTGAACCCTGCCCTGTGCAACTGCGTCCTGGACTTCCTGACAGGCTGCTCCCAGGTGGTGAAGGTAGGAAAAAACACCTCCACTTCGCTGATCCTCAACACTGGGGCCCCACAAGGATGCGTGCTCAGACCCCACCTGTACTCAGGATGCGTGCTCCGCACCAGCAGTGGCGTAGCCATGCCCTTCCCAACAGAAGCCTATGGTAAGGCTTCCACAAACCTATAAGAACTCTTCTGTAGTGTTAATACAATTATTAAGACCATATTTCATTATTATTGTATTTATTTATGCACATTCTAGCCTATAATGTCCAATAATTATGTATTTGTTTTGCTAATATTGCTAAGGATTTTCATAGGTTGCCACAATGCTAAATCAGTCTAATTTTCCCTAATGTCCTCATACGTTCATGTGAAGAGCGAGAATCTTGCTGCGAAAATCTCTCAAGAAATCAACTATGCCAAGAGACTTTACTATGAGCAGCAACTTATGAGACTGAAGACTGCATTCTATTGCACTCATAAATGACTCATGTAAAGAGTGGCACATTCACATATTCTTCCTGTTTCTGCCCACTAAAGTATGGTCGTCTTTAATTGGTTGCGATAACGTCTGAAGATATGATCCACTAGGGCAGTGGTTCCCAAACTTTTTATAGTCCCGTACCCCTTTGAATGTTCAACCTCCAACTGTGTACCCTCTAGCACTAGGGTCAGTGCACTCTCAAATGTTGTTTGCCATCATTGTAAGCCTGCCACACACTATACGATACATTTATTAAACATAAGAATGAGTGTGAGTTTTGCCACAACCTGGCCCGTGGGAAGTGACAAAGAGCTATTATAGGACCAGGGCACAAATAATAATATAATAATCAATAATTTTGCTCATTATGTAGTCATCTTACATACAAAACCTTATTTGTTCATCAGAAATGGTGAATAACTCACCACAGGTTAGTGAGAAGGGTGTGCTTGAACGGATGCACATAACTCTGTTGGGTTATATTGGAGAAAGTCTCCGTCTTAAACAATTTCCCACACAGCCTGTGCCTGTATTTAGTTTTCATGCTAGTGAGGGCCGAGAATACACTCTCACGTAGGTGGTTGCAAAGGGCATCAGTGTCTTAACAGCGAGATTTGCCAAGGCAAGAAACTCTTATCGAGTCCAGAAATCTGGCTTTGGCTTCTGATTTAAATGACATTTTCACAGAACCTCTTGTCGTAATTTCAATGAGGTTCTCTTGTTCAGATATCAGTAAGTGGACTGGAGGCACGTCATCATGCAAGCGGTCAGACAAGTGAAAATTATGCTCAGTTAAAGAGAACTTTAAGCTCATCTCTCAATTTAAAAAAACGTGTCTATACTTTTCCCCTTGATAATCAGCGCACTTCTGTATGTTGTAAAAGCGTTACATGGTTGCTGCCCATATCATTGCAAAATGCATAAAATACACGAGAGTTCAGGGGCCTTGCTTTAACAAAGTTAACTATTTTCACTATATTGTCCAACACGTCTTTCAAGCTGTCAGGTATTCCCTTTGGCAGTGAAATGAGGAAACTCAGGCGAGGAAATAATCGGGTCCGGATTGGCCACCGCTGCACCTCTTTCAGTAGCGCAACATAGTTTAGACTTAGAGGGTCCGACATCCCAAGAATTGCAAACGGGTGTTTTAATGACTTCTGTATATTTAGAGCACAATATGATGAATGTAAGATGGTGCTGGAGCAGAAGGCAGATGATTTACGTGCCATCAACCAATTGTGTTTTTTTGTTTGTTTATCTGCATTGTTTGTAACTTTATTTTGTACATAATGTTGCCGCTACCGTCTCTTATGACCGAAAATAACTTCTAGACATCAGAACTGCGATCACTCACCACGGACTAGCAGAATCCTTTTTCTTCTTTCACAACTCTGACGAGCCCGAAGCGGAGGATATACGGCTCCCTCGAGAAAAGACCCCGACCCCCGTGATCTGTGTGAAGAGGAGGCAGAGAAAGAGGGGCTGCCTTCTGAGAATTCGAAGGCGATCGAATAAACCCCTACTTCCCTCCCTCAATTCTGCTAGCAAATGTGCAATCTTTGGACAATAAAATTGAGTTACGTGGAAGATTACACTACCAACGGGACATTAAACACTTTAACATCTTATGCTTCACGGGGTCGTGGCTGAACGTTGACAATATCAACATACAGCTGCTGTCTGGTTATACGATGTACCGACAGGATAGAACAGCGGTGTCTCGTAAGACAAGGGACGGCGGACTATGTATTTTTGTAAATAACAGCTGGTGCACTATATCTAAAGAAGTCTCGAGCTATTGCTCGCCTGAGGTAGACTATATTATGATAAGCTGTAGACCACACTACCTACCGAGAGAGTTCTCATCTGTACTCTTTGTAGCTGTTTACATACCACCTCAGTCAGAGGTTGGCACTAATACAGCATTGAATGAGCTGTATTACGCCATAAGCAAACAAGAAAACCCTCACCCAGAGGTGGCGCTCCTAATAGCCTGGGACTTTAATGCAGGGAAACTTACATCAGTTTTACAAAATTTCTATCAACATTAAATGTGCAACCAGAGGAAAAATAACTCTGGACCACCTATACTGCAGACACAGAGACTAGTGTCTGCAGTATAGCTCTCCCTCGCCATCCATTTGGCAAATCTGATGACCATTATTCTATCCTCCTGATTCCTGCTTACAAGCAAAAATTAATGCAGGAAGCACCAATGACTAGATCAGTAAAAAAGTGGTCAGATGAAGCAGATGCTAATCTACAGGAGGACTGTTTTGCAATCAAGATTGTGTGATCACGCTCTCCGCAGCCGATGTGAGTAAGACCTTTAGACAGGTCAACATTCACATGGCCACAGGGCCAGACGGATTACCAGGATGTGTACTCCGAGCATGCGCAAACCAACTGGCAAGTGTCTTCACTGATATTTTCAACCTCTCCCTGTCTGAGTCTGTAATACCAACATGTTTTAAGCAGACCACCATAATGCCTGTGCCCAAGAACACTAACGTAACCTGCCTAAATGACTATTGACCCGTAGCACTCACGTCTGTAGCCATGAAGTGCTTTGAAAGGCTGGTCATGGCTCACATCAACACCATCATCCCAGAAACCCTAGACCCACTCCAATTTGCATACAGCCCCAACATATCCACAGATAATGCAATCTCTTGCACTCCACACTGCCCTTTCCTACGTGGACAAAAGGAACACCTAATGTGAGAATGCTATTCATTGACTACTGCTTAGCATTCAACACCATAGTGCCCTCAAAGCTCATCAATAAGCTAAGGACCCTGGGACTAAACACCTCCCTCTGCAACTGGATACTGAACTTCCTGATGGGGCGCCTCCAGGTGGTAAGGGTAGGTAACAACACATCCGCCATGCTGATCCTCAACACAGGGGCCCCCCCGGGGTGCGTGCTCAGCCCTCTCCTGTACTCCCTGTTCACTCCTGACTGCACGGCCAGGCACGACTCAAATACCATCATTACATTTTCCGATGACACAACAGTGGGCCTGATCACCGACAACAACAAGACAGCCTATAGGGAGGAGGTCAGAGACCTGGTCGTGTGGTGCCAGGACAACAACCTCTCTCTCAACGTGATCAAGACAAAGGAGGTGATTGTGGACAACAGGAAAAAGAGGACCGAGCATGCCCACATTCTCATCGACAGGGCTGCAGTGAAGCAGGTTGAGAGCTTCAAGTTCATTGGTTTCCACATTACCAACAAACTAACATGGTCCAAACACACCAAGACAGTCATGAATAGGACAAAACCTATTCCCCCTCAGGAGACTGAAAAGATTTGGCATGGATCCTCAGATGCTCAAAAGGTTCTACAGCTGCACCATCGAGAGCATCCTGACTGGTTGCATCACTTCCTGGTATGGCAACTGCACAGCCTCCGACCTCAAGGCAATACAGGTGGTAGTGCGAACGGCCCAAGCTTCCTGCCGTCCAGGAGCTCTATACCAGGCGATGTCAGAGGAAGGCCCTAAAATTGTCAAAGACTCCAGCCAGCCTCATAGACTGTTCTCTCTGCTACCACAGGGCAAGTGGTACCGGAGCGCCAAGTCTAGGTCCAAGAGGCTTCTAAACAGCTTCTACCCCCAAGCCATAAGACTCCTGAACATCTGGTCAAATGGCTACCCAGACTATTTGCATTGCCCCTCCCCTCTCCAAACCACTGCCACTCTCTGTTGTCATCTATGCATAGTCACTTTAATAACTCTACCTACATGTACATACTACCTCAACTCTGTACCGGAACACCCCCCCACCCCTGTATTTATTGTTATTTTTTACCGCTGCTCTTTAATTACTTGTTACTTTTCTCTTATTCTTATCCATATTTTTTTGAAACTGCACTGTTGGTTAGGGGCTCATAAATAACCTGTTGTATTCGGTGCATGTGACTAATAAAATTTGATTTGAAATGTTTTATTTTACTAAGATGTTTCTACGATAATACTTATACTATATTTCAGTAGCTGTACACATACGAGTGGTGTTATATATGTATGCGAATAGACACCTATGTACATATAGCTACGTACCAAAATAACACTATAGCTATGTACATATCGAGGGTGGAGAAAAAATATAATAACATTATGGAGGTTTATATGAAGTGAAATGCTGTACAAAACTGCCATTAAAATGTTTTTTATTTTGTGTATAAAAGGATTTTCGAGTTGAATGAATTGCACTGACACTTAGTTGGGACACACTGGCTGCTCTCACTCTCCACCTGGGCCACAACCACCACACAGGGAAGGCAGTCGGGAGAGCTGCCACTCAAGTCCCTAGGCTTTTACAATCATGGGTATCTGTATGCTTTTGGTCACCCTTTTATTGAATAAATGACCTTGTACTTTTTAGCCTATTTCTTCTGAGAGCTCTAGGTGTTGGGAATGTGTTCCTAAAACATTGAGTTTCTATCTACTGTGATCAGACCAGGGGCCTTACACTTCAAAGCTTGTGAAAGGTGGAAGGACTTGAACCTATGGAGGAGGAAGGTGAGTGAATGGATGACTTTGCTTATAATAAAGCACCACAACTGCAGTACTCAATACTATGGACTGTTTGTGCTTGTCACTGAACCAAATGTCACGATTTCCATATCTAGTGCACCCTTATTGTTTATTCACCCAAATTAAAGGCACAATCTAACTTTCATTTGTAGTCAAAAGTGCTGTCTCTGCACTGTCACTGCACAAATTAAAGACCCACCCCAGCCTCTAGGACCTCTTATCACCTGATTTACTTAACAAATGGCACATCTCAATAGGGGGTCCAGGTATCTCATGACATGGCACAAGTGAGGGGCACAAGTGATTTTAACTAGGCAAGTCAGTTAAAGAACAAATTCTTATTTACAATGACGGCCTACCAAAAGGCCTCCTGCGGGGACGGGGTCCTGGGATAAAAAATAAATACAATATAAATATTGGACAAAACACACATCACAACAAGAGAGACAACACAACAGTACATAGTACAACAGTACACAACAGACCAAAGACAACAAAACATGGTACGAGAATATTGGGGCACAGACAACATCACAAAGAGCAAGAAGGTAGCGACAACAATACATGGCGCCTCTATCGTTCCAGCCAATCACATCAGTGTGCACCCATCAGACCAACTTCTTGAATTGCAATCTCCTTGAATTTTGCAGTTGTGTCTAAAAAACACTTGCTCACTAATAGCTGGAATGTCAAAGTTTTTTTAGGGCTTTTAACAGCACCTCCCCCAGTTTCGTAGTAACAGTGATATGTTTGGGGGCTTTCAGCCCACCCAGAAGGGAGTACTTCATTATTCAATCATTTCAATGCAATAATAACTAAATTCAAAAGGCACTCGTACATCTGAGCTATTTCTTTTGCAGGTGCATGGTAACAGTTGGACAAGATGAGGGAAAAAGGAAACCTCACACGGCTCTTGATAGTATCACTGATCTTTAATAAGCTTATGTATCGGCCTCACGTAAGCTTATTAAACATCAGTGATGCTATCAAGAGCAGTGTGTGGTTTCCTTTTTCCCTCATCTAATACAACAATAACGCAAAGAGACAATTTGACCCTACTCAAATGATGACTATAGGTTGTGCTCTCCAACCTCAGTCTCCGTTAAGCTGTTACTGAAGTCGACTCCGCTGAAGTCCTTGGCCTGTGCTCCACCATCCCTCTTCTTGATTGACAAGTCGGTGGAGGCATGCCGTCTCCCCCTTGCTGGGGGCTAGTAGCTTGTTTGTCTCCTTGACTCCCTCCCAAGGGGACATGCTCTGCCTTTGTGATGGAGCAGTCGCCATGCCAACAAGGTGAATGGTTCTGAAGTTCTTTATGGTGGAGTTAACATAGAGATCCTATTATGTTACTGATATTCTAATGCCTAATTCTATGGGTGTTATTGTACATTGTTTATATTTGGGTCACAGAACAATAAGGGCCCATTCCATGAAATTAAAAATGATATATGCCTTTTAGCAGATATACAGTTCCTTCAGAAAGTATTTATATCTCTTGCCTTATTCCACATTTTGTTGTGTTACAGCCTGAATTCAAAATGGATTCAATCGATTTTTTTCTCAGCCATCTACACACAATACCCCATAATTACAAAACTAAAACATGTTTTTAGACATTTCAGCAATTTTATTGAAAATGAAATGCATAAATATTTAATTTACATAAGTATCCACACCTTGGGCAGCGATTACAGCTGTGAGTCTTTCCACGCCTTGATTGTGCAACATTTGCCCATTATTCTTTTCAGAATTCTTCAAGCTCTGTCAAATTGGTTGTTAATCATTGCTGGACAACAATTTTCAGGTCATGCCATAGATTTTCAAGTAGAATTAGGTCTCTCAGGAACATTCACTGTGTTCTTGGTAAGCAACTCCAGTGTAGATTTGGCCTTGTGTTTTGGGTCCTGCTGAAAGGTGAATTCATCTCCCAGTGTCTGGTGGAAAGCAGACGGAACCAGGTTTTCTTCTAGGATTTTGCCTGTACTTAGCTCCATTCCGTTTCTCCACAATGATGTTGATCCATCCTCAGTTTTCTCCTATCACAGCCATTAAACTATTTTAACTGTTTTAAAGTCACCATTGGCCTCATTGAGAAATCTGAATGAGGAAGATCTCCCTTATCTTTGTAGGAACTGGGTGTATTGATACACCATCCAAAGTGTAATTAATAACTTCACCATTCTGAAATGGATATTCAGTGTCAGCTTTTTGTTAATATAGGTGTCCTTATTTGTGAGGCATTGGAAAACCTCCCTGGTCTTTGTGGTTGGATCTGTGTTTGAAATTCACTACTCAACTGAGGTAGTCATTCAAAAATCACATTAAACACTATTGTTGCACACAGAGTGAGTCCATGCAACTTATTATGTGACTTGTTAGGAAGATTTTTACTCATGAACTTAATGAGGCTTTGCCTTAACAAAAGGGTTGAATACTTATTGACTCAAGACATTTCAGCCTTTAATTTTGAAATAACTCGTAAAAATGTACAAAAACGAAATTACACTGACATTGCGAGTTGAGAAAAAAAATCTAAATAGAATCCATTTTAAATCCAAGCTGGAACACAACAGAATGTGGGAAAAGTCAAGGGGTGTGAACAGTGGCGATGTGTCATTCAACGCTAAAATAAAAAAAATAAAAAAATGTGTCGTTGCCTGTTTTGCATGTTATTTTGGCATTAGTCACGTCAGTTTGCAAACAACGTAAAAGAATAAAAGAAGAATTAGTTAATAAAGCCGCATACAAACATGGTCTCTTTTTTTTCTTTCTTGAGCAAGGCAGCTGCAAAATGTAGGTGTTTCAGCCTAACTCAGTGCTTTCTGTGGTGGTGGGTTTGCAGCCAGCTGAAAATATGGAGTGCAGGGGTTGGTAATCTTCTCTAGTTGTGCCGTGATTTGGCACAGTGTTCAGTCAGTCATGGGTCACTACTTCACCTCAAAATCTACAGGGAGAGCTCGAAAATTAGACTTACATTAGAAGTGCCCTTCCAAGAAGGCTCAAGGTCATTGGCAACAGATAGAATTATGTCAAATCACATTATATGTACCATAGCTTTGAATGGACTGATCATGTCAACATCATACTTTGAAAATCTTAGCTAGCAGTCATCATGAATGAAGTTGACAATCTACTGGCAAATCCTTTTCAACCCTTGTCATGGAAATAAATTATAGATAAAACATGTTGGTGCTCATCGGCCATTGGACATAAACATTACACAACAAGTTGGAAATCGCAAATTCAACAATGAGTGGTTTGGAAGGAATCAGTGACTAACTGCAAGCATTGCAAAGCAATCACTAGCCTGCTATTTAGTGGAGCGGGTGTGTGGTGCACGTCTGGGTTTAAGGGTCTCTTTTCCAAGCTTAAAAGGATAAACATTCAACATTGGCCATGCTGTCAATCCAGCATGACTTCTGCCACATTCGAAATAACTAGAAACTCTGAACTGGCTGAACTGAATCATTTTGCAAGCCCAATTTTTCAGTTTTTGATTTGTTAAAAAGGTTTGAAATATCCAATAAATGTCGTTCCACTTCATGATTGTGTCCCACTTGTTGTTGATTCTTCACAAAAAAATACAGTTTTATATCTTTATGTTTGAAGCCTGAAATGTGGCAAAAGGTAGCAAAGTTCAAGGGGGCCGAATACTTTCGCAAGGCACTGTATACAAAAATCTCTGCGGCCGTCCATTAAATTTCAAAATCCTGTTGTGGCCCTCCAGACAAAAAAGTTTGCCCACTCCTGGCCTAATTTTTAGCCTATTGTCTAAGAAGTCAAAGGTTAAGCTCGACTTGCTACGGGGGGTGGCCGTAGAGAAAATTACGCAGCACAAGTTCCAGAAAAACAGTTGCTTTCAAACTATGGATTTTGTTGCTAACAGAGATAAGACAGTAATTCTGCTCATAGACTATACATGTATGAACTACACCTGGACACATCCAGCCCAAAGTGGGAGGTTTAAAAAATACTTAGTATTCGCCAAAGTTCCGGAGCATGTCTTTAATGAGGTTTAGAAAGAGTCTTTGCAACGGATCAGACCGCAAACCCCTATTGAGCCCCCATGAAGCTGCAGTGATCTAAAACAGACAGAAAATGTTGAATTAAAAGATTCCCCGAACTGTGAGACACGATCCTTGCTCGTTTGGACTTCCCTGACTCTTTCGCTGGAGTTGCTGAAGTCTTTCAAAGCCAGCTCAATCAAATCCACGGCCAGGGTTTCAGTGTGTTTGAGCAATGATTGGATGCGGGCTCTGAAGTCTGTCTGATTTCAGAAGCCATGTGATTATGAAAATGTATACAAATAGATCTTGGACAATTACGCGGACGAGTTTTCATTACATTTGAATATCAGATGAATGTTGTGTGAATGTTGTAAGAGAACCTGTGTTACGGAGAGAGAGAGAGAGGCCCTGAGTTCAGTGCCTCGCTTGCTCACATGAAGGCTGCTAGGAGCCTTTGCATACCGAGGTAATTGGTAGTAATGGAGGGATTTCACAAATCATTTGCATCAACAGAGAAATTGAGGTCGTGGCAAGCAAAATCTCTCTCTCTTTACAGAGGGCAGCAGCACCAACTTTAGAAGAACCCTAGTAAATGTATCTAAAGCCTAACTAGGAGGATGGACATTTTTTTATTGGTACATTGTCTGTCACGTGCCACGGTGTATGCTGTTTGCTCCCTTCCTTGCACACAGCAGCATCCCCCTTCTCTAGTTTCACAAGTCGGACAAGACTTTTGTGAATGTTAAAGACCCTCTCCTCCACCTGAGTCTCCACTCAAGAGAGCTGCCTGCCTTCCAAGGCCTCAGGGTGAAGAGTTCAGGACAGGGGGAATCTTCGGTCTGTCCAACCACCTCCTCAAATCTGTCTGCTGTTTGGCTAACCTTGCTATGAACTCACCCCCTGAGATTGGACCGGTCTTCTCCAATACACACTCAGAGGTTGGGCCAAGTCTTAAACAATCACTTTTGTATCTAATTGGCCAAAATAGTATTATAGTAATGGCTGAGCCTCCCCTGCATTTGTGCACATAAATATAACCAAGTGAATTTGTTTTATCAAATAACTTTGACAGTTTTTTTGCCCACAATAATTTTTTTGAACAAGATTTGGATACGTCATTGTGCGTAAATTTGAATGTTCAATATCTACACCTGAATGCTAACCACAATAACCACTAAAGCGTAACCTGAATGACTGCCCTTACCAGCATAGGCAAGTTATTAACAGAACGTAGAAAAACGGATATTATTGGTCTCTGTGTCCCAGATTGATAACCGCACTAAAGAAGATTAAAAGAGGGAGCTGAGAGGGATGTGTGTTCAGTAGGCACGGTATAGGATCAAATACATTTTCTCCTGTTGGTCAGATGAATGATGATTCTCAAAATGTTGATTGTATTGTCTGTGTCCCCCTTCAACCATGGGTCTTCCAATGGAAGGAGCTTCTCCGGTACGCTTTCCTATGGAGCTGAGAGAGTGTTATGACAACCCTAACAAAGCGAACAATGAGCTCACAATTGGCAGGGCTGCAAGCACAGGAATGTTGACCATGAGATGGCTGGAGGCTTTGGCAGAACACGAACAAGCACACGGAGAAGACTGGATCTGTCTACACACACACACACACACACACAATAGTAAATGTATAATAAGTATTTAATACAGCATTTTACACTATAGTGGAGAACCTGCATCCCACTGCTGGCTTGCTAAAGCAGTGATTGGGGACATCGTCCTATGTAGAGTGCTGTCGTTTGTTGGGGTGTTAAAACGGGTGTCCTGACTCTCTGAGGTCATTAAAGAGCCCGTGGCACTTATTGTAAGAATAGGGGTGTAAACCCCAGTGTCCTGGGTAAATTCCCAATCTGTCTGTCATACCATCATGGCCACCTAATCATCCCCGGCTTCTAATTGGCTCATTCATCCTCCCTCTCCCCTGTCACTATTCCCAAGGTCATTGCTGTAAATGAATATGTTCTCAGTCAACCAACCTGGTAAAATAAGGTTTAAATATAAATGAAAGAACTGAGGGGAAAGTAACACTGACTAATTACCCAGAGATCGATAGAAGTAGAGAGACCCTTTATGTCAACCAGCACCTTTAGACATGATTCATACCCTTGACTTATTCCCACACGTTCTGTTGCAGCCTGGATTTTAAATGGATTTAATTGAGATTTTGTGTCACTGGCCTACACACAATACCCCCTATTGTCAACATGGGAATTCTGTTTTTGTTAAGGCAAGCCTAAGTATGTTCAGGAGTAAAAATATGCATGGACTAACTCTGTAGGCAATAATAGTGTTGAACATGATTTTTGAATGACTACCTCCTCTCTGTACCCCCCCCCCCCACACACACACACACAATTATCTGTAAGGTCCCTCAGTCGCTACAAAGATACAGGCGTCCTTCCTGACTCAGTTGTCAGAGAGGACAGAATCCGCACAGGGATTTCATCATGAGTGCAATGATGACTTAAACAGTTTAATGGCTGTGATAGGAGAAGCCAGGATGGATCAACAACATTGTAGTTACTCCACAATACTAACCTGAATGAGAGTGAAAAGACGAAAGCCTGTACAGGATAAAAAAATATTTCAAAATATGCATCCTGTTTACAATAAGGCACTAAAGTAAAACTGCAAAATATGTGGCAAATTAATGAACTTTATGTCCTGAATACAACACATTATGTTTGGGGCAAATACAACACATCACTGATTACCACTCTTATTTTCAATCATGGCGGCGGCTGCATCATGTTATTGGTATGCTTTAAAAATAAACTAAATAGAGCTAAGCACAGGCAAAATCCTAGAGGAAAACCTGGTTCAGTCTGCCTTTCCACAGACACTGGGAGATAAATTCACCTTTCAGCAGGACAATAACATAAAACACAAGGCCAAATATACACTGGAGTGGCTTACCAAGATAACATTGAATGTTCCTGAGTGGCCTAGTTACAGTATTGACTTTAAAATAAAAATGGCTTGAACATCTATGGCAAGACTTTAAAATAGCTGTCTAGTGATCAACAACCAACTTGAGAAGAGCTTGAAGAATTTTTTTAAAGAATGTGCAAATATTTTACAATCCAGGTGAGCAAAGCTTTTGGAGCGACTTACCCAGAAAGACACACAGCTGTAATCGCTGCCAAAGATGATTCTAACACGTATTGACTCAGGGGTGTGAATACTTATGTAAATTAGATATTTAATTTTCAATACATTGTCAAACAGGTCTAAAAACATGTTGTTTTCACTTTGCCATTATGGGGTATCGTGTAGATGCGTGAGCGAGAATATTTGAGATGTAATCCATTTCAAATTCAGGCTGTAAAACAAATTGTGGAATAAGTCAAGGGTGTGAATACTTTCTGAAGGCCCTGTCTGTGCTCTACTATTAGCAACTGAAATTTCATTTTTTAGACGGTACTAAGAGCTACACAACAGGTGCCCAAGCTGCGACGTTAATGTTTCTAATGTGCAGGTTATTCTTGAATTACAGTGGCATTTGGCATTGGAGAAAATTAATTTCATTTTTCTAGTTTATGTATTTGGGTACATTTTCCCAATTCTAAATAAATTAATATGGTAGCTTCATGACTTAACAAATGTTTTACCATTATGTTAACATTGTGCCACCAGGTGGCTTATTAACACCAAGGATGGTAAAACCAATGAGACATTTTAGGTAAATAAGGATTTTCTGACATGGAGGCCACAAATGCTCAAATCTAAAGTGAACAATCCTTTAAAAGTAATATGACTAATTATTTTGCTCACAATGTTTTTTCCCCCCTTCATCTAAACACCAACTGACACTGGATTTAGACACACCAAGTTAACAATGGAATCTGTCAATTTATGACATACTAAAAGGGTGTGATTAGCTAAGAGTTCTCTTTAATATAGACCCTTCCCCGATAACAGTTTGCCACTGGAGTCCTTGTTAATCTTTGTAATGAGTGATTTTCAAGGCGGTAACACCAATGACATGAAACTGAGTGACACGTTATACTAGTAAAGAAAATGGGTATTTAAATATCCTTTGTTTTAATTGATCTATACAATATATTAAATAGTTTAGTTCACTTTCTAGCATTCATAATAATAATAGATAGATACAGCATCTCTAAAACACTACAATTCTACACATCACTAGTGGGACAAGCCAATTTGCATACCCGAAGTACTTTAAAACAATGCCTAAACCCACAGTTCTGCAGAATAAAGGACTTGCATTATGTTCTACCATTTATAAACAGTTCAATATATACAAAAACATGTATGATGTGTAACTATATCATTTTAAATGTGTTTTTCATGGTTGCAAAGGCAAGCGATGCAAATGCCAGCGCAATTCAAGAACGACCAGGGCAGTACTCGTGCCTGGCCTCCATTCCTATGTCCGTCCCTTGAAGGTGTCCATGCAGGTGTAGCACCCTGAGAAGCGATGGATCTCCTCCAGGGCCGCCTGAGGCAGGAGGCTGTTGGAGAAGAGAATGGAGCATGTTTAGCTAACAGAGCTAGATCATTGAACCACAATTAGATGAAGGTGAACTTTGTCTTAGACCTGAAGACTTGTGTTAGCTCCCCAAGCTAATCCCTAGGGCTTTAGTTCAGAGGGCTAACACAGATGTTGGCACTCAGAAGACTCAGTGTCACCGCCTCATCTAACTTAGTAGTAGGTTACTCTGGTGTCGTGCCTGGGATTCGGTTCCCCTACCTCTTGAGGATAACGAGAGCGTGCATGGTCCATGGTAAGTAGACGAACGGCGTGTTGGTCCGGACGGCGTCCACCGTCCGCTGGGCTACCAGCTCAGGATTCAGCGGTGGGAAGAGCTGAGGGAATCTGGGGGATGAACACATTACAACACTTTACCTTCACTTTTATTTAACCCTGTAAGTCATATGGTCAAATGTGTCTTGGTGAATTTCTTTCACAATATTGATTCATTCTTCCTGTTACTGATGTGTGAATGGGATTGGTCCGTGTAGACTTTCCATCCATTGCTTTCTATGGAACCTCTGAGTCCATGTGTCAATTCTGTGTGCTGACTGTGCTTACTGGCTGACCCACTGTAAAACAACTAGAGTGCCATATATGGTAGACTCAATATATGGTAGTTCCAATGTATGGTATCCCATGGTGGGCACACTCACCTGACTTTCATGCCCTGAAACATGTCTGTGTTGGTGTGGAAGGGGAGCACGGTGGTGCAGCCCACCCCTGGGCAGTCCAGCAGGCCCAGGGTCAGGCTCTCCATGAAGGCCAGGGATGATGCCTTGGAGGTGCAATAATCTATGGCCCCTGGGATGGAGGACAGGGACAGGATCGAGTTGATGCACACAACGTGGCCATGGCAAAGTTCCAGAATGCGGGGTAGGAAAGCTTTGGTGGTCTGGAGAGAGGGAGAGAGAAAGAGAAAAACATGACCGTCTGCACATTGTTTTGCTCCACTCACTACTATTCCCAAGCCATTCATTCACACTTCTCTCAAAATGAGTTCCCTTCCGACCTTCAGGAATTGCAAGAGGAGGAGAGAAGTTGGAGCACTCAGAGGGAATTGGGGAACTGAACCTGTTCCACATCCCATCAGAGCAAATCAGAAGACAAACTCCAACATCATGAGATCCTTGTAACAGTGTCAGCAAGCTTTCTCAGGTACCAGTATTTGATTTTAGATCTATTGATTCTTTAATTATTTTTTATTTAACCTTCATTTCAAACAGGGAGTCATATTGAGACCAGTAGTAGATAGAGTTCTAAAAACATAACTTGTCCCCTTCATATATTGTGGTATCAACATAGTGGGGCAAAAAAGTATTTAGTCAGCCACCAATTGTGCAAGTTCTCCCACTTAAAAAGATGAGGCCTGTAATTTTCATCATAGGTACACTTCAACTATGACAGACAAAATGAGAGAAAGAAAATCCAGAAAAATCACATTGTAGGATTTTTAATGTGACTGGTACTGTATGTATATATACACTGCTCAAACAAATAAAGGGAACACTAAAATAACACATCCTAGATCTGAATGAATGAAATATTCTTATTAAATACTTTTTCTCTCTACATAGTTGAATGTGCTGGCAACAAAAATCACACATTTGATTTCCATTGATAATTTTTGTATCAACCCATGGAGGTCTGGATTTGGAGTCACACAAAATTAAAGTGGAAACCCACACTACAGGCTGATCTAACTTTGATGTAATGTCCTTAAAACAAGTCGAAATGAGGCTCAGTAGTGTGTGTGGCCTCCACGTGCCTGTATGACCTCCCTACAATGGCTGGACAGTCTGTGGTGCAATGTGGCGTTAGTGGATGGAGCGAGACATGATGTCCCAGATGTGCTCAATTGGATTAAAGTCTGGGGAACGGGCGGGTCAGTCCATAGCATCAATGCCTTCCTCTTGCAGGAACTGCTGACACACTCCAGCCACATGAGGTCTAGCATTGTCTTGCATTAGGAGGAACCCAGGGCCAACCGCACCAGCATATGGTCTCACAAGGGGTCTGAGGATCTCATCTCGGTACCTAATGGCAGTCAGGCTACCTCTGGCGAGCACATGGAGGGCTGTGCGGCCCCCCCAAAGAAATGCCACCCCACACCATGACTGACCCACCGCCAAACCGGTCATGCTGGAGGATGTTGCAGGCAGCAGAACGTTCTCCATGGCGTCTCCAGAATCTGTCACGTCTGTCACATGTGCTCAGTGGGAACCTGCTTTCATCTGTGAAGAGCACAGGGTGCCAGTGGCGAATTTGCCAATCTTGGTGTTCTCTAGCAAATGCCAAACGTCCTGCATGGTGTTGGGATGTAAGCACAACCCACCTGTGGATGTCAGGCCCTCATAGAGTTTGTTTCTGACCGTTTGAGCAGACACATGCACATTTGTGGCCTGCTGGAGGTCATTTTGCAGGGCTCTGGCAGTGCTCCCCCTGGTCCTCATTGCACAAAGAAGGAGGTAGCGGTCCTGCTGCTGGGTTGTTGCCCTCCTATGGCCTCCTCCACGTCTCCTGATGTACTGGCCTGTCTCCTGGTAGCGCCTCCATGCTCTGGACACTACGCTGACAGACACAGCAAACCTTCTTGCCACAGCTCGCATTGATGTTCCATCCTGGATGAGCTGCACTACCTGAGCCACTTGTGTGGGTTGTAGACTCCGTCTCACTAGAGTGAAAGCACCGCCAGCATTCAAAAGTGACCAAAACATCAGCCAGGAAGCATAGGAACTGAGAAGTTGTCACCACCTGCAGAACCACTCCTTTATTGGGAGTGTCTTGCTAATTGCCTATAATTTCCACCTATGGTCTATTCCATTTGCACAACAGCATGTGAAATTTATTGTCAATCAGTGTTGCTTCTTAAGTGGACATTTTGAATTCACAGAAGTGTGATTGACTTGGAGTTACATTGTGTTGTTTAAGTGTACCCTTTTTTTGAGCAGTGTACTTTTTTGCCCCACTGTATGTGGAAAGATGACCCTTATATTTCAAATAACTGAAACAAATCTAAATTCATAAAATGCTTCAATACATAATACAAGCCATAACGAATTAGTACTTTCCTGTATCAACATACAGTACTTATCTAAAGGAAATATATTTTTCAACACTCACCCAGAACTGGCCCAGTGTGTTGATGTGTTGAGTCTTCATCAGGGCATCATCGTCACTGTCCATCAGACTCTTCCCATGAACCACTGCTGCATTATTCACCAGAATGGTGACGTCACCTACCTGAGAGACAAAAATAAACATTCTGTTAAAAGGCTTACCTCAGTTTTATTACTTTGTTTCCCTTTGTATTAAATTGCAAGACTGATAATTATGCCTTATTTGAATCCTTGTTAAGTTAAGCCTATCGAACAAGTGGGACGGTAGCGTCCCACCTCGACAACAGTCAGTGAAATTGCAGGGCGCCAAATTCAAAACAGAAATCCCATAATTAAAACTCCTCAAACATACAAGTATTATACACCATTTTAAAGTTAATCTTCTCCTTAATGCAACTGTGTCAGATTTCAAAAAGGCTTTACGGCAAAAGCACACCATGCGATTATGTTAGGTCAGCACCTAGCCACAGAAAAACATTTTCCAGCAAAGGAGAGGTGTCAAAGTCAGAACTAGCGTTAAAATGAATCACTTAACTTTGATGATCTTCATCTGATGGCACTCCCAGGTCTCCATGTTAGACAACAAATGTTTGTTTTGTTCGATAAATTTCAGCTTTATGTCCAAATGCCTTTTTGTTTGCGCGTTTAGTCCTGTAATCCAAATGCACAATGCGCGGGCACTTAGTCCAGACAAAAAGTCAAAATAGTTCCATTACAGTTCGTAGAAATATGTCAAACGATGTATAGAATCAATCTTTAGGCTGTTTTTATCATAAATCTTCAATAATATTCCAAAAAGGACAATTCCTTTCTCTTTAGAAATGAAAGGGAACTCGTGCTCACGGCCTCACGCGTGACTAAACTAAAGGCTTTACAACCAGACCACTGTTTCAAACAGCTCTTATTCGCTCCCCCTTCACAGTAGAAGCCTGAAACAACGTTCTAAAGACAGTTGTCATCTAGTGGACGCTTTAGGAAGTGCAATCTGACCCTATAGACAAGGTATAATGGATAGGAAATTACTTGAAAAAAAAATACAAAACTCAGATTTCCCACTTCCTGGATGGATTTGTCAGGTTTTCACCTGCCATATCAGTTCTGTTATACACAGACATTATTTTAACAGTTTTGGAAACTTGAGTGTTTTCTATCCAAATCTATATATTATACGCATATCCTAGCTTCTGTGCCTGAGTAGCAGGCAGTTTAAATTGGGCACGCTTTCCTCCAAAATTCCAAATGCTGCCCCCTACCCTAGTGAAGTTGGACATGCTCTGGAACTTTGGTGACTAAGTGTTTTTTTTAAACCTCCAGCTTTGGGCTGAATGTGTCACTGTGTAGTTCATACATGCATAATCTATGAGCAGAATTGCTGTCTTACCTCAATTAGCCACGAAATCCCTAGTTTGAAAGCGACTGTTTTTTTGGAAGCTGTGACACTTATTTTTTTCTATTCTTTTTTTCTAGCCCTCGCCATTTGAGTGACAGGTAGGAAGATGCACCCATAGCAGAGAGAGCCATGACGTGGTGCATATATCTGCACATACGTGACTGACGTAGTACGCAATTTTCATGGACTACTTTGGTCGTGAGCTCTACTTTCAGAACTACTGGCTAAAAAGTATACAAAGTACCAGAATATCTAGTGACTCCCCATCCCGCAAGCAGGAGCGTAATCGTCGCCTGACACTAATTAGCATAACACAGCGGACATAAATATCCCTAGAAAATACTCCTATTCATGAAAATCACATGAAAAATCACAAATTAAATATATTGAGACACAGCTTAGCCTTTTGTTAATCACCCTATCATCTCAGATTTTCCAAATATGCTTTACAGCCAAAGCTAGACAAGCATTTGTGTAAGTTTATCGATAGCCTAGCATAGCATTTTGTCCAGCTAGCAGCAGGTTACTTGGTCACGGAAATCAGAAAAGCAATCAAATTAAATAGCTCATCAAAGATAAACTTCGGATGTTTTCACTCACGAGACTCCCAGTTAGATAGCAAATGTTCCTTTTTTCCCAAAATAATATTTTTGTAGGCGAAATAGCTCCGTTTGTTCTTCACGTTTGGCTGAGAAATCGCCAGGAAATTGCAGTCACAAAAACAGCAAAAAATATTACAAATTAGCTCAATAGCAACAGAAATATGGCAAAAATGGTTTATAATCAATCCTCAAGGTGTTTTTCAAATATCTATTCAATAATATCCATCGCAACAATTAGTTTTTCAGTAGGACCGATTGGAGTAATGGCTACCTCTGTATTTTATGAGAGAATCTCTCTGGCAGTATCAAGTGACCACTTACGCAATGTAGCCGCTTACGGGTATTCTTCAACATAAATGCGTAAAACTACATCACAATGCTGTAGACACCTTCGGGAATACGGAGAAAGAGTAATCTCATTGATAGCCCATTCACAGCTCAATAGGGACTCATTGGAACGCAGCGCTTTCAAAACATGGGGCACTTCCGGATTGGGATTTTTCTCAGGCTTTCGCCTGCAACATCAGTTCTGTTATACTCAGACAATATTTTCACCGTTTTGGAAGCTTTAGTGTGTTTTCTATCCTAAGCTGTCAATTATATGCATATTCTAGCATCTTGTCCTGACAAAATATCCTTTACTACGGGAACTTATTTTTTCAAAAATGAAAATACTGCCCCCGAGTCACAACAGGTTTTAAAGCTGATACATCATACATCCCTGTAAAACACTGTACAGTGGAAGATCCCAAAGGCAACCTTCGAAAGACTGGTTGGACTAAATGATATAGGAACTGGGTCGTTCATTTGGCTGGGGCTACAGTATATCGGAGCTTCTCTACAGTACCTTCTCTCGGACCACCTTGGCCTGCTTGTACACCTCCTCGCGATTGGCCACGTCACACAGGAAATAGTGGCACTCAACTCCGGTGGTGAGAGAGATCTCCTCGCAGGTCTCCTTCAGGCACCTCTCAGTGCGGCCCCACAGGATCACCTGACAACAGGCAGACAGGGGCGAAAGGTCAAAAAGAACAGTCTATTGGCCTAAGACTGGGAATGCATATTTGGACTTCTTTCCCCCCCCTTTTTCATGGTATCCAATTGTTAGTAGTTACGATCGTGTCTCATCGCTACAACATCCATGCGTCCTCTGAAACACAACCCAACCAAGCCACACTGCTTCTTAGTACAGCACGCATCCAACCCGGAAGCCAGCCGCACCAATGTGTCGGAGGAAGCACCGTGCACCTGGTGACCTGGTTAGCGTGCACTGCACCCGGCCCGCCACGAGTCACTAGTGTGCGATGAGACAAGGATATCCCTACCGGCCAAACCCTCCCTAACTCAGACGACGCTTGGCCAATTGTGCGTCACCCCATGGACCTCCCGGTCGCGGTTGGCTGCGACAGAGCCTGGCCGCGAACCCAGAGTCTCTGGTGGCACAGCCCTAGACCACTGCGCCACCCAGGAGGCCAGGACTTGTGTCATCTTGTAGGAATCACAAATAAAACACAGGATTTCTAGGCGGCAAGAAAAGTTTTTTTTTTTGTAGATTAATGAGCATTGCATGCATTTCTTAAACCAGTGCTCAGGTAGTTCAAGGTATGAAATTATATTCTATTACGTTAACATCTTTCCCATCTGTCTGAGATTGCTGTGCATTGTAAAGTGCTATATTGAATGGCTCATGGAGGAGGCATTGGCTAGAGATTTTGAGCAGACACAAGTTCTTTGATTTGCAGTTTGAGTGAAAACCAGAGACAAAGATCTAATATCCGTCCCCAGAGGGACCCCGTACACTGATAACCTTGGATGTCTAACTACTGGCCCCACCACACACACACACACACACACACACACACACACACACACGACACTCATGCACAGACACAGACAGAGATAACCATCAGATAATTTTACAACAATGACAAATGCGTCGGTGATAAAAGGAATATTTTCACTGAACCGAACTGTGCCTTCCACTACCCTGTCAGTGAACTTTCTTGTACAGTCACTGGGGACCCGGAGAGGCTAGAGTTGAGGTTAAAAAGTCAAATATCATTGTAGCACTATGGAGCCAACCGCCCAACCTGTCATCAACCCATTGTAAAGCACAGGGACTGAGGAAACACCTGTGTTTGTGTGCCTTTACAATTAAATGAATGGGGAAGGGAACACACTACACATCATACATCCACCAGGTCAGCTAGGGGGCGAGAGGAGTTCAGGCTCCGTTCCACTAGCCTACTTTAGTGAGTACTTGTGTGCTTTCCCAATTACATTTCACATGGAAAACAAACACACCGAGAGTGACTGATAGACACGTTTTTAATAGAACTGAAGCTAAACAATACAATAGGTTTTGAAGTTGTGCTTGCATCAAATAGAGTATACATTATAAAACATCTCCGAACAGCTCTTTCTTCTCCCCAACTTTCACATGAGGTAAAATGTTAATGGATTCTTGTTCATTTTTTTTTTAAAGATTACATAAACTGTACAAAGTGATGTGAGCACGCTACAGTGGTGGATGACTGTTTTGCAGTAGATTGCTTTTCCATTGTGCGTTTATCATATTGATGATATGCGCAATGACGCACAAATGCATAATAGCGCACAGGGATTGTTTACCTTTTTTGCCCCATGTTTTGCGAACTCTTTCCCCAAATGCCGACCGATGCCCCGTCCACCGCCGGTGATCAGCACCACCTCTCCACGTAGGTCCTTCCGTCTGCTCGGGAGCAACAACCCAAAGCATGCTTTTAATATGCAGAAGAGGATGTTGAACGGGAAAATCAAAGCGTGTCCCAAGTTATTTAGTTCCATTACGACTTTGAGGTATAAAGATGCCTTTTTCTCAGAATACAATTGGACTATCCACATAGGCAATGCACACCTTCCCAAAGTGCGTGGATGCCAGATGTTGGAATTTTAAATCTTCTCCATAACACTACCCCTCTACGACAGAATTATCATCACTCCAGTTTGAGGTTGACACATAAGTCTCTGTTATAATAGGCACAGTACGAACATGCAGTGACAATAGTTGACATTGAGTGCCAATGCCAACCATGCGTGCGCCAAACAACCAACAATATTTGGATTTTACGTCTTCGACTATGTTTATCCTTTTCAATCCCAGCACTGTCTGACTACGGGTATGACGACAATATGGCTTTATATAGCCCATTAATGTTGATTGACAGTTGTTGGAGATTAAAGTCCCTCCGATTTAACTGTGAGTTAACGGCTGTTGCTCATTTTCCTTCTCTCCACCCCCAAGAGAGCTGCGAGAGGAGAAAGTCGCATGGGGAAAAAGTATGAATTGCAGAGGACAGCGTTTGCATGATCAAGTTTACAACCGCCACTGTCTTTATGTTGTGAATTGCCAATAGCCTGTCATAACTATATAGAAGTTGCCTATGTGTTATCTGTAGCCTATAATTGAAATTGCCTTGTGTTTGAATACTCTGGTGATTATCCTGATGAAGACAGCTTGGCTGTCGAAACGTTGATAATTACATTTTTGCATCTGAGGTCCTAGTAGAGTGTGCGTATCTCTAATTTTCAAGTGTTCTACTCCGCTAGCCAGCACCTCGCCTAAATAGGTGTGCGTTTATTTTTCTTCTAGATATCAGTAATGGCATAAAGATCGTGTTTTAAGGTGACAATATTCAACATGAGATCATTTTGAACTCTCATCTGATTGTAGGCTCAAGTTTCATCATATATCTCTATTCCCAGGACAGCACATATTCAAACAATACCTGTTTGGTCACATTGGCACCTTAACTCAGATTTGGTGTCGGTAAAATAAACCGGGCTGTGTATTCAAGTAGGGACCATTACCGCAGACTGTACATTTCTCTTAAAAGAATTGCAAGCATTTCAGCAAATCGAGAAGAAGAAAAAAACATATCGCTCCTTATCTATGACTCTGAACAAAAATACATTTCAAGGACATTTCTTCCAACCAAACATTTATTTTATCCAAGGACTTGCTGACCAAGATATGTCAAAACATGTCATATTGTATGTGTTCTGACCTTCAAATAACAGGAAGATGGAGAAAAGGCATCTAATGTGGGCCAGCCCACATAAACTTGGTTAAAATGACCTCTAACACAGGTTGGGGTCTACTATATAACATAACCACTGTGATAGTTGGTCATTGGATGTTGAAAAAACCAAAAGGGAAGAAGAAGCAGTTAAGCAGGCAGAATGACAACATAAAAGCCTAGAGAGTTAGAATGTATGTAGTTCTCCTCTTCTTCCTGACCATGGTTTTCTTTTCCTAAGCTGCTTTTATGAAAAGTGAACAGTGCCTCAGCTCCAGTAGCTGGAACTGCAGATGGGGAAGTGAGCGACAGAGGAGAAACTCGAGAGACTAGTGAGACTGGAGAAGGGCAGGGGTCCATTTAGCTGTTCACGTCATCTCCAATGTCACGGCTAACATTAACAGCATGGTGGTCAGCACCAGTGCCTCATTGCAATAGGCTGCATCTGCTAATAGAAATAAATAAGCGTTAGTTCATCTTTAGTAGAAGGACTTATGTTGACCTTGCAAAGAATAGAGTTTCCTTTTGTCCATTCTCTCTATGCATACCAACAAAATGTTGTCTCCCCTTCTTAAGTCTTGGGTTTTCTGTAAAAACAGAGAAAATAAAGTAAGTCATATGGATGAGGAGAGGGGGTAACTTGACATAGAGAACCCTTGACATAGAGAACCCACACACCAAACACGATGAGCCGCGTGTGTGTGTCAGTGGATCCCAGAGGGTTCTGGGCAGTGCATCGGAACATGGAGCCGTTGAGCTCGGCTGGTACTCTCTCAAGCACCAGCTCCCTCCCATTATGGTCCTCTCTCCCGTCCAGCAAATTACCTCCCACCCTGGTCCAGGTGAACAGTGGCTCGGGGAACACCATATTCTGAAGAGTGCATGGGGAAAAGCATCCTTTGTAAATAATGTGTGTATGAGATTGACTACACTACAGAAGGACTGCACATAATCACTGATGCACAAATCACCTTGCATCCCAAATAATTACTCTGTGATCAAGATTATCGATTATGTGCCTTGCCAGCTCATCTTACTCAAACTGATCCCATCAAACACGCTGAATGACTTTCACCAGTTAGCTGTGTTCTATAGTCATAGAGCGACACCTGTTGGTGAAATGTTATATTTTTGAAGAAGATTCGCTTTCAATGATTGTGATATGTGGTTGTCTTTCCTACTACAGTTGAATGCACTTATTGGTGCAAATAGCACTTCTCATGTACTCACCCCTGTGGAAGAGATCTGGAGGCCCTGAACTGTAATGCGGACAGTGTCTCCTACTTTAGCCTTACCAGGCGACATGGAGAGTTTGGGGCCCCTGGGAGCAGCTAAAGGGAAATAAAATATAAACAATCAATGTTTTTATCTGATCTAATCTTTAATATTTTATTAACAAAATTGTCACCTCTACATTTTGGTCATTTAGCAGACGCTCTTATCCGGAGCGACTTACAGTCGTTGCAGTCAGTATCAAATCACTTCTATTATTTTTTCCTTATTTGTCACAAACTATTTATAAAGAAATAAATGCAACAAGTCATCTATACTGAACAAAAATATAAATGCAAGATGCAACTATTTCAATGAGTTACAGTTCATATAAGGAAATAACTAAATTAGGCCCTCATCTATGGATTTCATGACTGGGCAAGGGCAGCCATGGGTGGGCCTGGGAGGGCATAGGCCCACCTACTTGGGAGACAGGCCCAGCAAATCTTTTTCCACACAAAAGGGCTTTATTACAGACAGAAATACTCCTCAGTTTTATCAGCTGTCGGGGTGGCTGGTCTCAGACAATTCCGTAGGTGAAGAAACCGGATGTCCTGGGCTGGCATGGTTACACATGGTCTGTGGTTTTGAGGCTGGTTGGACGTACTGCCAAATTCTCTAAAATGACGTTGGAGGTGGCTTATGGTGGAGAAATTAACATTCAATTCTCTGACAACAGCTCTGGTGGACATTCTTGAAATCAGCATGCCAATTGCGAGCACCCTCAAAACGTGAGACCTCTGTGGCATTATGTTGTATGACAAAACTGCACATTTTAGAGTGGCCTTTCAAGGCCCCCAGCACAAGGTGCACCTGTTTAATGATCATGCTGTTTAATCAGCTTCTTTATATGCCACACCTTTCAGGTGGATGAATTATCTTGGCCAAGGAGAAATCCTCACTAACAGAGATGTAGACAAATTTGTGCACAACATTTGAGAGTTTTTTCCAATGTGCATATGGAAAATTTCGAGGATATTTTATCAGCTTATGAAACATGTGACACTTTACATGTTGCATTCATATTTTTGTTCAGTATATATTCTCTGTATAACGTGCACAAAGCTTTCAGCCTATGAGTCCATTTTGTATATGAGCATGACATTCTTGGAATAGCTGTTTTTGATGATGAAAAATCTCCACTATATCTAGTAATCCACTCACTTACTGATATGAGGTTTGCCATGAATTCATCATAAACTGATGCCCGTGGCTGTACTGCATACAGAACATATTGTGGGTAGGTGTGTGTGCTTACGTGATTACATATGTAACGGTGTAAAATAGCTGATCTGCCGTGAAATTTCTAATGCGTTTCTAAGGAGAACTAATGGATGCTCTGAACAAATACTCCATTAAGGATCATCCTCATTACGTGAGTCACCACCTCAAAATAGTCGCTCGCTGCTGCTGGATCCTGAGCTAAAGCATACGAGTACCGTATACTCCTGTAGTTAGCTGATGCTTTCGGCTGGGAAGTGATTGTTTTCTGTCATTACTGAATGCATTACCTCTGAGTATGGTTGTGTGTGTGTGTGTGTGTGTGTGTGTGTGTGTGTGTGTGTGTGTGTGTGTGTGTGTGTGTGTGTGTGTGTGTGTGTGTGTGTGTGTGTGTATATATATATATACACACACACACACACACACACAGTGGGAAGAACTAGTATTTGATACACTGCCGATTTTGCAGGTTTTCCTACTTACAAAGCATGTAGAGGTCTGTAATTTGTATCATAGGTACACTTCAACTGTGAGAGACAATCCAGAAAATCATATTGTATGATTTTTTAGTAATTAATTTGCATTTTATTGCATGACATAAGTATTTGATACATCAGAAAAGCAGAACTTACAATTTGGTACAGAAACCTTTGTTTGCAATTACAGAGATCATATGTTTCCTCTAGTTCTTGACCAGGTTTGCACACACTGCAGCAGCGATTTTGGCCCACTCCTCCATACAGACCTTCTCCAGATCCTTCAGGTTTCGGGGCTTCGTTGGGCAATACGGACTTTCAGCTACCTCCAAAGATGTTCTATTGGGTTCAGGTCTGGAGACTGGCTAGGCCACTACAGGACCTTGAGATGCTTCTTACGGAGCCACTCCTTAGTTGCCCTGGCTGTGTGTTTCGGGTCATTGTCATGCTGGAAGACCCAGCCACGACCCATCTTCAATGCTCTTACTGAGGGAAGGAGGTTGTTGGCCAAGATCTCGCGATACATGGCCACATCCATCCTCCCCTCAATACGGTGTAGTCGTCCTGTCCCCTTTGCAGAAAAGCATCCCCCAAAGAATGATGTTTCCACCTCCATGCTTCACTGTTGGGATGGTGTTCTTGGGGTTGTACTTTAGACCAAAAAGCTCTATTTTTGTCTCATCAGACCACATGACCTTCTCCCATTCCTCCTCTGGATCATCCAGATGGTCATTGGCAAAATTCAGACGGGCCTGGACATGCGCTGGCTTGAGCAGGGGGACCTTGCGTACGCTGCAAGATTTTAATCCATGACGGCTTAGTGTGTTACTAATGGACTTAAATGTAAATGTTTTCAATGAGACTGTGGTCCCAGCTCTCTTCAGGTCATTGACCAGGTCCTGCCGTGTAGTTCTGGGCTGATCCCTCACCTTCCTCATGATCATTGATGCCCCACAAGGTGAGATCTTGCATGGAGCCCCAGACCGTGGGTGATTGACCGTCATCTTGAACTTCTTCCATTTTCTAATAATTGTGCCAACAGTTGTTGCCTTCTCACCAAGCTGCTTGCCTATTGTCCTGTAGCCCATCCCAGCCTTGTGCAGGTCTACAATTTTATCCCTAATGTCCTTACACCCTCTCTGGTCTTGGCCATTGTGGAGAGGTTGGAGTCTGTTTGATTGAGTGTGTGGACAGTTGTCTTTTATACAGGTAACGAGTTCAAACAGGTGCAGTTAATACAGGTAATGAGTAGAGAACAGGAGGGCTTCTTTAAGAAAAACTAACAGGTCTGTGAGAGCCGGAATTCTTACTGGTTGGTAGGTGATCAAATACTTATGTCATGCAATAAAATGCAAATCAATTACTTAATCATACAATGTGATTTTCTGTATTTTTGTTTTAGATTCCGTCTCTCACGGTTGAAGTGTACCTATGATAAAAATTACAGACCTCTACATGCTTTGTAAGTAGGAAAACCTGCAAAATCGGCAGTGTATCAAATACTTGTTCTCCCCATTGTGTGTGTGTGTGTGTATATATATATATATATATGATGTAATATTTATTTATTTAACCTTTATTTATCTAGGCAAGTCAGTTAAGAACACATTCTTATTTACAATGACAACCTACTGTCACGCCCAGACCTTAGTTATCTTTGTTTTCTTTATTATTTTGGTTAGGTCAAGGTGTGACGAGGTTGGTATGTGTGTTTTTGGCTTGTCTAGGGTTTTTGTACATTATGGGGTTTTGGTAAATGTAGGTCTATGGTGGCCTGAATTGTTTCCTAATCAGAGGCAGCTGTTTATCGTTGTCTCTGATTGGGGATCATATTTAGGTTGCCATTTCCCATTTTGGTTTTGTGGGTTATTGTCTATGTGTAGTTGCATGTCAGGACTTGTTGTAATTAGCTTCACGGTCGTTTGGTTATTTTGTTTAGTGTTCTTCGTTTATTAAAGAAGAATGCATTCTTATCACGCTGCGCCTTGGTCTCCTCTATATGACGAACATGACAGAATAACCCACCAAAAAAGGACCTAGCAGCGTGAAAGGGAGAAACAGCGCTTTGTGGAAAAATGGACCTGTGATGAAATACTGGACGATAAAGGATCTGGACGTGGGAGGAGATTTTGGCAGGAGAGGATCGCCTACCACGGAGGCAGGTGGAAACTATGCAGGAAGAACGGTGAAGTACACAGGACACAGAAATCCCAATAATATTTTTTGGGGGGTGAGGCACATGGAGCAGTAGGCGAAGTTGAGGGGTGAGTCTGAGATTGTCAAGGAGTTATTGGACAGATTGGAGGAGAGTGAACGGAGGGGAGATGAGACATTTGAGGAGTTGTTGATGAAATTGGAGGAGAGTGAAGAGACAGAGCTGTTGGTTTGGCGTAGTATGCACGGCATTCGCCCTGAGGAGCGTGTTAGCTGTCCGATGCCACCTGTGTCAGTTCCTCGTACTCATCTTGAAACGTGTTAAAGTTCCGGAACAATTGATGCCGGCTATACACACCAGGTCTCCAGTGTACCTTCACAACCCAGTGTGTCCTGTTCCTCCTCCCCGCACTCGTCCTGAGGTGCGTGTCACCAGCCCGGTACCACCAGTGCCGGCACCACACACACCAGGACTCCAGTGTGCCTCCATGGTCCAGTACGCTCTGTTCCTGCTCCTCGCACTGAGGTGCGTGTCCCCAGCCCGGTACCACCAGTGCCGGCCCCACGCACCAGGTCTACAGCGCGCCTCCCCAGTCCAGGGCCTCCGGTGACGGTCCACACTCCGGGGCCTCCGGTGACGGTCCACACTCCGGGGCCTCCGGTGACGGTCCACACTCCGGGGCCTCCGGTGACGGTCCACACTCCGGGGCCTCCGGTGACGGTCCACACTCCGGGGCCTCCGGTGACGGTCCACACTCCGGGGCCTCCGGTGACGGTCCACACTCCGGGGCCTCCGGTGACGGTCCACACTCCGGGGCCTCCGGTGACGGTCCACACTCCGGGGCCTCCGGTGACGGTCCACACTCCGGGGCCTCCGGCGACGGTCCACACTCCGGGGCCTCCGGCGACGGTCCACACTCCGGGGCCTCCGGCGACGGTCCACACTCCGGGGCCTCCGGCGACGGTTCACACTCCGGGGCCTCCGGCGACGGTTCCACTCCGGGGCCTCCCGGGGCCTCCGGGGCCTCCGGCGACGGTCCACACTCCGGGGCCTCCGGCGACGGTCCACACTCCGGGGCCTCCGGCGACGGTCCACACTCCGGGGCCTCCGGCGACGGTCCACACTCCGGGGCCTCCGGCGACGGTCCACACAGCGAGGGTCCCCAGCCCGGGGCCTACGGCGAGGATCCGCAGTCCAGAGCCTTCGATGATGATCCACGGGTCAGTGCTACAAGAGCGGACTCAGTGTAAAGAAGGGGGGCAGCATCCAGAACCAGAGCCGCCACCGAGGTTAGATGCCCACCCAGACCCTCCCATATAGGTTTAGGTTTGCGGCCGGGAGTCCGCACCTTTGGGGGGGGGGTACTTTCACACCCTAACCTTAGTTAACTTTGTTTTCTTTATTATTTTGGTTAGGTCAGGGTGTGACGAGGGTGGTATGTGTGTTTTAACTTGTCTAGGGTTTTTGTACATCTATGGGGTTTTGGTATGTCTAGGTAACTGTAGGTCTATGGTGGCCTGAATTGGTTCCCAATCAGAGGCAGCTGTTTATCTTTGTCTCTGATTGGGGATCCTATTTAGGTTGCCATTTCCTATTTTGGTTTTGTGGGTTATTGTCTATGTGTAGTTGCATGTCAGCAGTTGTTGTAATTAGCGTCGCGTTCGTTTTGTTATTTTGTTAGTTTGTTTAGTGTTCTTCGTTTATTAAAGAAGAATGTATTCATATCACGCTGCGCCTTGGTCTCCTCTATACGACGAACGTGACACCTACCCCGGCCAAACCCTAACCCGGAAGGCGCTGGGCCAATTGTGCGCCGCCCTATGGGACTCCCAATCACTGCCGTTGTGATATGGCCTGGAATCGAGCCATAATCCCTCAATTCAGAGTTTTCAGACACCACGGACATTTTCAATGAATTCAGGAAATAATGTAATCCTATAGTCAATTTGGACTTTAACTAATATTTTGGAAATGTACCATTTTGGAATATAAACCGGGTGGTTCGAGCCTGAATACTGAAAGCCATGGTATGCTACGGGTATGATTTTTTTTAAATTACTTTTTACTGTTTCAAGGCGAGGGGTTGTGCTATATAGCCAATGTACCACTGCTAAGGGCTGTTCTTACGCGCAACGCAGAGTGCCTGGATACAGACCCTCGGGCCTTATTGCTTAAATATACCATGGAGTTGTTGAATATTTATTTCTGATTGGTTTGAAAGGCATTCAAGAGTGCATTATTTTCCTATTATGCACAGTATATTTGCACGGTATAATTCAATGGCTATAGTTCATTCTTACATGTTCTATGTTTGAGCTGAAAGCAAAAGTCATATTGAAAACATTGGTATTGTTGAATTAGATTTTCATAATGGCAAGCTAGTACTGATGGTTTGATTTGTTAAACTCTCAAGTCTGTTTGTTTGGTTACCACGGCAACTACTGTAGCTGTCTAGTAAATGTGTAAAGCTAGCTACTTCAGTGGATGTTGAACACATTTCTACCGGAAAATGAACACATTCTAGCTGCAAATTTATTAAATTATAGCCATGGTATATAAGGGATAATCAACTCTGGGCTCTATGTGTTCTCTGTAAAATAATGCAACTCCGTGCAAGGTCAGTCTACAGTCTTGGCCAAAAGTTGAGAATGACACAAATATTAATTTTCACAGTCTACTGCCTCAGTTTGTATGATGGCAATTTGCATATACTCCAGAATGTTATGAAGAGTGATCAGATGAATTGCAATTAATTGCAAAGTATCTCTTTGCCATGCAAATGAACTGAATCCCCCAAAAACATTTCCACTGCATTTCAGCTCTGCCACTAAAGGACCAGCTGACATGTATGTGATTCTCTCGTTAACACAGGTGTGAGTGTTGACGAGAACAAGGCTGGAGATCACTCTCATGCTGATTGAGTTTGAATAACAGACTGGAAGCTTCAAATGGAGGGTGGTGCTTGGTATCATTGTTCTTCCTCTGTTAACCATGGTTACCTGCAAGGAAACACGTGCCGTCACGTGCACGTGCTTTGCACAGAAAGGGCTTCACAGGCAAGGATATTCCTGCCAGTAAGATTGCACCTAAATCAACCATTTATCAGATCATCAAGAACTTCAAGGAGAAAGGTTCAATTATTGTGAAGAAGGCTTCAGGGTGCCCAAGAAAGTCCAGCAAGTGCCAGGACCATCTCCTAAAGTTGATTCAGCTGCGGGATCGGGGCACCACCAGTACAAAGCTTGCTCAGGAATGGCAGCAGGCAGGTGTGAGTGCATCTGCACGCACAGTGAGGCGAAGACTTTTGGAGGATGGCCTGGTGTCAAGAAGGGCAGCAAAGAAGCCACTTCTCTCCAGGAAAAACATCAGAGACAGACTGATATTCTGCAAAAGGTACAGGGATTGGACTGCTGAGGACTGGGGTAAAGTCATTTTCTCTGATGAATCCCCTTTCTGATTGTTTGGGGCATCTGGGGGAAAAAGCTTGTCCGGAGAAGACAAGGTGAGCGCTACCATCAGTCCTGTGTCATGCCAACAGTAAAGCATCCTGAGGCCATTCATGTGTGGGGTTGTTTCTCAGCTCACTCACAATTCTGCCTAAGAACACAGTCATGAATAAAGAATGGTACCAACACATCCTCCGAAAGCAACTTCTCCCAACCATCCAGGAATAGTTTGGTGACGAACAATGCCTTTTCCAGAATGATGGAGCACCTTGCCATAAGGCAAACGTGATAACTAAGTGGCTCGGGGAACAAAACATCAATATTTTGAGTCCATGGCCAGGAAACTCCCCAGACCTTAATCCCATTGAGAACTTGTGGTCAATCCTCAAGAGGCGGGTGGACAAACAAAACCCCACAAATTCTGACAAACTCCAAGCATTGATTATGCAAGAAAGGGCTGCCATCAGTCAGGATGCGGCCCAGAAGTTAATTGACAGCATGCCAGGGTGGATTGCAGAGGTCTTGAAAAAGAAGGGTCAACACTGCAAATATGGATTCTTTTCATCAACTTCGTGTAATTGTCAATAAAAAGCCTTTGACACTTATGAAATGCTTGTAATTATACTTCAGTATTCCATAGTAGCATCTGACAAAAATATCTAAAGACACTGAAGCAGCAAACTTTGTGAAAATTAATATTTGTGTCATTCTCAAAACTTTTGGCCATGACTGTACATATTGGTTGTGTTTTCAAGGAGACATTAGTATTTGGTATCCAGCTGATTTTCATGGTCAAACCAGTTTGGGAGCCTGGTATCTGAGTAAGGTAGAAGGTGGAAGGGCATGCTCTGGTCTGGTACCCACACAGAGTGACCTCAGCCTGCATGGGCATGGACAGAGCTGGATGCTTGACCTCGCAGCTGAACAGGGCGTCGTTGTCCAGTTGGGGGTTGAGGCTCCAGGTGAGCATGGCTCTGACCTCCATGGTGCCATCGCTGGAGACCTGCCGCCTGTGCTGGAAGTAGTAGAGGGGGTCTGTGCTCTGTACCCAGCGGGGGAACTCCCGGCTTACCACCGTCTCTGGGATCACCTCCGTGGTGGTGGGGCTGGGCTCAGACCCCTCCACACCGCCACGCTCTCCCAGGGCCCCTGGTCCCTCCCCGGTCCCTCCTGTCTTCCCTGTCCCTCTGGTCCCAGGGGTGTCATGGTCCAGATGGGGGGGCTTCCCCTGGTCCTGGTCCAGCAGGGAGAGGGACTTCTTCAGCTTGGTGTCATCCAGATCTCTGCTGATCAGGGGCCTAGAGCCCCGTAGACCTGCCAGGCCCCTTCCCTGGGACTGGCCCCCACCACCCTCCATAATAGAGGGGAACACGTCGATCAGCTCGCTGTCACGCTTGAAATACACCTGAGAGGGGAACAACATCGTAAGAGCCCGTAACAACCAAGAGCACTAATCATTTCAACAGTGCAGTGACTGTTCTTACTTCAAAATATATTCTAGTGGGAGTACTTTTGAGTAGTTTGCATGTGGGTAACCGAGGAACTCAACTCTTCTTTTATAGAGACCATCAGTCGATTCTTGTAAAAATGTCAATTCTGAAAACGCTTACCTGTACCTATGTTCGTCCTTTAAAACTGCAGTCCTTTGGCGGGGCCCTGAAATTCATACTTTTAATAAAAACATTTAGCAAATACAACCATCAACTTTTTCCTCATTGCCCGTACTACTTAAACTGAGATTCAATTAGACTTGTGCTATCCAGTATCCTTGGGAAGTCCTACCCCATTGAAGTTGACATTATAAGTGGTTACGGTAAGAGTCTAGGTTAGGGTTAGGTATGGTTATTGATAACTACTTAGGGAAGACATTCCAAATACTGTTCTGGTTCTTAATATACTTCAAAATTCTATTTATTTTGAAAGTGCTACAGTTGAAGTCGGAAGTTTACATACACCTTAGCCAAATACATTTAAACTCAGTTTTTCAGAATTATTTATTTCAGCTTTTATTTCTTTCATCACATTCCCAGTGGGTCAGAAGTGTACATACACTCAATTAGTATTTGGTAGCATTGCCTTTAAATTATTCAACTTGGGTCAAACATTTCAAGTAGTCTTCCACAATCTTCCCACAATAAGTTGGGTGAATTTTGGCACATTCCTCCTGACAGAGCTGGAGTAACTGAGTCAGGTTTGTAGACCTCCTTGCTCGCACACACCTTTTCAGTTCTGCCCACATATTTTCTACAGGATTTAGGTCAGGCTTGAGGTCAGGATTTCTGATGGCCACTCCAATACCTTGACTTTGTTGTCCTTAAGCCATTTTGCCACAACTTTGGAAGTATGCTTGGGATCATTGTCCATTTGGAAGACCCATTTCAAATCAAATCAAAGTTTATTTGTCACATGCGCTGAATGCAACCTTACAGTGAAATGCTTACTTACAAGCTCGTATTAGGTGAACAATAGGTAGGTAAAGAAATAAAACGACAGTAAAAAGACAGGCTATATACAGTAGCGAGGCTATAAAAGTAGCGAGGCTACATACAGACACCGGTTAGTCAGGCTGATTTGCAACCAAGCTTTAACTTCCTGACTGATGTCTTGAGATGTTGCTTCAATATATCCACAATTTTCCTACCTAATGATAGCATCTATTTTGTGAAGTGCACCAGTCCCTCCTGCAGCAAAGCACCCCCACAACATGATGCTGCCACGCCCGTGCTTCACGGTTGGGATGTTGTTCTTCGGCTTGCAAGCCTCCCCCTTTTTCCTCCAAACATAACAATTGTCATTATGGCCAAACAGTTCTATTTTTGTTTCATCAGACCAGGGGACATTTCTCCAAAAAGTACGGTCTTTGTCCCCATGTGCAGTTGCAAACCATAGTCTGGCTTTTTATGGCGGTTTTGGAGCAGTGGCTTCTTCCTTGCTGAGCGGCCTTTCAGGTTATGTCGATATAGGACTCAAATTATTTCAATAAGCCTATCAGAAGCTTCTAAAGCCATGACATCATTTTCTGAAATGTTCCAAGCTGTTTAAAGGCACAGTCAACTTAGTGTATGTAAACTTCTGACCCACTGGAATTGTGATACAGTGAATAATAAGTTAAATAATCTGTCTGTAAACAATTGTTGGAAAAATGACTTGTGTCATGCACACAGTATTTGTCCTAACCAACTTGGCAAAACTATAGTTGGAAATCTGTGGAGTGGTTGAAAAGCAAGTTAACAACTCCAACCTAAGTGTATGTAAACGTCCGAATTCAACTGTAGTTAGAATATTGAAATCAGTCCTCCTTGTTCTTGGGTATTACTGAGAATATCCTTCTGTAGATGGTAAGGCTTGTTCCTCCAAATAAGATGATAAAGAATCTTATCTAAGACATTTAAAATTTTAGGGGGTAAGTCAAGTGATAGAGAGACATAAACCGACCTGGATAAACAGACCTGGATAACCATCAGCTTTGGACAATAAAACCTGACCATATTATGAAATATCTCTCAGTAACCAGTGTTTCAATTTATTTTGTTTACTCAATAATTTGTTTTTCATCATTGCATATAACAATTCCAAGATAAGGTAACTTATCTTTAACTGGGATACCATATACTTCCTGTAAAACACAGTCCTTGAGTGGAAATAAGACTGACTAATTTATATATATTTTCAAGTCTGAAACCAATAACAACTCTTCAATACAGGTAACTGCTTTAGAAAACTCATTCCGGTCTCTCAAAAATATGGTGATATCATGCAGTTGACATAGTTTAAATTCCTGCTGAAATACCTTAATCACCCTTTCTTGATATGAAGAGCCATAATTTGAGTAACCAATAAAAATACAAATGGACTAATTGTCCAGCCCTGCCTAGCCCAATATCAAATATTTGGGATGTCCAGTGAGCTAATTTCACAGATTTAGTACAACTACTGTATAAAGTTTGGACTACTTTTTTTTTAAGTCACTAAACCAAACCCAATAAAAAGATTGCTTTGAACATAAACTCATATGCTACAGTGTCAAAAGCTTTATAAAAATCAACAAACATGTGAAAACTATCAAGGATGAGGTCTTAATAGTCAATCATATCTAAGATCAAACTAAGGTTACTTCTAATGTGTCAGCCATGCATAAAACCATATTGTTCTTCATCAATTATATGATGTAAGCCTTGTTTCAACCTCTTAGCAAATACATTGGCAAATAACTTTCCATCATTATTCAACAGGCTAATACTTATTAGGTTTGGGAATCAAACTAATTAAACTGTGCTTTAAGGAAGCCGGTCACTCCCCTTTTTCTTGGAACATAGCACGAATGAAATCAATCAATCAATCAATAATTGAATGTTTTATAGAACTTGCTTGTTAAACCATACTTTCCAGGGGATCTATTGTCCTTAAGGCTTTAAAATTCAATATTTTATCTAAATTTTTATAACTCATCACAAATATCCATGATATAAATCATGATCTATCTTCTGAGCAGTGTTTGTTACATTGTCTAAGAAATAATCCATATTGGAAGTTGACTGGGCTGATGTATAAATATTCTGATAAAACTTGGCAACAGAGAGATTTCTTTTGGATTTTCATTGGGAGAATTATTGATCATTCATTTACATACGGAAGACATTTCGCCTGCCATTTTTCAAAATTAATTTAATATTTTGCATTTCTCTCTCCCTCTTCCATCCATTTTTGTCTTGATCTTACAAACCTTCCCTGGGCCTTTTCCTTGTAGATACAGTAACTGCATTTGCAGTGATGATAGCTCCAGTAATTCCTGATTAGTTAGATCATTTTTGTTGGTGTTGTGTAATCCATTATTCCCTTTATGATGTTATATTCTTTATCTCTCTTGTCACAAGTAATTTCTTTCCCCATTGAAAAAGCCAAAACCCTTATATCAAATTTCATCAGTTCCCAGTAACTTCCAAACGTATTCATAACACACGCACGGTTCTAATATTTTATCAAATACAAGTAGACACATGCGCCCAATACAACAGGTGTAGTAGAAATGCTTACTTAGAGCCCCCAACGAACAATGCAGTTTAAAATAAATACAGATAAGAATAAGAGATAAAAGTAACAAGTAATTAAAGAGTAGCAGTAAAATCGCAATAGTGAGACTATATACAGGGGAGTACCGATACCGAGTCAGTGTGCGGGAGTACAGGTTAGTTGAGGTAGTATGTACACATAGGTAGAGTTATAAAAGTGACTACGCATAGATGACAACAGAGAGTAGCAGTGGTGTAAAGACGGGGTGAGAGTGGGTGGAGTACTGCAAATAGTCTGGGTAGCCATTTGACTAAATGTTCAGGAGTCTTATGGCTTGGGGGTAGAAGCTGTTTAGAAGCTTCTTGGACCTTCACTTGGCGCTCCGGTACCGCTTGCCGTGTGGTAGCAGAGAGAACAGTCTATGACTAGGATTGCTGGAGTCTGACAATTATAGGACCTTCCTCTGACACCGCCTGGTATAGAGGTCCTGGATGGCAGGAAGCTTGGCCCCAGTGATGTACTAGGCTGTTCACACTACCCTCTGTAGTGCCTTACGGTCGGAGGCCGAGAAGTTGCCATACCAAGCAGTGATGCAACCAGTCAGGATGCTCTCGATGGTGCAGCTGTAGAACCTTTTGAGGATCTGAGGACCCATGCCAAATCTTTTCAGTCTCCTGAGGGGGAAATCGGTATTGTCCTGCCCTCTTCATGTCTGTCTTGGTGTGCTTGGACCATGTTAGTTTGTTGGTGATGTGGACACCAAGGAACTTGAAGCTCCCAACTTGCTTCACTGCAGCCCCGTCAAGGAGAATGGGGGAGTGCTCGGTCCTCATTGTCCTGTAGCCCACAATCATCTCCTTTGTCTTGATCACATTGAAAGTGAGGTTGTTGTCCTGGCACCACATGGCCAGGTCTCTGACCTCCTGTCTCATCATTGTCGGTGATCAGGCCTAACACTGTTGTGTCATCGGCAAATTTAATGATGGCGTTGGAGTCGTGCCTGGCCATGCAGTCATGAGTGAACAGGGAGTACAGGAGGGGACTGAACTCGCACCCCTGAGGAACCCCCGTGTTGAGGATCAGCGTGGCAGATGTGTTGTTACCTACCCTTACCACCTGGGGGAGACTCACCAGGAAGTCCAGGATCCAGTTGCAGAGGGAGGTGTTTAGTCCCAGGGTCCTTAGTGGGAAAGGGCAGTGTGGAGTGCAATAGAGATTGCATCATCTGTGGATCTATTGGGGCGGCATGCAAATTGGAGTGGGTCTAGAGTTTCTGGGATGATGGTGTTGATGTGAGCCATGACCAGCCTTTCAAAGCACTTCATCTACTTGAAACATGTTGGTATTACAGACTCGGACAGGGAGAGGTTGAAAATGTCAGTGAAGACACTTGCCAGTTGGTTTGCGCATGCTCATAGTACACGTCCTGGTAATCCATCTGGCCCTGCGGCCTTGTGAATATTGACCTGTTTAAACTTCTTATGGCTGCAATCCTGTTAATGGGAGCGATTTGACAATAGCCAATCAAAGTGTAGGGCGCCGTTTTCAAAACATCAAAAATCTCATAATTAACATTCCTCAAAACATACATGTATCTCATACAATTTTAAAGCTATTCTCGTTGTTAATCCCACCACAGTGTCTGATTTCAAATATGCTTTACAGCAAAAGCACCACAAACGATTATGTTAGGTCACCACATAGCCACAGAAAATCAAAAAGCAGAAAATAGAGATAAAATTAATCACTAACCTTTGATGATCTTCATCAGATGACACTAATAGGACTTCATGTTACACAGTACATGTATGTTTTGTTTGATAAAGTTCATATTTATCAAAATGAGTTTACATTGGCGCGTTACCTTCACTAGTTCCAAAAACATCAAGTGATTTTGCAAAGCCACATCATTCAACAGAAATATTCGTCATAAATGTAGATGATAATACAAGTTATACACATGGAATTATAGATATACCTCTCCTTAATGCAACCGCTGTGTCTGATTTCAAAAAACAAATACGGAATAAACCAGCCATGCAATAATCTGAGACGGCACTCAGAAACATTTGTCACAATAGCCGCCATGTTGACGTCAACATAAACAAGAAATGACATGATAAATATTCCCTTACCTTTGATGATCTACTTCAGAAAGCACTCCAGAAATCCACAATGTTTGTTTTGTTCAAAAAATGTCCGTTATTTATGTCCAAATACCTTCTTTTGTTAGCACGTTTGGTATACATATCTAAACGCTCATTCTGGTCAGTGTTATATCAGACAAAAAGTTATATTACCGGTCGAAGAAACATTTCAAACTAAGTACAGAATCAATCATTAGGGTGTTTAACATATAGCTTCAATAAAGTTCCAACCAGAGTACTCCATGTCTTCGTGAGCAATGGAACACAAGTGACTACCATGAGGAATAAGCATGATCAGAAAATGGCTGACTGCCAGACACCTGACTAATTCTGCTATCATTCACTCCCACAACACCATGAAGCCTCATTACAATTTGTATTGATGGTTGACATCTTGTGGAACCCCTAGGCGGTGCAACATTAATATCTCAAGGGGATTTCATTGGGGACTCTGGTGAATACATACAAAGCTCAGATTTTTCATTTCCTGTTTTGATTTCAACTCAGGGTTTTGCCTGCCATATGAGTTCTGTTATACACAGACATCATTCAAACAGTTTTAGAAACGTTAGTGTTTTCTATCCAATACTAATAATAATATGCATATATTAGCAACTGAGACTGAGGAGCAGGCCATTTACTTTAGGCACCTTATTCATCCAAGCTACTCAATACTGCTCCCCAGCCATAAGAAGTTTTAAAGGTCTTACTCACATCGGCTGCGGAGAGCTTGATCACACAGTCTTCTGGAACAGCTGGTGTTCTCATTCATGTTTCAGTGTTATTTGTCGCGAAGTGAGCATATAAGTAGTTTAGCTCACCTGGTAGGCTCGTGTCACTGGGCAGCTCTCGGCTGTGCTTCCCTTTGTAGTCGGTAATGGTTTGCAAACTCTACCACATCCAACGAGCGTCAGAGCCGGTGTAGTACGACTTGATCTTAATCCTGTATTCACGCTTTGCCTGTTTGATGGTTTGTTGGAGGGCATAGCAGGATTCCTTATAAGCTTCCAGGTTAGAGTCCCGCTCCTTGAAAGCGGCAGCTCTAGCCTTTAGCTCAGTGCGGATGCTGCCTGTAATCAATGGCTTCTGGTTGGGGTATGTACGTACAGTCACTGTGGGGACAACGTCATTGATACACTTGTTGATGAAGCCAATGACTGATGTGGCGTACTCCTCAATGCCATCGGAGGAATCCCGGAACATATTCTAGTCTGTGCTAGCAAAACAGTCCTGTAGCTCAGCATCTGCTTCCTCTGACCACTTTTTATTGATCTAGTCACTGGTGCTTCCTGCTTTAACTTTTGCTTGTAAGCAGGAGTCAGGAGGATAGAATAATGGTCAGATTTGCCAAATGAAGGGCGAGGGAGGGCTTGTATGCGTCTCTGTGTGCGGAGTATAGGTGGGCCAGAGTTATTTTTCCTCTGGTTGCACATTTAACATGTTGATAGAAATTTGGTAAAACAGATTTAAGTTTCCCTGCAATAAAGTCCCCGGCTACTAGGAGCGCCGCATCTGGGTGAGTGTTTTCTTATTTGCTTATGGTGGAATACAGCTCATCCAACATTGTCTTAGTGCCAGCCTCTGTGGTAGTATTTAAACAGCTACGAAGAATACAGAAAAACTCTCCTGGTAGGTAGTGTGGTCTACAACTTATCATGAGATACTCTACCCCAGGCGAGCAATAGCTCTAGACCTCCTTAGATATCACACACCAACTGTTGTTTACAAAAGTACATAGACCGCCGCTCCTTGTCTTACCAGACGCCGCTGTTCTATCCTGCCGGTACATTGTATAACCATAACCATCCAGCTGTATTTTGATATTGTTGTCGTTCAGCCACGACTCCGTGAAGAATAAGATGTTATTTGTTTTTAATGTCCCGTTGGTAGTTTAATCTTCTGATTAACTTGTCAATTTTATTCTCCAAAGATTGCATGTTTGCTAGCATAATGGAAGGAAGTGGGGTTTTATTCGATCACCTACGAATTGTCAGAAGACAGCCCGACCTTTGATCTCTCTTTCTCCACCTTCTCGTCACGCAGATCACAGGGATCGGGGCCTGTTCCAGAGGAAGCAGTATATCCTTTGCTTCGGGCTCGTCAGAGTCATGAAAGGAAAAAAAGGTCCTTGGTGAGTAATCGCAGTCCTGATGTCTAGAGTTATTTTCGGTCATAAGAGACGGTAGCGGAAACATTCCGTACAAAATACGTTTTAATAAATTTTACAAACAATGCAAACAAACTAACAAAAAAACAAAATTTGCCGGGGGCACGTAAAACGTCTGCCTTATTCTCCAGCGCCATCTGGGGAAGTAAATACTCTGAAGCAGCAGTTACACAACACTGAAAACGCAAGTCGCAAAGCTGCAACAACCTTCCGCTCGGCCTCCGGGACTGTTGGTCTGCAAATGTCCTTCACCTTTGCTTTGATGTTCTCTTTTTGCGATTCCATAAATTTGAAGATTCCATCTCTGACTGTACCGGTCAGTCTCGTTAACCTTTGACTCTATTTCTGTGAATTTCTTCTCCTGCTTTGCAACCTGTTTTCAGTGTTGCGTACTGCTGCTTCAGGGTATTTACTTTCTCAGCATGGTAATCAATCGCTTTCTTCAGGTTAACGATGATGACAGTGTTCTTTTTCACAAAGTCCATGATGTCATCTGCATTCTATTTGATGTTAGCCGTGAGGATGCAGACGATAATGTCCTGTAGCTGGCTCATTGATGATTCACTTCTCTGCCTCTTTGGAAGTTGCTCCTTGTTTGTGGTATTCGGGTATGAATCACATTCACCCCCATTTTCTACACTACAACCATATGAATGAATTTCAGCAATGCCTTTTTCTCCTTGAAAGTCGCAGCATCCATTATCTCAGCGACAGTTTGGTTATGTCCTGACTCCATGCTGCTAGCTGAAACTTTTCGATAGCTACTATAGTTAACTTGTTCGTTGGAAATCATCAAAATATTTAAATGACTTGATTAATTCAACTTATTTGAAATAGCTACACTGTATGGCTATATATATATATATATATATATATATATATTTGAGTTTAGCAACTGCAGCCTACATTTATAAACTTTGTGTGAGAACCCTAAAATTGTTCCTTAGCTAGACATTTTGTAAGGGACAAACATAGTGTAACGACCCTGGGTTTATAAGAGCGCATATCAACTCTGCCACTTGAGCATGTTTTTGTGGCACAGTCGATAGCGCGCTGGACTTCGGGCTAGAAGGTGCTCCCAGCTGTTTCATTACAATAGGTACAGGTAACTGTTTTCAGAATTTACATTTTTACAATAATTGACTGATGGTGGCTCAATGTTGTTGCTAGCAAATCGTAGTACCAGTTATCAAAAATCAACACCGCCTCGATATAAGAAGAGAACGTAGTTGAGCGTTCCTCAGCTAGCATGTGGGCAAACTCACCATAGGGGCTGGCTTTCCTCCCATGACGATGCAGATTAGAGTGAAGTTCTGGGCCTCGTAGCGATTGAAGGGGGCCGGGCAGTCTGCTGCCACTACAGAGATGGATTTAGGAGGCACTATGGAGGAAAAGAAGGAGCCTGGGACTAAAACGACAAAACCATCCACAAATAGGCAAAGTTTGTCTAGTATTTTCAGTTACCACCCCCCAGTTTTTTTCCCGAAGGGCAACTTTAAAAAAAAAACTAAACTAAAACATGTTTTTCATGTCTGTACTTGATGACAGAAATTCGTCTTCTGTGCATTTCCTACATCTCAACAGTAGAGGGAGGCAGGTGATAGAAATGCTGATAGTGGTGGTAATGAAAACGGCTAAAACACAAAAGAATCGTGGATGCAGGAGAAAGGCTACAAAACCTTCCATCCACAAAATCCTATCCAATACCACATGATCATATCTATATAACACGAATTCTCTTGAATTGTACCCATGACAGTGAGCACAATGGTGCCTGAGGCTAAGACCACCCTGTCTCTAGAGGCCTTGTCGTAGATCCCCACATGGCACTCATATGGTCCATCATCTTCCATCTGCACCTCAGGAAGCCTGGCAACACAACAGCAAACCCAGGAAGATAACACAAGTACAAGATAGGGGTTTTACAGCACTTTTCCATACACTCAAAGCCTTTATAAGATCAAATAAAAAAGGCAAGATAAGCATACACTTGCAAGTGAAAACACTGACCAATGCTCTTTTTCTTGAGGCTGCAGACTAATGGTCAAGCTTACCGGACAGTTGATTGGTAGACCAGGTCTTCTCGTCTGCGGAAGTCCTCCATATGGGAGAAGTTGCTGTTGTACATGGCATCGTAGGTGAAGATCTTCTGCTTGGCACTGCCACCCTCTGTCACCTAGAAAGTGAAAGAATACATCACACACCCTGGGCATGTCAATAATAAACAAGCTTTCTATACAAAACTATCAATGCACACAGTTATTATTTTCCAATTCATGAAGCCCAGAGAGCTTTGAAGCCTCTTCTTTTATCAGTTTAGTTAGTTGTTACAAGATGTGAATTTCACAGTGTGGAGTTAATGGGAATTTGAAGTTAATTTTCACAAGGAGCTTATAATAATAATTTAACAAACCTTATCAAACCTAATAGCTCTTCAGAAGTCAGATAGCTTGCTATGTACTGTATCTAATGCTCTGTCTCTTCTGAACAAAGCTTTGACGCATGTGTCAGTGTTTTTAATTGAATTGTCAATGGAAAACGGTAAGAAAACACACGATATGTGCTGTTGCAAACAACCATACGGTTCATTCGGGGACATCGAGGCAACCCTACTCACCCGAAACCACACAATCTCTCGCAGGTTGCCATCTGTCCTGAAATTGCACTTGAGTGTCACCGTGTCTCCAATGACAATGGGAGGGAGGGACTCAAGAGTGACCGTTAAATAGCCTGTGGTTCAAAGACGACAAGTAAAATATCTGTTACACACATTTCTCCCCACAATGTGTAGTCCACTCCCTTCTGTGAAACCCATAGCATAGACCAGCGCAAAACATGCTATAGGCATTCATTACACATTGAATAGAACAACTTTATGATTCCTGATGGCAAAATCAAAGATTGTTACTATACTTCTCAAATGATCATAGCTCCCTCTCTCTGTAACATTGGGAATCAAACCTTACCGGCTAGCTGTAATGGATTATTAATAATGCATTATCAAGGTTATGTGGCCAAAGCATAATCTGTTTTGTCTCATGAGGGCAATTACAGGTTGGGATAGCAATATAATGTGCACCCTTTTTCCCCCTTTACTTTAATGATTCATTATTGGCTTGTTCATTCATTAATTGCAGTGCTGATTTTACACACATTTTTCAGAAATGTGTCTTCACATGGTATTAAAATGTTTATCTTATCCGTCCACTGTGTCTGCATTGTGACCACATTTCATGGTCCCTCCCTGTATGCAAATGATTTCACAGCTATTCTTTCAAAATATGATTTATTTGAAGACATATTGGCATAAATCAATGGTAACACCTGTCAATGATTTTATAGGGCGGGATAATGATGAGTTAAATGGTTTCACTGTCCAGATCTGTCTACACTTGTAAGATATCCAGAGGTGGTCAGGAAGATCTGATCATAATCAGATCATAATGCATCTCTTAATCATCTACACCTGTCTAAACATGTTGGCACAATCAGAATGTGGACAAGAGCAGGACAAAGGATGCATGTTAAAACCAGTGGCACCACTAGTGCATGTTGATGGTACTCTTTTTTTCTCCCATTGGTGTGGTCTTAGTGTGTGCTAAGTGCTGTGGCTCTGTCGGGGTAAAAAGGTCAGAATGATGAATTAAAAGCCAACCTGTCTCCTAAACAAGTCAAGAGAGGATATAGTGCTTAGAAGCACTAATCTCTATCTCTACCCTGCACAGGCATCTGAGGCCACAAAAACCTAGTAGCGACCTCATTCTCTGAGAATATATACACTGTAATAAATGATATGTTTTCATTTGCACTTTCATAAGCGCATTCTGTGGCAGAAAGAATCACAACTAGCTTTACATTAAGTAAATATTGTGAGCGTTGTAGGCTGCGTTTAGACAGGCAGCACAATTCTGATACTTTTTTCACTAATTGGTCTTTTGACCAATCAGATAATCTCTGAAAAAAGAGCTGATGTGAAAAGATCTGATGTGATTGGTCAAAAGACCAAATAGGCTGCTTTTATACAGGGAGCCCAATTCAGATTTTTTTTTTTTAATCCCACTAATTGGTCCTTTCACATCAGATATTTTTCAAAACTGATCTGGTTGGTCAAAAGACTAATTAGTGAGAAAAAATATTAGAATTGGTGCTGCCTGTGTAAACGTAGCCACGGTGTTATATAATAATGCCAGTGTAGCATTCCAGCCCCTCCCTCCCACCTTGGCCTCTACACCCTGACATCATGGTGGATTATTTTTCACCATGTTTTTCCCGCTAATCCCCCAGCTTTTCATCTACAGACCCAGCCATTCGGCACATCGCTCTGCCGTCCTGCTCCAGATACTACATGGATGGGAGGAGAGGGCTGGAGGGTCTTGTGCTACATACTCACATTAAAAACATAAAAAATAAACAGCTGCTCCTTGGAGCAAAGAGAGCTGACACTCAACTCTGTAAGCGTGAGTCCTGTAGGTGAAGGAAAAAATATTTTTCATGATGTCCGTCGACATTTCCTAAAGCGGCCATTCCACTAAGAATCTGCAATCCAAATCAGGGTCGTATTCGATTATATGGTGATCGGAGAATTAGAGCCTGGCGTTGTTGTGAGTCTTGATTCTTCTGAAAATGGGCTCACTCAAGGCATAATGTGGTTGATCCCAACAAGCATTAACTCAGCTACTGGCAATGGGAAGGGAGGGGTGAATAAAGAACAGACAGAAAGGCAGCAAGGAGATGACTATCTCTCTCTTTCTCTCTCCCACTCACAGACCAAGTTGATCTCACGAGCCGCTGGAGGTGGAGTGCCATTCGTCTGGCAAGCAAGACTAAAGACCCAGTCCCAGACACACACGCACACGCACACGCACACACACACACACACACACACACACACACACACACACACACACACACACACACACAGATGCTTGAAATAGTACATATCCTCAGTGTTTTTGTTGCTGGCATTGTGTTAGGGCCTAGAGCCTTGGGGCAGTGGAATTTAATCATTTTAGAGGACAGATTACCTGTAAAATGGGTCAGCCAAACAAACAGCCTTTATCCCTCAGATAATCAATCAAAAAAATCTAGATTGAATAACTAGGATTGTGACATCATAGCCTCACTGTCTGCAGGCAACATTTGTTTACATCAAACATGTATTAATATGAGCACTCAATGTACAGACACTGAAGCAAATCTCCTCAAAGACAAAGACCTTCAACTAATCCTTTTGGATGGCTGTCAATGCCTTGACACTGTTTGCAGTCAATCTAGGCTACTGTGTAATGAGTTTCAAACATGTAATCAAAGAACATCTACACCCTATAATCATTGGAAAGTCAATTCTGCAGAGAGCTATAGCCTATCACATAAGTATGTGTCTGTCCTGCGTGTGTGTGTGTATATATATATATATATATATATATATATATATATATATATATGTGTGTATATATATATATATATATATATATATATATATATATATATATATATATATATATATATATATATATATATATATTGAACAAAAATATAAATGCAACATGCAACAATTTCAAAGATTTCACATGACTGGGCAGGGGTGCAGCCATGGGTGGGTTTTGGAGGGTATAGGCCCACCCACCTGGCAGCCAGGCCCAGCCAATCAACAACAAAAAAATTGACAACAGAGGGGCTTTATTACAGAAAGAAATACTCCTCAGCACCCCCGCCAGACCCCCCTCCCTCCCTTCAGATAGGGAACCGGATGTGGAGACCTGAGCTGGCGTGGTTACATGTGGTCTGCGGTTGTGAGGCTGGTTGGAAGAAATGCCAAATTCTCTAAAACAACGTTAGAGGCAGCTTATGATACAGAAAATTAACATTACATTCTCTGGCAACAGCTCTGGTGGACATTCCTGCAGTCACCACGCTCCCTCAACTTAAGACATCTGTGGCATTGTGTTGTGTGACAAAACTGGCCAATTTAAAGTGGCCTTTTATTGTCGCCAGCACAATTGTAATGAGCTTGCTGTTTAATCAGCTTCTTGATATGCCACATCTGTCAGGTGGATGGATTATCTTGACAACGGAGAAATGCTCACTAACAGGGTGAAAAACAAATTTGTGCACAACATTTGCGAGAAATAAAGCTTTTTCTGTGTATGGAACATTTCTGGGATTTTTTTATTTCAGTTCATGAAACATGGTACCAGCACATTAAATGTTGCGTTTTATATATTTTTTCAGAGTATATATATGTATGTGTATCTATATATGTGCTGTATGTGAATATACATATTTAGGTGAAATAGTCTACCGCATTGAGCTTTAGAAATAAAATAAAAACGTTTTAGCTAATAAGAACAAAATGCTCCTTATAGTATACAAAAACAGACTTACCAACTGCTAAATCCAAAATATATACGATGAGACATTGAGAAAAAGCACAACTCATCTTCCCCGTTAGTGTGTGAGGTCAAGTTTACATTCCATCTACTTTTAGGCGAAAAATCACCGATAATGTGTCATCCACTGTGTCAGCGGCACGGGGTCGGGTGCCCTTTCGGAACGCTTCATTCTGTACCGGAACGCAGACCTACTTTTCTGTTTCTATCAAGCGAGCAGTGAGAAAAATATGTCCTCTTCCCGTTATTAACTCCTGAATAGTCAGAGGATTAAAAAAAAGGAACAGATTTGAATGAACTCTCTCAACACACGCCACACGCTTAATAAGAGCGCGCACACAAGAACAGATAGGCGCGCCAAATCCTATCAGGACACAGACAGTTGCCTCATGTTAGTGCTATGAAATATAGGCAAAATAGCTCATTATACGTTTAGATGACTTATTTGCATGCAATGAAATAAAACGTTGGCTACAGTATAAAATAGGGACATACGATGAGGGGGGGGAAGCATGTAGCCCGCTCTGTGTCCAAGATAACAGTATCTTAGCTTGTACCTCAACTGCCTCCCCAAAGTCATTCACTGAGTTTGCAAAAATCCCAAATTAGCAAAAATTAAGAGCTTGAAGACCATGAACTATTTATTATTTACACTGTAAAACGAACTGTCCAATAAGTATCTTCAAATAAGTTCATTCAATAAACAGTGTGTTTATTGAAATGGAAACCAGGACATTTAAAACAATTCTGGCAGAATAAAAGGACAGGACATTATTACACAGAGTATGTTGATCATCAAGTTGATTTATGACAAATTATATATGTAGAATTCCCTTTATCCCAAAAGTGGGATACATATCAGTGGTGTGCTGTACCTATATTTTACATAAAGTTCACTGGTAACACTTTCCATTAGTGTACACTGTAGCCCTGTCCTGCAGTCAATCACCAAAAGCGCCCTCTTTGGCCTAATGGGTGGAATTGTATGAATATTTTTACATAATTTCATAATTAATAAAGCTTTTAATTTTTTTTAAACTGACAAATCCAATCTTTCTATGTCAAACAGTTTTGTTATATTTCAGTCTTCTGTGATGTATACAAAGTGTAATATTAGGATGCAAACTCAAAATGTGTAATGAGTCCTGTGTGTATCTGGTGAGGGAGTCAGGCGCAGGACAGCAGATACGAGTAAATAAACGTGCTTTACTCAAAAAACAACAACATACAAAGTAACATCTTGAGCACACACAGACGGACCAAAATTACAAATACACAATCACTCACAAAAACCATGTGGGGAACAGAGGGTTAAATGATGAACAAGTGATTGTGGGATTGAAAACAGGTGTGTGAAACAAAGACAAAACAAATGGAAAATGAAAAGTGGATCGGCAGTAGCTAGAAAGCCGGTGACGTCGACCGCCGAACGCTGCCCGAACATGTCAACTCTATATCTGACATGGTACAGGTGTCTTCTTTTTTTAAGCCCATAAATGTGTGTGTGAGGTATATACTTTTTTTCAAAATAAATTTGTTTACGACTAGCAAGAATCACAATGATTTAGTTAAGGGGTTGTAAATGTTTTACAAGTCATTTATACACATGCCTCCATACACCCTGCCTATACAATACTAGCTGTCATGTTCTGTGTTAGCAAAACACATGATCCACTGGCAAAATGAGTGAAATAGAAAGACAACAAGCAATTCCAATCTTATGTTCATAACTGTCACTTTTCAATTAATTGTCAATTACCCGTTTTCCAAGAACACGCTTAAAATGTATGCAAAGTCATATTGGGTGAGCCTCCTCAAATCACATTTGACAAGATCCCCTGGTCTAGATCTGCCAGACTGATGCAGCATCTGGTTGGAAGAGGGCATGTTAAGAGTTTAGAGTTCCCCCAGGGCCTGAAACATGTCAGAGAGTTTGAAGCAGCAGCACACCACTAGACTCCATCCAGAGATCCAACCACCAAGGTAGTAGAGGAATGTACCATAGTGTATAGCCCTTCCTGAAACAGTCTAGTCTACCATCCTGAAATATTTTGCTTAATAGTGTCTCTTCTTACTAGAGCACGCAATACATCAGCTGAGTGGGAGGAGCCAGCTCTCACAACATCCAAGCATTTTTCTCCTCATGGGCTCACTGCTAGTGGGAGTTGCCAAACCATGAGCGTATTCTCATCTGGGACCCCATTGGCTGCTGCAGTCCACTCCCTAAGCCTACGGGACCCCCTGAGGCAGCCGAGGTCACCTTGACTTTCCCGCTCTCCTCCCTGGCTGGGGGCTGCCCCCGCACCCACACGTCAGGGTCTTAGATGGTCGTAGATGGAGCCGTCCTGGGGGGAGGAGCAGTCCGGTTGAGCATGTCTGAGGACAGGGTGCTGGAGGTGGCCACAATGAGTGTTTAGAGACGTCATCCCTTTACCTGTGGGACAAACAGCACACAAGGCCTCGGTTAGAAAACACAGGTTGATTGGTTGATTGGTGGGTGGGTGGGTGGGTTGGTTGGTTGGACACAGTCAAGATGGTGCCGACAGAGAGGGCTGCCTCGCTTATAGTTCTTAGGAAACTTTACAGATGGTTTTTTAAATGTATTATTTCTTTCATTGTTAGCCCAGAAAATGTTATGTCTTATTACATACAGCTGGGAAGAACTATTGGGTATCAGAGTGGCAGTAACTCACCAGGGCTACAAGCATTGCAACCAGGAATATGACTTTCCCAAAGCGGATCCTTTGTTCGCACCACCCAGGGCAATTGAACTGATTCCAGAGACCGACCCAAAACAACGGCGACTTAGGAGGTGTGCACACCACCCACCGCTTCCGAGTATATTACTCGCTAATGTTCTGTCCGTGGATAACAAAGTCGATGAGATCAGGGCAAGGGTTTCTTTCCAGTGCATCAGGGATTGTAACATACTCTGTTTCACAGAAACATGTCTCTCTGGATATACTGTCGGAGTCAGTCCAGCCATCTGGATTCTCTGTTCATCGAGAAAACAGGAATAAACATCTCTCCGGGAAGAAGAAGGGCAGGGGTATATGTTTCATGATTAACGACTCATGGTGTAATTTTGATAACATACAGAAACTCAAGTCCATTTGTTCACCCGACCTAGAATACCTCACAATCAAATGCAGACCATATTATCTCCCAAGAGAATTTACTTTGAATATAGTCACGGCCGTGTACATCCCCCCCTCAAGCCGATACCACGACGGCCCTCAAGGAACTTTACTGGACTTTATTCCAACATGGAAACCATTTATCCTGAGGCTTCAGTTATTGTAGCTGGGGATTTTAACTAAGCAAATTTGAGGAAAAGAATGCTTAAAGTCCATCAGCATATCGACTGTAGTACTCTGCTAAAACACTAGACCACTGTTACTCCAACTTTATCCGGGATAAATACAAGGCCCTCCACCGCCTCCTTTTGGCAAATCTGACCACGACTCTATTTTGCTCCTCCCTTCCTATAGGCAGAAACTCAAACAGGAAGTACCCGTGCTAAGAACTATTCAACGTTGGTCTGTCCAATCTGAATCCACACTTCAAAATTGTTTTAATCACGTGGACTGGGATATGTTCCGGGTAGCTTCAGAGAATAATATTGACAAATTCACTGAAACGGTAACTTAGTTTATCAGGAAGTGTATAGGAAGTTGTACCCACTGTTGTACCCACTGTGACTATTAAAACCTACCCTAACCAGAAACCGTGGATAGATGGCAGCAATCGTGCAAAACTGAAAGCGTGAACCACCGCATTTAAACATGGATAGGTGACTGGGAATATGGAAGAATACAGAGTAGTCATTTCCTCCGTAAGGCAATCAAAGAGGCAAAACATCAGTATAGAGACAAAATGTCACACTGCAATGGCTCAGACATGAGACATATGTGGCAGGGTCTACAGACAATCATGGACTGCAAAAGGAAAACCAGCCACGTTGCAGACACCGACGCCTTGCTTCGCACAAGCTTAATACGTTCTTTGCCCGCTTTGAGGATAACACAGTGCCATCGCGGCCCGCTCTCCTTCTCCGTGGCCGATGTGAGTAAGACATTTAAACATGTTAACCCTCGCAAGGCTACCGGCTCAGACTGCATCCCTAGCCGTGTCCTCAGAGCATGCGCAGACCAGCTGGCAGGAGTGTTTACGGACATATTCTATCTCTCCCCTCGCCCAGTCTGCTGTCCCCTCATGCTTCAAGATGGCCACCATTGTTCATGTACATGAGAATGCAAAGGTAACTGAACTAAATGACTATTGTCCCGTTGCACTCACCTCTGTCATCATGAAGTGCTTTGAGAGACTAGTCAAGGATCAAGGATCATATCACTTCCATCTTACCTGTCACCCACAATTGAGAGCATCCTGTCGGGCTGATCACCGCCTGGTACGGAAACTGCACCGCCCACAACCGCAAGGTTCTCCAGAGGATGGTGCAACCGCGCAATGCATCACCGTGGGAAAAATACCTGCCCTCCAGGACATCTACAGCACCCGATGTCACAGGAAGGCCAAAAAGATCATCAAGGACAACAACCACCCGAGCCACTGTCTGTTCACCACGCTATCATCCAGAAGGCGAAGTCAGTACAGGTGCATCAAAGCTGGAACCGAGAGACTGAAAAACAGCTTCTATCTCAAAGCTACCAGACTGCTAAATAGCCATCACTAGCACAGAGAGGCTGCCGCCTAAATACACAGACTTGAAATCATTGGTCACTTTAACAAATGGAACACTTGTCCCTTTAATAATGCCACTTTAATAATGTTTACATTTGTTGCATTGCTCATCTCATATGTATATGCTGTATTCTATACTATTCTACTGTATCTTAGTCTATGCCGCTCTGACATTGCTCGTTCATATATTTATATATTCTTAATTCCATTCCTTTACTTGGATTTGTGTGTATTTGGTATATGTTGTGAAATTGTTAGATATTACTTGTTGCTGCACTGTCGGAACTAGAAGCACAAGCATTTCCCTACACCCGCAATAACATCTGCTAAACATGTGTATGTGACCAATAACATTTTGGTTGATTGATTGGTTTTATTAGAAAGTTGTAACTCAATACAGCCAGTCACACCAACGCAACGGGAGGACCTCGATGCCACCGGATGCCAGATTTAATTTGACTTTTGGGGATGTCCTCCAGTTTGGGCACAGGCAGGGTGACATTGATGCCCTGGGCGGTGCCCACCCACAGCAGCCCCTGGCAGATGAGTAGGCTAGTGACCCGGACACTGCCCTGCTGACCTGGGAGATAGACACAACCACCATTCTGTCACTTCCTTCTGTTCATGTCAACATTGCAGCTTGCCACTCCCACATCCAACCTTAGCCTCTATGAATACATATGATTAATAGGGGCGAAAAATACACATAGCCTTACATAGGGCAATGTGAACCTATTACCAGATTGTTCATACCTGTATACAATTATTTTAGACCTACACAAGTGTCTAGGGGATTGATTTGAATAATGTAAGTGAATAATGTAAGTGAAAAAAGCAGTCGGTGACCTGTGACCTTCTATACTGTACTTGCCTGGGCTGAGGAATATGGAGCGTGTTGATCTCGTGCTGGTGATCTCATGTAGGTGCTCTAGGTACGCCTCGAACCTCAGAGAGAGAGAGGGGGGGGATGAGTAAGACAGAGTGAGTGCTTGAGAAAAAGAGGTGTTCTGATTGAGAGACGGAGAGGAGAGGTTGTGTGAGGTTGTCAATGCATGTGTCCTCTTCATACTAGCTACAGTATCATACAGTATTAAAACCTATCCTTTCCAGAGTCATATAGACCTTTTCTCATTTGGGCAAAAGTCTCTTCTCCGTCCTCTGTCCTCTGTGATCCGGAAACCGATAAGTGGTCGAGGAGTGTGTCAATTCGTTAGTAGGCAAACGAAAGATGGTCCTCCACTCCTCGATATAGCCTCCTTTTGGCAAAGAAGCACAAGGGTATCCTACCGCAGAAGAGTCTTTATATCTGCCACACCCCCTTTGAATCAGCTGTTGTTTTATCAGAGGAGAAAAGCATGCACACATTTAAAAACAATATATTACTTGTCCTTTTATCTATGAAATGTCTTGCACAACTAACCTAATTCGTTTTCATCACTTTACACATTTATTTTGGGATCCACCCCTGTAAACGTAATATGCCTGATGACTCGAGTGGAGAAGAAGCTTTTCATTTCATATAAGCACATTTTTGTCCACGTTCACTCTCCTTGCCGCCCCTCCTTGATTACCTTTGACCTTCTTCAAAAGGAGCCGAGAGGACAGAGGAGAGAGGACGAAGGAAAATATAGCAAATCTAATTGAGAAAAGGCCATAGTCTCTATTATTTTCCTATCCTTCCCTCCCTCTCCCTCCCTTTCCTTCAGCCCTGTGTAAATGAGGGTGTATAGAAGGATGTGTTTTGCCCACCTGGAGGTGGAAGCTGGTGCCCTTGTTGACGGTGACGAAGTTGGCACAACTGGCTCACAAAGTGTTCTCCAGGATTAGGGGGTGCGGATGGGGCCACTGCCCACAGTCACATCTGCTTTAGGGAGAGCTAAATCGTGGAAATTGATGGTTACAATTGAGATCACCTGTGCAGGTGAGTTTAGCACCCACATCCCTGGGTCGCTCCTTTTTTCAGTTCGCCGCAGCTAGCAACTGGAACAAGCTGCAAAAAACATTCAAACTGGACCGCTTTATCTCCATCTCTTCATTCAAAGACTCAATCATAGACACTCTTACTGACAGTTGGGACTGCTTCACGTGATGTATTGTTGTCTCTACCTTCTTGCCCTTTGTACTGTTGTCTGTGCCCAATAATATTTGTACCATTTTCTGTGCTGCTGCCATGTTGTTGTCATGTTGTGTTGCTACAATGCTATGTTGTTGTCTTAGGTCTCTCTTTATTCTCTATGTAGTGTTATGCTGTCTGTCTTGTCGTGATGTGTGTTTTGTCCTATATTTAAAAAACAAAACAAAAATATTATCCCAGCCCGTCACGCCTTTTGCCTTCTGCTAGGGCGTCATTGTAAATAAGAATTTGTTATATAGAGAGATTACCTTGTGTTAGTACGCTGGCCAATGCTCATTGCAATAGACCCATCCTGTTAATTTGTATTACCTTGATTATACGAGAAAATAGCTGTGATGTAAGATATGACTGTGTGATTATACAGTTGGTTCGCCGTCTCACCTCCACTCTTCCGAGCATAAACGGCAACTTTTCCATTCCCCAGCCCAGCGAACAGGAAAGAGGCAGAGTGTTTCAGGCACAGAACTGGACAACTGTCTGGGTGGGAGAAGGTCAGAAGGCACTGGGTGGCCGTTTCCACACTAAAATACACATGGATCCTGGGAAATGGAGTTAATGAGAAATAGGGTGACCTCAAGGGCATTTAAATATTAGGTACATGACAATAACATGAGCAAACATGAATTCTACTGATAGAGTTATGTGTGACAATACATGCCACAATGAGCTGAATGCTTAATGTTAAGTTTGACACTTTCTTTCCTGATTTGTTGGTTCCTTGATGGGGAATAGTGGATAAACAAATGCATAAGGTGCAGCATAAAAAATACTGCCATTTTAGTTTGTACTACAGTGTACATGATGACTCACTTACCATCCGGTAGGCCTACACAGATGGTGTTGCCAGAGCTGGCTGTGTTCTTTACAGCAGCGTCTGAATCCTCTTCCTCTTGGGTGGGACAGGGGCTCCATCATGTGGTCCAGAAACAGGACTGGCATCCCCAGCTGGACGTGTGTGGCGTGGACTGGTTCAGAGAGAAGATTTCCACTTGACCGTGGTTGCGGTCACCTCCACTGGCCACCTGGTCATTACAGATAGAGGCTGTTAATGGGCCGACCAGCGATTGATCACAGGTCTTATTCGTGATGCTAGACCCTCTGAGCTAAAGAGCTAAAGCTAAGGCCTAGGTTACTTTATCACATGAACCAACATAGCTCATTGAACCACCTTCATTACACTTCCTAGCACTAACCTAACCTCCTCCACCTCCTCTCCGCAGCTCAGTTCAGTCCTGGAATCTATTTACAGTTTGCAGTGTTTACCCAGAGATAGCCCTGCGGTAGTGATGTGCTGGCTGCAGAGAAGCCCAGCAGGGCACAATGGACCGGGTGGTGAAGGGCCGTCTTCAGCTGCAGACAACACAACAAATGCTCAGTTTTACAGACCTACTGTAATCACTACTCAGTTATAGCAAAGAGGATTGGAAATGCATAGTAAGTGTCTCTGGTTATGTGGATAAAGGCAGTATTCTACATTGTAGGCAATATATTGCATATTACAGCTACATTTTCATTTTATATTTTGTTGGTTACCAGAATGTTCCTTTGCCTCAATACGGATGTTGAATAATGACCTGAGGAAATGGTTTTCCTTTGACATTATTAGAACGTCTCTGCAACATCCCGCTTGACTTCATGTTCAGAGGACATCCAATGCTCTACTCAATCCAAAATGGTTACCAATTCCATATTCCAGGACAAGTAAAAAACAATACACATCTCACACAGGAACGGTGCTTTCGTGAAAACTAGTAACTCTGGAAAAAAACGAGGTCATATAATGACATCAGTGATCTTCAGGATGGAAAGTCAGAGCTCTAGAAAAGTTCCCAAGTTTCCAACATGGAATTTTCCAGTTGGATGTCCGTTCAAAACTATTTTTCCCAGTCGGATCTAGTTTTTTTGTGAGTTCCCGGTTGTCTTGAACGCACTGAAGTTGGAAGTCGATTTCCGAGTTCCCAGTTCAGAGTTCCAAATTGTTTTGAACGGGACAGAATAAAGCACAATGTTTGTTTCTCACGACATCCTTAAAGACCCAGTACAGTCAAAAACATGATTTCCCTGTATTTATTATATATTTTCACACTGTGAGGTTGGCATAATACTGTGAAATTGTTTAAGTTGTGATACTGCCCATTTAGTGTAAGAGTTGATTGAAAAGACTGCCTGAAATTTCTGCCTGTTTTGGCGGGATGGAGTTTTGGCCTGCCTGGTGAATGAGTTAATAGACCAATAGGAAAGAGAGTTCCAAACATCTCTGCCAATAACAGCTAGTTTTCCGTTTTCCCCTCCCCACTCAGACCAGAGAAATTGCTCTTTGCTAGAAATACAATTTTAGTAAAAAACAATCTCAGCAAGGTACTTAATTGTTACCCAGAAATGATTTGATATTGAGATAAAAATGACTGCATTGGACCTTTACCATTAGAATTCAAATGAGATTTGGTTCTGGGTGCTGAGATTACAGGGTCGATTCAAAAAATAAGTTGTGTAACTTGTAACTTAGTGTAATTTTAACATTCTGTCAGGACGAGCACATGTTCAACATAATAAAAAAACATGGTTTCCCATCTCAGGAGGTAAAATAAAAAAATACTATATTAAGTGCCAAATAAAATAACAGGGTTGACTATTTCATCTTAAATCAGCCATCAATCCCCGTGTGACAGGGGGAATGGAAGCTTGTCGTATGCAACAGGGAAGGCAATTGAATGCAAGCTTCACAAAACTTTTGAATTGTTAAAACATTTCTAGCCTGTCCATCTATGGCAGGTCTGCCCAATTCCAGTCCTGGAGGGCCAAAACACTTCTAGTTTTCATCATTTCCTTCTAATCAGGGACTAATTCAGACCTGTCACACCAGGTGAATGCGATTAACTACCACATAGATACAAAAACCAGAATCACGTTATGCACGACCCACTCAGTTTTCCACAAAACAGAAAATGGCCAAAAAGAGTAGAACCAACTCACCTGCTTTTACACTATGATTTGACTATTAGATGTTCAATGTTTCTTTTGCAAAAATGTTATATTTTATATTTTACTTTCACCATTATAAAACGAGAGTTCAGTTCATGTTACAGGGTTGACCTTAAAACAAGGGACAGTTGTTGTTTTATTAACCTTAAAATGGATCACTAATCACATGAAATAAATAATGATCTTCTGAAATAACTTTGTCAGACCAATAAAATAACTAGGGCTTTACAATAATGGTGAAAACTTAATGTTGCGGTTAACCGTCTACTGCAGTGGGCTAAATCAGGGTCACACAGAGTGTTTCTTGGTAGTCTTGGATGAATCTACTTTGAAACAAAATGATCTACACATGGTTATGGGCTTAAAAAAAAGAAGACACCTGTACCATGTCAGATATGGATGTTGAGTTTGCATCCCAATATTACATCACAGAAGACTGAAATATAACAAAACTGTTTGACGTAGAAACACCAGACTTTTGGGGTAAAAAAAGAAATAATGCTAATCGTGAAAAATATGAATAACATTCCACCCATGAGGCCAGTAGGTCAGTTGACTGCAGGAAAGGGCTACGTGGGTTAAAGTTTTCCGAAAGGTCATAGAGAGCACACAGAGGGACATGTCAAAATGTTGGACTTTTAGCACTTTAGCAGATTTATTGACTTTTTCCATGTGGTCTATATTAAAAGGGCACTTTATTTAATATAACAGGCTTTTAAAAAATCGAATATTGCTGCACAATTTCTATCAAAGGGATGCAAAAGGGACACATTTTGTGGAAAGCACCAACACTCTAGGTGGCAGATTGTTTTGTTGAATACTAGTATTGAAACATGCATTTCTATTTGCAGATAAAGACAAATCTGATTTCCGATGAGGTTTGATGGGACGAGGCCGATGGTATTAGACGAACAGGGATAACAAAACAGACATAGTGGGGTTGAGCTGCAATATGATTACAACACACACTCACACACTCTGGGTATCAGTCAGAATGAAGACATATAAAGAGTTTGGTCACATTACTAAGCTACATATGGATGAAAATTGGAACATTGTAGATCAAACACAGGGACAAGTTCATCATCTCCAAGCACCCTGCAGTGGTTCGCAGTCTCCAGGTAACTGGCCTCTGCCACTGCTTCTGCATTTCCATACAAATTGTGTAAATGTATTTTCCTTTGAGCTTGCCATCCATCGCACACAATTTCTCCTTTCAGAGACGGAGGCATCTGAATTTCAAATAGTTAAGATGAAGTGAATAGTGGTGTCCAGTATGTAAGAGGTCGGAGGAGCGGAGGGAGATGGAAAGAACACTGGGCTGCATCCAAAATAGCATCCTATTCCCAATATAGTGCACTACATTTGACCAGAGCCAGCGCACTATACGGGAATACGGTGACATTTTGGACGCAGGCTGGTCTGTGCTTTACTGTTTACTTGTAATGTATGCAGGAATATGTATGCAGGAATATGTATGCAGGAATATTTGTGGGACATGGGCCATCAGTCTTTCAATCTCAATTTGTAAAGATTAATTTGAATACCATCCAGCATTTGCCTCGCTTTATGGATTATCGTTAGGACTCTATGGCCTCAGCTGAGTCACCAGAAATAAGGTGCTTACCCTTTGATCTCTCCTCTATCCCTAGACACAGAGACTGTGAAAGAGGGGAAACTGAGAGAGAGTGTGTTGATACGGTATCGGCAGTATATGTGTTGAAAGGGGGAGGGGAAACACAGATTATCACTACATCTGACAAATGACATGACTCCAGATTGAAACAAGCCATGTCATTCATTTTGTGGGACTTCCAAGGCTGTGGGGGATTTCACTTTGCTCAAACAATGAGAGAGAATAATGATAGCATCCGATCTCCTCTACAGGACACACGTAAGCATGCATGAATGCATGAGGGCACACACACAGGCTTACTTTCACTTTACAGAAGGTTTCCTTTCATCTTAACTGCATTATTCTATTATAATGAGTTAGTTTTGCACATTCACAGAGCCAACAGTGCATATTTGATATCCTTTTCAACATCCTTTGTTACTTTAACCCTGCCAGGCAAACTATGTGTTAGCGCAGCATAATAACCGGAAGAGCACATAATATCTTTCATCTTAACATACCTGCCTTTTACTCGGTAAAGAGCTATTTTGTAACAGCTTGAAATACTGCTTTAGGATATAGTGCTATTTTTTGCCCCTCGGGGATATATGTAGGTAAGACCAAGGTTCGCATATCATTATACCAATGATGTTATAAATTAACTCAACTCAACAAATGTTGAATTATAATAAACCCACTGGGCAAAAACTGGTTGACACAATGTTGTTTCCAAAATGGGAAAATGATTGGATTTGTAAAAATTCCTCAACATAAGGGATTTTTTTATTTATATATATATTATATATATATATTCATATACAGTGCATTTGGAAAGTATTCAGATCCCTTGACTTTTTCAACAATGTGTTACTTTACAGCCTTATTCTGAAAAATAAAAAAAATAAAAATCATCAATCAACACACAATACACCATTGTGACAAAGCAAAAACAAGTTTTTAGATGTTTTTTGTGCAAATTTCTTAAAAATAAAAACAGAAATACCTTATTTACATAAGTAGTCAGAGCCTTTGCTATAAGACTCGGAATTCAGCTCAGGTGCATCCTGTTTCTATTGATCATCCTTGAGATGTTTCTACAACTTGATTGCAGTCCATCTGTTGTAAATTCAGTTGATTGGACATGATTTTGAAAAGGTACACACCTGTCTATATGAGGTCCCACAGTTGACAGTACAGGTCAGAGCAAAAACCAAGCCATGAGGTCGAAGGAATTGTCCCTAGAGCTCCGAGACAGGATTGTGTCGGGGCACAGATCTGGGGATGTGTACCATAACATTTCTGGAGCATTGAAGAATACAGTGACCTCCATCATTCTTAAATGGAAGAAGGCTCTTCCTAGAGCTGGCCACCTGGTCAAACTGAGCAATAAGGGGAGAAGGGCCTTGTCCATGGCGGTGACCAACAACCCTATGGTCACTCTGACAGAGCTCCAGAGTTCCTCTGTGAAGATGGGAGAACCTTCCAGAAGTACAACCATCTCTGCAGCACTCAATAAAAGGCACAACAGTTCGCTTGGAGTTTGACAAAAAGGCACCTAAAGGACTCTCAGGCCATGATAAACAAGATTCTCTGGTCTGATGAAACCAAGATTGAACCCTTTGGCCTGAATGCCAAGCGTCACTTCTGGAGGAAACCTGGCACCATCCCTACAGTGAAGCATGGAATGGCAGACTGGGAGACTAGTCAGATTGAGGGAAAGATGAACGTAGCAAAATAGAGTTCCTTGATGAAATCCTGCTCCAGAGCGCTCAGGACCTCAGACTTGGGTGAAGGTTCACCTTCCAACAGGACAATGACCCTAAGCACACAGCCAAGACAGTGCAGGAGTGGCTTTGGGACACGTTTCTGAATGTCCTTGAGTGTCCCAGCCAGAGCCCGGACTTGAACACAATCTATAATCTTTGAGACCTAAAAATAGCTGTGCAGCGACGCTCCCCATCCAACCTGACAGACCTTGAGAGGATCTGCAGAGAAGAATGGGAGAAACTCCCCAAATACAGGTGTGCCAAGCTTGTAATGTCATACCCAATAATAATTGAGTCTGTAATGTTGCCAAAGGTGCTTAAACAAAGTACTCAGTATAGGGTCTGAATACTTATGTAAATGTTAGTTTTTTTATTTGTAATACATACGCAAAGATTTAGAAAATGTTGCTTTGTCATTATGGGGTATTGTGTGTAGATTGATGAGGGAAAAATACAATTTAAGTAATTTTAGAATAAGGCTGTAACGTAACAAAATGTGTAAAAAGTCAAGGGTTTGAATACTTTATATATACTGTATCTCAGGAGGTGGGTGGCACCTTAATTGGGAAGAATGTGATCGTGGTAATGACTGGAGTGGAATTAGTGGAATGGTATCAAATACATCATACACATGGTTTCCAGGTGTTTAATGCCATTCCATTTGCAGCTGCAAGTTTCTCTGAATAAGAGCGTTTGCTAAATTACAGGAAATTACCAAGTAAAAAATGTTCCTCTGGTAATTTAGTGGTCTCTTAGATGAGCAAGGACTGCTAATCTCCTCATGTGAGTGAAGGATTCCATTTTCTTTATCAAACAGCTTCCACAATCTTATCAGTCAATTTGGCTGACTTGTCCAGCTCAGCTGCCAGGAAATGTTAGAGATATCGACACTGACTGAACGAGATGTAACCTGCTAATCATAGCCTGCGACACACAAAGGAATCCCAGTCACACTACTCTAATTGCCAATTATTCTATTTCTTTCTGCTCTCTGTTCAAGCGCAAATCCACCAATGTACCAGATACCTTCAGAGGAACTCAAACTTAATTTCTCACTTTACGTTATTACAGTGTCATCTGACCCTAATTGTTTTCTTCATAAAACCATAAAACATATCTTTCTGTTGTCCACGATCGCTTTCCTACTCTCTTAAATGGCATCATTTTGCTGTCAAAATATGTCCACTCCACCACTGAGCTTCCTCACAGCTATAGCTGCTTACCTCTAGGTCTTGAGTTTTGGGGGAAAAGATGGGGAGTAGTCAGGCTAGAGAGGGACACCAGAATGAGGGTCTAGTCTTCACATCATCCTCCGCACATACCCAGCCCGGCGTGTTCTCTTCCCCTTGGTCAAAAGAGATACGTTTAGCTGTACACCTCTACAACATCCATCAGAGGGCAAAACATATACGATGACCAATATGCGACAAAGCTTAAATATGTATTAGGTCTGTATTAGGAGTGGGCTAGCTAAGCTCGCAGGCTAGCTATACTGTTAAAGATTCACCCAGGAGATCTTGCTGAGGGGACTGGCGCTGTTGGAAAACCATTAAACTGACCGGCCGTCCAGATCCGAGGGAAATAAATGCTTTAACATATAGGCATGCAGGCTCACACGTGTCTGCAAACAGACATAAACAGACAATCACAAGCAAGAATGGTGCAGATGGGAATGGAGAGGGGCTTTATGGACATCCAGACTACACTCCAGGTCTCCCTGACCTAGCCCTGACCCTGCATTCTAGGGCTATGAGCTAGTGGATCATGTTGCTAATGCTGGACCTTGGATTGCTTTAGTAGAGAATGAGTTTCCATCAGAAACATGAAAAAAGTATTAACTGCCTATTTGGCATTTAAATGACTGGCTGTAGTTGTAAAGGGCACCAATATTCCAATATCAAACCACACAGGAATAGACTAGCCACAGCTTGGCAGTAGACTAAGAATGTGCCAGTCCATGCCACCCACTCCAAGCTGCCCTGCCATCTGCTACCCACCTAACCAAGGGAGGTCCCAAAGACCAACCACCGACGCACACACATAGTAACACAAGGAATAAATACACAATGAGTAACGCTAGCTTGGCTACATACATGGGGTAACAGTACTGAGTCGATGTTCAGGGATACAAGGAAATGTGTGTGTGTGTGTGTGTGTGTGTGTGTGTGTGTGTGTGTGTGTGTGTGTGTGTGTGTGTGTGTGTGTGTGTGTGTGTGTGTGTGTGTGTGTGTGTGTGTGTGTGTGTGTGTGTGTGTGTGTGTGTGTGTGTGTGTGTGTGTGTGTGTGTGTGTGTGTGTGTGTGTGTGTGTGTGTGTGTGTGTGTGTGTGTGTGTGTGTGTGTGTGTGTGTGTGTGTGTGTGTGTGTGTGTGTGTGTGTGTGTGTGTGTGTGTGTGTGTGTGTGTGTGTGTGTGTGTGTGTGTGTGTGTGTGTGTGTGTGTGCGTGTGTATGTGTTGGCGTGTCAGTGTAAGTATGTGTGAGTGTGTAGTGTGGGTAGAGTCCAGTGGGTGTGCATAGAGTCAAAAAGAGTTAGTGCAAAAAGGGTCAATGCAGATAGTCCTGATAGCTATTTAGTTAGCTATTTAGCAGTCTTATGGTTTGGGAGTAGAAGCCTTTTGATCGCAGACTTGGCGCTCCGGTACCACTTGCCTTGCAGTAGTAGAGAGAACAGTACATTTTTTATTTCCTCTGACACCGGCTGGTATAGAGGTCCTGGATGGCAGGGAGTCCGGCCCCAGTGATGTACTGGGTTATATGCACTAACCTCTGCAGCGTCTTGCGGTCAAATGTCAAGCAGTTGCCATACCAAGTGGTGATGTAGCCAGTCAAGATGCTCTCAATGGTACAGCTGTATAACCTTTTGTGGATCTGAGAGCCCATGCCAAATATTTTCAGCCTCTTGAGGGGGAAGAGGCATTGTTGTACCATCTTCAGGACTGTGTTGGTATGTTTGGATCAAGATAGGTCCTTAGCGATTTGGACACAGAGTAACTTGAAGGTCCACTACAGCCCTGTCAATGTGAATAGGGGCGTGTTTGGCCCTCCATTTGCTGTAGTACACGTTAAGCTCCTTTGTCTTGCCCAAGTTGAGGGAGAGGTTGCTGTGCTGGCACCACACTGCCAGGTCTCTGACCTTGTCCCTAAAGGGTGTCTCATTGTTATTGGTGATCAAGCCCACCACCGTTGTGTCAAACTTGATGATGGTGTTGGAGTCATGCGAGGTCACGCTGTCGTGGGTGAACAGGGAGTACAGGAACAGACTTAGCACGCACCCCTGAGGGGCCCCCGTGTTGAGGATCAGAATGGAAGATATGTTGTTGCTTACCTTCACCACCTGGGGGTGGCCCGTCAGGAAGTCCAGGATCCAATTGTAAAGGGAGGTGTTCAGTCCCAGGGACCTTTGCTCATTGATGTGCTTGGAGAGCACTATGGTGTTATGTAGTTGTAGTCAATGAATAGCATTCTCACGAAGGTGTTCCTTTTGTCCAGGTGGGAAAGGGCAGTGTGGAGTGCAATAGAGATTGCATTATCTGTGGATCTGTTTGGGCACTATGCAAATTGGAGTGGGTCTAGAGTATCTGGGATAATTGTGTTGATATGAGCCATTACCAGCCTTTCAAAGCACTTCATGGCTACAGGCGTGAGTGCTATGGGTCTGTAGTCATTTAGGCAGGTTGCCTTAGTGTTCTTGGGCACAGGGACTATGGTGGTCTGCTTGAAACATGTTGGAATTACAGACTCAATCAGGGACATGTTGAAAATGTCAGTGAAGACACCTGCCAGTTGGTCAGCACTTGCCCGGAGCACATGTCCTGTTAATCCATCTGTTTACGGAGAGCTTGATCACACAGTCGTCCGGAACAGCTGATGCTCTCATGAATGCCCCAGTGTTGCTTGCCTCGAAGCGAGCATAGAAGTGATTTAGCTCGTTTGGTAGGCTTGTGTCACTGGGCAGCTCGCAGCTGTGCTTCCCTTTGTAGTCTGTAATAGTTTGCAAGCCCTGCCACATAAGACGAGCATCAGAGCCGGTGTAGTACGATTCAATCTTAGCCCTGTATTGACGTGTTGCCTGTTTGATGTTGCCTGTTTGATGGTTTGTCGGGGGACATAGCAGGATTTCTTATAAGCTTCCGGGCTAAAGCTCCACACTTTAGCTCAGTGCGAATGTTGCCTGTTATCCATGGCGTCTGGTTGGGGTATGTACGTACAGTCACTGTGGGACAAACGTCATCGATGCACTTGTTCATGAAGCCAATGACTGATGTGGCGTACTCCTCAATGCCATCGGAGGAATCCCGGAACATATTCTAGTCTGTGCTAGCAAAACAGTCCTGTAGCTCAGCATCTGCTTCCTCTGACCACTTTTTATTGATCTAGACACTGGTGCTTCCTGTTTTAATTTTTGCTTGTAAGCAGGAATCAGGAGGATATAATTATGGTCAGATTTGCCAAATGGAGGGCGAGGGAGAGCTTTGTATGCGTCTCTGTGTGTGGAGTTATTTTTCCTCTGGTTGCACGTTTAACATGTTGATAGAAATTTGGTAAAACAGATTTAAGTTTCCCTGCATTAAAATCCTCGGCCTCTAGGAGTGCCGCCTCTGGGTGAGCGGTTTCCTGTTTCCTTATTCCCTTATACAGCTGACTGAGTGCGGTCTTAGTGCCAGCATCAGTCTGTGGTGGTAAATAAACAGCCACGAAAAGTATGGATGAACACTCTCTTGACAAATAGTATGGTCTGCAGCTTATCATAAGATACTCTACTTCAGGTGAGCAAAATCTAGAGACTTCCTTAGATTTCGTGCACCAGATTTACAAATATGCACAGACACCCCCCCTCGTCTTACCAGAATGTGCTGTTCTATCTAGCCGGTGCAGCGTATATACCGCTAGCTGAATATCCATGTCATCATTCAGCCACGATTCCGTGAAACATAAGATGTTACAATTTCTGATTGTCCAATTGTCCAATGATTGCATGTTGGCAAGTAATATTTTGGTAATGGTAGCTTTCCCACTCGCCTTCTGCGGATCCTTACGAGGCACCCCACTCTGTGTCCTCTGTACCTGCATCTCTTTCTCTTGCCAATGACGGGGATGTTGGCCTTGTCGGGTGTCTGAAGTACATCCTGTGCGTCCTGCTTGTTGAAGAAAAATCTTAGTCTAACCCGAGGTGAGTAATCACTGTCCAGAAACATTACAAAATAAGTTACAAATAATGCAACAACAAAAAAACACACAATAGCACAATTGGTTAGGCGCCCGTAAAACTGCTGCCATTTTTTCCGGCGCCATTTTAACAGCTCAGTGTGAATGTTCTTGTCGGGCTTGCCTGTAATCCATGGCTTCTGGTTGGGATATGTGTCACTATAGGGACAATGTTGTGAATGGACTTATTAAAGAAGAGGTGACTGATGTAGTATACTCCTCAATGCCATTGAATGAATCCCGGGAACATATTCCAGCCTGTGTTAGCAAAACAGTCCTGTAGTTTAGCATCCGCTTCATCGGACCACTTCTGTATTGAGTGCGTCACTGGTACATCCTGTTTGAGTTTTTGCTTGTAAGCAGAAATCAAGAGGATAGAGTTATGGTCAGATTTTCCAAATGGAAGGCGAGGCAGAGCTTTGTATGTGCCTCTGTGTGTGTAAAGGTGATCTAGAGTTTTTTCCCCCTCTAGTTATACAGGTAACATGCTGCTAGAAATGAGGTAAAACGGATTCCAGTTTTACTACATTAGAATCCCCGGCCACTAGGAGTGCCGGCTCTGAATGAGCATTTTCTTGTTCGCTTATGGCCTTATACAGCTCGTTGAGTGCTGTTTTAGTGCCAGCATCTGTTTGAGGTGATAACTAGACAGCTACAAAAAATATAGTTGAAAACTCTCTTGGTAAATAGTATGGTCAAAAACAACACTTTGTTTAAGGAGAAGTAACATGCAGTGAAAACAAATATTAAACTTTAACTTTTAAACTTGAGGTGATTGCACAGTAATGTTCACTTGTTTGAGGTTGAGGGTGATACTTGGTGGTGTCCCATCTTTTCCACAAGTTCAGAGTAAGGCTCTGAGCTGAGGAAATCCTCAGAATTGAGAGGTGTTTATTTCGACTTCTGTGTGATGTTTTGTTCAAGTTCATCAAAGAAAACAGTTGTTCACCAGGTATGTGCTGCCAAACATAGACAACGTTTTGGATGCGCAGCTGATTGTGTCAAAGAAACCCACTGCCGCATATTTTGCCCCAGTGCATCATTGCATTGAGGCAATCAACTCCATTTGGTGGTGAGACGTCAACAGCAAATGGGTTACGAGCAGTTCCAACGCTGCTTCAAAGTTCGAAAGTCAGCGGCAAGAATCCTATTTTATCAGCCAAGGCACTGGAAACTCTTTCATGGTCTGGCAGCTGGGAAAGTGGCTATTTTCTTTCCGCATCTGTCTCCCACAGAGTCAGCACCTCTGTTTTAAATGCCTTCACTGTACTGTACATATCAGAGATGACACGATCCCGACCCTGCAGCTGCAAGTTCATTGCATTCAGATGACTCGTAATGTCACACAGAAAAGCCATTTCACACAGAAACATTTCGTCTCGGAGTTGTGTTGTGTCTTTCCCTTTGCTGTCCAAGAACAGACAAATCTCCTCAAAGCTAAGAAACATCTTTGAAGCACCTTTCCCTGGCTTAGCCATCGCACCTCTGTTCTAAGGCAAATCAATGCTCTTGAACTGGCGGTGATTCAAATCTGATAAAGTTAACTGTCGACCGCACAACGCTTCCTGGTGTATGAGTCAGCTCATATCTTTTCGTATCTTCGAGTGTATTGCTAATTCAAAAGAGTTTTTCCCAAGGCAGCATCTTGACACCTCTTCATACAAATCATGCCCCGTAGACTTAAAGCCAAAAACTCCTCTGTCACGCTTAGAGTCCACTCGCGGATGAAAATTGACAACTGGGGCATGTCTTTGTCGTAAATGACAAAGAAACACGTCCATAAGCTGCTCGCCACGGATCTTACCAGATGTGGTCTAGAGCATTCTGTATTCGGGCAGAATCTGAGTTGCCTTTTTCTCGTGCGTCACAAACTTTCACAAACTTTAATCATGCAGTTTTTGATGTTCTGTCCTGCCAAGGCATGGAAACCCCTGCTAACTGTATATTATCCATGTCCTTGTTCATCCATGACTCCAGAAAGCATAGTATATTAAAGTTCTTAATGTCCTGTTGATAGAATAGTCTCGACTGGAGCTCGTTCCGTTTGTTCTCCAACAATTGCACATTCGCCAATAGAACAGATGGTAGGGGCGGTTGATTCACTCGTCGCCATAGTGTCATCAATGTTCTGTCGTTTTTTTCCTCTTCCGAGTGTCAGGATTAGAGCCTGATCTAAGGTGAGCAGTATGTTCTGTGCCGAAGACTCATTGAAGTAGAAGTCTTCGTCAGATTGAGGTGAGTGATTTCTATTCTGATGTCCAGAAGCTTTTTGGACATAGGAAACAATGGCGTAAACACGAAGTAGAAAAGAGTTAAGATCAGAGCAACAAAAAAAACACACAAAATAGCAGAATTGGTCAGGAGTCCATAAAACGGTGGCTATGCATCCTAGCGCCATCTTTCGTCACATTTGTGTACCCCTTTTAACTTCCAGCCGCAGGTGGTACTTGTTTGTACCTTGTCAGCTCGGGGGTTTGAACTTGCAACCTTCCGGTTTCCAGGCTACCCTGCCACCCCGGGAGGAAATGGTGGTAGAGGAATGGTATCACATAATAAACATAATAACTGTCAAGGTGACACTGTCTGTCCAGGAAGCAGTGTTGAAAAGTAAACCTTAATGTGTGTCCATGTGTGTCTAACCTGGTAGGTGCCTTGTAATGTCCTGACTAGCAGGGTGACCTGTTCAACAACAGGCAGGTCGTATTGTAGCTACTCCAGCTCCTGGTACAGTCAGGGAGGGACCAGGAACACTTTACCTGGCACACACAGTCATATCTTTATCATCGGTGTCATCATCATTATCATCATTACCACCACCTTCATCGTCATCATCACTATCATCCATCTCCTCTTACTCCTCCTAATGCAAGTTTCAATGTCACGTGCACAAGTACAGTGAAATGCCTTTCTCGCAAGCTCCGAAACCAACAATGCAGTAATCAATATCAAAATGCACAAAGGGCTGTTGTGGGTGAAGGCTTTCTCAAGCCAAAGAGGTACAGTAATACATCTGATTCAACTAGTTTTACGTCTTTATTGAGGAGTGGACTGTGATTAGTTGATCAGCGGAATCGGATGGCTGGAGCGAAAGACTACACGTACACCTGCTCTTTGCGGATAAGATAGACAAAACATCCCTGTAACTGTCCCTGTCACCATCATTCTCTGGCATTTCAAGAATTAGTAAATATCCTGCTGGGATTCTCCACCAAAACACGTCCACACATCAACAGTAAGTTACCTCCAAATGAGACTGAACCTCAAAATAATACAGGGATGTTTATCTCAGACATGTGAGACTCTAGGGAGAACATCTGACATACTCCCAGAGGGTTACATGTAGCCTCTATTATCACTCAATTAGGGCAATAAAGTCTTTAGAGAGTTAAAAACGAGTCAGTTCTTCCCAAGCAGGTAGCGGTAGAGACACACTTGCTGAGCTCATAACCAGATAACTGACAGGCTAGTATTAGTTGGAACAAGTGCTTGGAGATAGAGTGGGAAGGCTTGCTTTTTCAGAGCTTACAATGGGTATTTTGTCTTGAATGTGAAGGTGAAGGTGTACAATGCATTTAATTTGAATTGGACGAATTGAATGTGTTTTTACCTGGAACATTAGCAACATTTGCCCGTTTCCCTGTATCTTTGCGCTGAAAGCTCTCCTGTCCCACCTCTACTACCTGCGTCTGCAGCAAGGGGGCGCTCCACTTCACTGTGTATTTAGGACCAATAGGAACTAGGCTGCTGATATCAGGGGTACCCCTAGTTGAAGAAACAGCAACACATTTCAATGGCCTGAAGATAGAGACAGATAGAGGTGCACATGCCCCAGAGCCTATTTTCAATAGTATTTCCCATGCTGTCCTAGAAGCCATCATTGCAAAGATAGTGCCCTCTCTTTTCCATATCTATTGGCCTGAACAAGATGCTGGACAAACATTGAGGGCTCTATTTTAACAAACCTAACACAATGGCAAATCTTAGCGCTTGAATTAACACTATATGTCTTGGGGTGTGTCAGAAATATCTGTGCTATTTTCACTGCGGGAATTATGAGCACAATAGCTGGCGGTGGAGCTGGCGTTTTGATTAATAAATAAATTGTGTAATGAGCGATTGCCTCTGAACCTATTACGGGGGCTTGGTCACTTGCTTACTAGTGTTCTTCCATGGGGGTTTGGTCACTTGAGTAGGTTGAGTCACAGACTTCCTGTCCGGTTTTCCACCACCTCGGGCTTGTGCGGTGGAGGAGATATTAGTGGGCTATACTCAGCCTTGTCTCAGGGTAGTAAGTTGGTGGTTTGAAGATATTCCTCTAGTGGTGTGGGGGCTGTGCTCTGGCAAAGTGGGTGGGGTTATATCCTGCCTGGTTGGCCTTGTCCGGGGGTATCGTCGGACGGGGCCACAGTGTCTCCTGACCCCTCCTGTCTCAGGATCTATGCTGCAATAGTTTATGTGTTGTGGGGCTAGAGTCAGTCTGTTATATTTGGAGTAATTTCTCTTGTCTTATCTGGTGTCCTGTGTGAATTTAAGTATGCGCCCTCTAATTCTCTCTCTCTCCCTCCCCTCCCGGAGGACCTGGGCCCTGGGGCCATGCCTCAGGACTACCTGGTCCGATGACCTGGCCTGACGACTCCTTGCTCCTAACCCTAAGGACACACTTCAGATATTGCCACCCTCCCTTCTCAGCGCAAGCGAGCTCATATAAGACAGGTAAATTACCAACTCTTGCGCAAGTATTTGAAAATAGCCCAGCGCAGGGTGATATTGCCAACGAGCGTGCGTGTTACAATTGCGCTGGCATAGCGCCAGCCAAAAATAGAGCCCTCCATCCAAATGTGTCAGGGCTCTTTGAATCAACAATATGAAAGGGGGTCAGGAATACATTGTAATTACAGTCCTTCTGATCAGTTGAATATCTCTCCAAACAGCGGACCCCCTACTGATTTTTGGGTCACATTATTATTCATATATTCCTCATAATCATGCATGGGAAGCATTGTGAAACATTGCGATCCCTTTCACAAGTTAAGGGCAAAGTTGGCATGAGGCATGAGCTGAATCAAGTTGGGTGCAATGAATCATTTGTGAGGTTCACTGATCAAAACGGAAGATTTTAAGATGTGATGTTCGGTGAAACTTGGGGAAAACTTGACCTTTCTTCGTTAATGACATTATCCAAATATTTATATATTCTCAATTCCGTCCCTTTACTTTAGATCTGTGTGTATTGTTGTAAAATTGTTAGGCATTACTTGTTACCATATTACTGCACTGTTGGAGCTAGAAACACAAGCATTTCGCTACATTTGCAATTACATCTGCATACATGTGTATCTGACCAATAACATTTGATTTCATTTGATTTGGAGAGGACAGAGAAAAAAACATTGGTTCACATAAATATGCAGTGTGGCTGACATTCTTTCAACAAGACATTTGACAGTATGCCTCATCCATAGAGAATCTATTTATATGGTTGCATCCTGGTAGTGCAGACTCACTTGACACTGATGTTTGCACAGATGAGGGTGTCGTTACGGAGGAAGACATTTGCGCTCCTTGGACTTGAAGACCTGTCTGTATGTACGTAAGACCTGTCCTTACGTACACCATCTCAAGCAGCATCTCGCACAGTATCACCTGCCTCTAGTCTGAGTTAAAGAGCTGTAGAAGGGACAGGGAACATTAAACCTGTTATTAACACAAAGGATTCCCCCAAGAGATCTGCGTTTCCACCTGACATTCTTAACAGAGCAAGCTACTGTATACTATGGCCGTTATATGCAGTGGTGGAGAGTACTTAAGTAAAATACTTTAAAGTACTACTTAAGTAGTTTTTGGCGTATCTGTACTTTACTTCACAATTTATATAACTTTTTATATAACTTTTACTATATAACTTTCTACTTAACTTTTACTTAAGTTTTATAACTTTTACTTCACTACATTCGTAATGAAAATAATGTACTTTTTACTCCATACATTTCCCTGACCCCTAAAAGCACTCATATTTTGAATGTTTAGCAGGAAAGGAAAATGGTCCAATTCACGCATTTATCAAGACAACATCTCTGGTCATCCCTACTGCCTCTTGTCACACCCTGACCATAGTTTGCTTTGTGTGTTTCTATGTTTTGTTTGGTCAGGGTGTGATCTGAGTGGACATTCTATGTTGTGTGTCTAGTTTGTCTGTTTCTGTGTTTGGCCTGATATGGTTATCAATCAGAGGCAGGTGTTAGTCATTGTCTCTGATTGGGAACCATATTTAGGTAGCCTGTTTGGTGTTGGGGTTTGTAGGTGATTGTTCCTGTCTTTGTGTTTGTTACACCAGATAGGACTGTTTTTGGTTTTTCACATTTCTTGTTTTGTATATTGTTCATGTATCATCTTCATTAAAGATGTATCACAATAACCACTCTGCGTTTTGGTCCACCTCTACTTCAACAGAAGAAAGCCGTGACACCTCTGCTGGACTCACTAAACACAAATGCTTTGTTTGTAAATGTCTGCATGTTGGAGTGTGCCACTGGCTATCCGTACATTAAAATAACAAGAAAATGGTGCCGTTTGCTTATAAGCAATTTGAAATTATTTATACTTTAACTTTTGATAGTTAAGTATATTTAAAACCAAATACATTTTAGTCTTTTACTCAAGTAGTATTTTACTGCGTGACTTTCACTTTTACGTGAGTCATTTTCTATTAAGAATTCTTTACTTTTACTCAAGTATGACAATTGGGTACTTTTTCCACTACTGCTTATATGTTTAGAGAAGCTCTATAGCTTTTTTATGTGTTCCTCTTCTCTCACATGATATGTTTATTGTTGCTTATTACTGAATATTTTGCATGTAAAAACTATCTAGATGTATAGAGTATATAAATCATGAACAGCAGGCATTATACATGTATTATCTTTAAGTTGGTAACACGTTATTTCAAGCCTGCAGGTGGTATGCATTATTATGCTGTTACAATGCACTGTAAAACTTATCATGAGCATCTTGGAACTAACCTTTAGCAGCAGGATAAACTGAGGGAAGCGCTGGATTGGTTTAACCATAAAGCCATAAAGCACGATTCTCTCAGGACTGAACGCTTGCGTCTTATGTAGGGTAACAACCACAGGGCCTGGCTCAACAGAGTCCATTACATCAGATCGCAGTCGGTAGAGCATGCTATATATGGCAGTCTGGCGTTGCCGAACACAAATTAAAATGCAGGAAGAAACCTTGTATGGCTGGCGACAATCTGACTGACTGTTTCACCAAAAGCTGCTAGAAAACGAGGAATGCAAATAGATAATGAGCTATGAATGCGAATAGATATACTTTTTCAGCAAACATGTCTATAGCCTTGGGAGAGGAAAGAAGACTAATTCATTGTAAACAGACTGATCAAATAGGAAAGCGTAGCCCACCTACAGAAACTCCAGGAAAGCCGTCTTGGAAATGCAGGCTTTCTTCATGAGAGCGTTTGTGAAGTTGTTGACACAATTGCTGTACACGTCTAGTACTATTGACCTGGAAAACTGTGGAGAAAAATGGATTCAAAATCCAGTCATGTACTATAAATCAGTGGAAGGATACATGGAAGGAAGGGGTGGGGGGGTTGCATTTTCAAAGTATCCCAAAATGAGTGCCTCTTGCGTCCCTTTGAAATTTTAAGTAGAAATTGTGCACCAATATTGAAAGCCTATTATATTAAATAAATAGTCCTTAAATAATGTTTCTGAAGTATCAACACTCTCCGTCAACCCTGTGTCACTTCTAAGATTTTAACCCACTTATTACCATAATTTCTCCAAGTTTCACCATCAGTGTAAAGCCTAGTTCTTTTGTTGCTTTGTCAAAGTCATTTCTGAAGAATATTATTTACTTCATTACGTCTATCCCTAATTGTAAGGTCAATCCTGTTATGTGAAATGAACTCTCGTTTTAATATGGTGAAACTAAAATATTTTTCAAAAGAAACATTGTACAGCTAATAGTTCATTGATAGATTAAATGCAGGTGAACTGGTTCTACTCTTTTTTGGCCATTTTCTGGTGGAAAACTGAGCGGGTCGAGCATAACATGTCAACCTTGTTACCCATAGATAGACAGGCTAGAAATGTTTTCTCATTTTTTTGTATTCAATTGCCACTGCCTGTTGCACACAACAAGCTTCCATAACAGCTCAAACTGGCTCTAACCAGAATAGAAAGAGGAGTGGGAGGCCCCGGTGCACAACTGAGCAAGAGGACAAGTACATTAGAGTGTCTAGTTTGAGAAACAGACGCCTCACAAGTCCTCAACTGGCAGCTTCATTAAATAGTACCTGCAAAACACCAGTCTCAACGTCAGCCTCCCTCTTGCTCAGTTGTGCACCATGGCCTCCCACTCCTCTTTCTATTCTGGTTAGTGCCAGTTTGCGCTGTTATGTGAAGGGAGTAGTACACAGCATTGTACAATATCTTCAGTTTCTTGGCAATTTCTTGCATGGAATAACCTTAATTTCTCAGAACAAGAATAGATGAGTTTCAGAAGAAAGTACTTTGTTTCTGGCCATTTGGAGCCTGTAATCGAACCCACAAATGCTGATGCTCCAGATACTCAACTAGTCTAAAGAAGGCCAGTTTTATTGCCTCTTTATCAGAACAACAATTTTCATACTTGCAAAAGGGTTTTCTAATGATCAATTAACCTTTTAAAATTATAAACTTGGATTAGCTAACAACGTGCCATTGGAACAAAGGAGTGATGGTTGATAATGAACATCTGTACGCCTATGTAGAGATTCCATTAAAAAATCAGCCGTTTCTAGCTACAATAGTCATTTACAACATTAACAATGTCTACACAGTATTTCTGATCAATTTGATGTTATTTTAATGGACTTTTTTAAAATTCTTTCAAAAACAAAGACATTTCTAAGTGACCTCAACCTTTTGACCAGTAGGGAATATTATTTTTATTTATTTTTGCTAAAAATGTGGAGCTCAAAACAGGCCTACCAATGATGGGTTGCCAGTGTATAAACAGCATACTAGTCGTTTCACATATCAGTGGTCAAGGCAGGTAAGATACGGTAAAGGAACCATTTAGGAAAAATGGGACACAGCTGCTGTCTTTCTGTACTCTACGATGATGTGGTGCCTTGAAGTCACAGCTGCACATGGACAGATCCTGCTTGGTCTTGGCACAGCGCTCCTCAGTCACCGCAAGTTCTGATAAAGCTAAAGTCATAGCCATAACAATGACTCACGATCCCACATGCAAGTTGGAAGAACAGGTGAGCGGGCAGAATAGCTTGAAGGAAAGAGAGAGGAAAGAGTAGGATAGAGTCAGGGCAGAAGCAAGAAATGCAAACAGGGTTGACGAAATTATGTCAATTGGAGGTTGATTTGTTTTAGAAAGTGCAGAGAAGCTGACATGTACACCTTCCTCTCACTCTCAGAGTCATTATATAAAGAAATTTGTCCTACTTTGGTTCCATGGTATTCAGGAAAATATATATTTTGAATTGTCTTTCCTTCAGCAAGCAAAGACAAGTCATTTGTGTTGCCCTCCTTTACAATAGACAATTTCCCCTTGCTCCTAAGTATATATATATAGTTTCAAAACTCAAATGAAAAGTTTTTTTCCCCTGTTTAAAAACATGCATATCATCCACACCTCATATTATAGAAACCAGCCTGATCATAACCAACACAGACTCAGAGGATAAATAAACTTTAGCAGCAAATAAAATACAATTTTATTTGTCACATACACATGGTTAGCAGATGTTAATGCGAGTGTAGCGAAATGCTTGTGCTTCTAGTTCCGACAATGCAGTAATAACCAACAAGTAATCTAGCTAACAATTACAAAACTACTACCTTATAGACACAAGTGTAAGGGGATAAAGAATATGTACATAAAGATATATGAATGAGTGATGGTACAGAGTGGCATAGGCAAGATACAGTAGATGGTATCGAGTACAGTATATACATATGAGATGAGTATGTAAACAAAGTGGCATAGTTAAAGTGGCTAGTGATACATGTATTACATAAAGATGCAGTAGATGATATAGAGTACAGTATATACTTATACATATGTGATGAATAATGTAGGGTATGTAAACATTATATTAGGTAGCATTGTTTAAAGTGGCTAGTGATATATTTTACATCATTTCCCATCATCTCCTTAGTTTTGCTGACGTTGAGTATGAGGTTATTTTCCTGACACCACACTCCGAGGGCCCTCACCTCCTCCCTGTAGGCCATCTCGTCGTTGTTGGTAATCAAGCCTACCACTGTTGTGTCGTCCGCAAACTTGATGATTGAGTTGGAGGCGTGCGTGGCCACGTAGTCGTTGGGTGAACAGGGAGTACAGGAGAGGGCTCAGAATGCACTCTTGTGGGGCCCCAATGTTGAGGATCAGCGGGGTGGAGATGTTGTTGCCTACCCTCACCACCTGGGGGTGGCCCGTCAGGAAGTCCAGTACTCAGTTGCACAGGGCGGGGTCGAGACCCCAGGGTCTCGAGCTTGATGACGAGCTTGGAGGGTACTATGGTGTTAAATGCCGAGCTGTAGTCGATGAACAGCATTCTCACATAAGTATTCCTCTTGTCCAGATGGGTTAGGGCAGTGTGCAGTGTGGTTGAGATTGCATCGTCTGTGGACCTATTTGGGCAGTAAGCAAATTGGAGTGGGTCTAGGGTGTCAGGTAGGGTGGAGGAGCAGCAGCAGTAGGAGGAGCAGCAATGTGTAGATAAAGTCCCAGAGAAGAAGAAGAGGAATCATGAGAGACTGCTATAAAGTCCCAGAGAAGAAGAGGAACCAAGAGAGACTGCTATAAAGTTCCAGAGAAGAAGAGGAACCAAGAGAGACTGCTATAAAGTCCCAGAGAAGAAGAGGAACCAAGAGAGACTGCTATAAAGTCCCAGAGAAGAAGAGGAACCAAGAGAGACTGCTATAAAGTCCCAGAGAAGAAGAAGAGGAATCAAGCGAGACTGCTATAAAGTCCCAGAGAAGAAGAAGAGGAATCATGAGAGACTGCTATAAAGTCCCAGAGAAGAAGATGAGGAATCATGAGAGACTGCTATAAAGTCCCAGAGAAGAAGAAGAGGAACCATGAGAGACTGCTATAAAGTCCCAGAGAAGAAGAAGAGGAACCATGAGAGACTGCTATAAAGTCCCAGAGAAGAAGAAGAGGAACCATGAGAGACTGCTATAAAGTCCCAGAGAAGAAGAAGAGGAACCATGAGAGACTGCTATAAGGTGCCAGAGAAGAAGAAGAGGAACCAAGAGAGACTGCTGACAAAACAACTAACTACTAAACACACAGCAAGGCAGTGCATTTAAACTAGCTGTGTACATATGCTCCTCAGTTTAGGATGAGTGTGTGTTTATTAACCCAACTGTAGGTGAATTAAACACTCATACCTTTTCAGTGGAGGCTGCTGAAGGGAGGACGTCTCATAATAATGACTGGAAGGGAAACCATGTGTTTGATGTTGTTGATAGCTTTCCACCTATTCCGCTCCAGCCATTACCACGTGCCAGTCCTCCCCAGTTAAGGTGCCACCAACCTCCTGTGGTTTGTAGAGTCAAGTGTTAGCATATTACACCATAGGGCTACTAGTAAAGTTGGACATGCATACTAAAATGCTGCTACAACCAAAACCTCTATTGGTTACAATTTGGGATTGAAAAGTGATGTGCATTTGACTTCATAATATGCTTCTCATATGATATTTGAGCCTACATAGTACTGCTATATTTTGAAAAAGACATAGCAACATACCATAGAGACCAGTGGAGGCTGCTGAGAGGGAGGACGACTCATAATATTGTCCGGAATGGAGAGAATGGAACGGTATCAAACACTCCATTCCAGCCATTACACTCCATTCCAGCCATTATTATGAGCCATCCTCCCCTCAGCAGCCTCCACTGATAGAGATGTACAGAGATTGCAATATTGTAACTGTCCCATTATGTTGTGTGCGAGCGCACAAGCAGTACCATTTTGAAGTAGTTAGCTGAAAGGGTACGTACAGCCACCTGTAGTGTGTTGTTTGAACAGGTATAAAGCCAAGATTGGCGATTTACTGCCACCTGCAGTTATGGAATGTTTGCTCACGAGTATAATTAATTGGTTGATCCCTCCTGATGACCCGGATGGAATTATGTGATCCTTCCTTAAACCATAGGAAGTTCTACCCAGTTGACTACTTCAAAATGGTGAAGTTCTCAATGGCGCTGCCCATGCTAAAACAGGCTTTTGGGCACTTGAGTCCTCAATACATGTCCATTCAACAAACAACAATGCTTACATTGGGTGTCATTAAATAATTGTAGCACCAAGTTATGTATAGTATCAAGGTCTGAATAACACATACAAAAAAATATAGAGATTGCAAAAGCAGCTGAGTATACAAAATAAGAGCCCTCCCTATCTTACTACTGCTGTGGGCCATGCAGGGTCTTGACTTTGGTCCCGCTGTCTGACTGCTCATCATAGCTCTCAAAATAAGAGCCCTCCCTATCTTACTACTGCTGTGGGCCATGCAGGGCCTTGACTTTGGTCCCGCTGTCTGACTGCTCATCATAGCTCTCAAACTCACTGCCGCTCCAGCTGTTGTTGGTGCCATGATGGTCCACTTGCCTCTGAACGTTCTCATAGATGCAATCTGACACACAACTGGGGAGACATTAATCACATACATTATTTTCTCGCACACATGCATCTGCAGATGCACACACACACACATGTATGCACACATGCGTGCACTTACACACACACATATGCACACGCACACACCACTGTATGAGTCCCCACCCTCCACAGGAGAGAGGAGGCTCTCACAGGGCACGTCATCATAGTTGACCTCTGGACGACTGGTCCTGAAAATTACGTCTGGACTGGTCATGTAGGGCAGGTCGGGCTATTCAGGATGTCATAGCGGCTGGTCGGATTGGTTGTGATGACGTCATCGGGGCCAGTGGGGCCAGGTGGGCTGTCTGTGCAGGCCATATCATCTGGACTTTGCAGGCCCTCCGGACTAGACACGTTTTCATTTTCAGAACTTGCTGCATCACCTGGACCTCCTACATCAAGCGTGGGGGAGGTTTCCCTGCAAGAGAGCAGTGCGTCATTCCAACCTTAGTTAATTGGTTTGAATGCATTCAGATCATAATAATAATAATAATATATGCCATTTAGCAGACGCTTTTATCCAAAGCGACTTACAGTCATGTGTGCATACATTAATTGGTTTGAATGCCATGCTCTACCAACTGAGCTACAGAAGGACAGGGGTCAGCAACAGGCGTTCTTTTGGGCCATTGTCAAAAAGTTGTTACATTTTGGTGATTTTAGTTTTTGGTAAAGCAAAGACTACAATTATCAGAAATTCAGGTAAAACATAGTTTAATTTAAGAAATTTAAGAGACGTGATCCTGTAATCAAGGTATGATATTATTGTTATTTTCAATACAATCAATCTCATTTCGGGCTCAGTTGTTGTCAATTTGCAATGTATAAATGATCAGAATTATCTTCAAGCCTCCAGACCATCTGCTCCGACAGAAATCGTCCCCCGGCTGAATCTAGTTGCCTACCCCTGAGTTAGAGCATGCTACATTGGACACTACTACCACTCCCCAGGGTTTTTAGCCATGGGTGATTAGCTAAGTAAAAAATAGTGACTAGCTAAGTAAACAGATACAAATTATGGGTTACAGGTCAAGAGAGGACTTTCAAGGTTACTACAAGATTACCAATGCAAGGTCAATCTGGTGTACAATCCCACTGGATTTTCCACTGCAATGGGTATCGTGGGAATTTCTACTCAGCATCAAGAGCACTTACAGACAGGAGACTGAAAATCAAAACTATCCCTACAGCCCTGAATAGTGTGGAGCGAATGAGCTTTGGGCCCCTCAGGTTTGAGAGAAAGCCTGTTTCCATGTGGAAAAGTCTGCCCTATCGCTGAAGAATAGGTTAATGGCCTGGTCAATATAGCATGGTCAATAAATGCACTCCTATTACAAAGGTGAAGGTGACAGCTGTCTCTTGCCCCTATAGGAAATCAAGTTGTATCTCTCCATATGTAGGTGTCATGTTTTGTCATTTATTATCTTGTCTTGTCCCTGTGCTTCCCATTCTATTCGTTTCCCTCTGCTGGTCTTATTAGGTTCTTTCCCCTTTCTATCCCTCTCTCTCCCCTCCCTCTCACTCTCTCGCTCTCTCTTCTCTCTATCGTTCCGTTCCTGCTCCCAGCTGTTCCTATTCCCCTAATCATCATTTAGTCTTCCCACACCTGTTCCCGATCCTTTTCCCTGATTAGAGTCCCTATTTCACTCCTTGTTTCCCGTACCTGCCCTGTCGGATCCTCATTTATAATTCACCGTGCTGTGTCTATGTTTTGCCCTGTCGTGTCGTGTTTCCCTCAGATGCTGCGTGGTGAGCAGGTGTCTGAGTCTGCTAGGTTCAAGTGCCTTCCCGAGGCAACCTGCAGTTTATTATCAAGTCTCCAGTCTGTTCTCGTCTTTACGAGTGAAATTGTTTATGCTTTATTTGTTTTGTAAAGTTTATTCTGGATTAAATACTCTGTTTTCGCCAAGTCGCTTTTGGGTCCTCATTCACCAGCATGACAGTAGGATCATAATTTGAACACTCCTTTGTTGCTGAGAATGATCCTGTACTGCAGGAAATGCAAACTTGTAGTGCATTTGAGTTTTAAAAAGGCTTCTAAAGTTTGTAATTTTCCACTGAAAATTCAGACTTGATTTGCCCTAACGAAAATTGTACCACCCCAACAAAAATATCCATCAATTATAATCCACTGAATAATTTGCATTTCCTGTTGCTGCTGAATTATTTTTCCTATTGCAGCACACTGGCTCAAATTAAGATCCTACATCTGTAGCTCTATAGTACTTGCATGTTTTGTATCTATATCAGGGAGTATTCCGTTTGCAAAGGGGTGTAATATGTCAAATATCCAATAATTGTCACACCCTGATCTGTTTCACCTGTGTTTGTGCTTGTCTCCACCCCCCTCTAGGTGTTGCCCATCTTCACATTATCCCCTGTGTATTTAGACCCGTGTTCTCTGTTTGTCTGTTGCCAGTTTGTTTTGTATTGTCAGGTCTTACCAGGGGGCTTTCCTTTCTTCCTTTTTGTCAAGTTCTGTTTCCTCGGTTCTGACTATTCTGCCTGCCCTGACCCCGAGCCTGCCTGCCGTCCTGTACCTGTTTGACTCTGACCTAATCACAAACCCCTGCCTGTCCTCAACCTGCCCTTTGCCTGTCCTGTGTATATACAAAAAAATAATCTGAGAACTGTACTAACCGCCTCCTGTGTCTGCATCTGGGTTATATCCTGAGGCGTGATAATAATGAGGTTGGCTACTTTACCCACCAAGAAAGACTATTGTTAATTCCCAATTTCACAAAGTTACTTCACAATAACAATGGTCAATTATTTTCTAAATGAAATTGGCAAGGCCGACATTGGGTATGATTTTGCTACACTGTGTAGGGTTGAGGTTGAGATGATAGTGACAGAGACAGGTTGCTTATACTAGAGGAGCTCAGGACTGTGGATCATGTAGGGCTGCTAGACTAGTCTGGGGTTTAGTAAACGTTTATGCAGTCGCAGAGTGAGCTCGGACACCACACTGAACCACTCCTTGGCTTAGGTGGCTCTGTACGGTGCTTGAACTGAACAAATAATGCACACGCTGCTGTGAGGAAACACACCACTGAGCTCACACACGCACGCAACTGGGATATCTCATACACTTTGCTCGCATGCATGCACGCACACACTCCCACATGACTGAGATCACACGTGTAACTGAGATTCTCATTGACATGCACACCAGTGGAGGCTGCTGAGGGGAGGACGGCTCATAATAATATCTGGAATGGAGTCAATGGAGTGGTATCAACAACATCAAAGGCATAGTTTACATGTGTTTGATACCATTCCATTGACTCCATTCCAGACATTATGAGCCATCGTCCCCTCAGCAGCCTCCACTGATGCACACGCACGGCTGAGAGACAGACCCCGCTGTGTTCTAAATGGGACTTGTAGCCTGTCATGTACTATTATATTTAAATAGATGTTTCCTGTTTTAGAGCAATTATTTGTCTGTACTTAATTGATACAGCTTTGATTTGTCTGCATTTGATTGATAAGGTATCCATTTCCATTCGTTTGATGAGGATCTGATTAGTCCTGGTTTGATTTGTTCAGTGTGATTCTGGGCTGGTGTCCCAGTTAGTGCTGATGTCGTGCTATATTCGTGATTGTGCTGCTTGTAAATTTGTATGATTGTAAAAGTAGGGGAGTGCCCAATGTGTGACACCACAGCCCTGCTGGAAGATGGTCACGAACCTGTCTGAGTGTCTATGCGGTCAGCCTTTTTTAAGACAGAGGTGTACTAGCACTCATTCACAGAACCTACAGGATATGGCATTGACAGACACAAGGCGAGATATTGGATAAACATAACAATGTGATCAAACAAAGTTTCGGACGGCATTGATGACACATTGCTTCAAAGTTAGCTGCTTAGCGATTGCGACACATTCCTCGGAGCTCCAGTATCAAATGTAATATCACTAGTAGTCTCCTTTATCAATGTTTATAACCCTGACAGTCATTCTGAATGCAGCTTGCGGGTGACTGAAAATTCCAACTGTTGGCTATCCTAACTCAACAGGAATTACACATCACTTTGTAAGGCAGCATAATGTGTCTTGATGTGGCATGTAAACAAAGAGTTTCAGGCCACTGTGTTAGCGTAAAACTAGGCCTCAAAATAAGGCCTCATGATATACACTACCGTTCAAAAGTTTGGGGTCACTTAGAAATGTCCTTGTTTTCCATGAAAACATACGTAAAATGAGTTGCAAAATGAATAGGAAATATAGTCAAGATGTTGATAAGGTTATAAATAATCCTTTCTTATTTAAATAATAACTGTGTCCTTCAGACTTTGCTTTCGACAAAGAATCCTCCATTTACAGCAATTACAGCCTAGCAGACCTTTGTCATTCTAGTAGGTAATCTGAAGAGATTTCACCCCATGCTTCCTGGAGCACCTCCCACAAGTTGGATTGGCTTGATGGGCACTTCTTACGTACCATACGGTCAAGCTGCTCCCACAACAGCTCAATAGTGTTGAGATCCGGTGACTGTGCTGGCCACTCCATTATAGACAGCATACCAGCTGACTGCTTCTTCCCTAAATAGTTCTTGCATAGTTTGGAGCTGAGCTTTTTGTCATTGTCCTGTTGTAGGAGGAAATTGGCTCCAATTAAGAATCGTCCACAGGGTATGGCATGGCATTGCAAAATGGAGTGATAGCCTTCCTTCTTCAAGATCCCTTTTACCCTGTACAAATCTTCCACTTTACCACCACTAAATCACCCTAAAACCATCACATTGCCTCCACCATGCTTGACAGATGGCGTCAAGCACTCCTCCAGCATCTTTTCATTTTTTCTGTGTCTCAAGAATGCTCTTCTTTGTGATCCAAACACTTCAAATTTAGATTTGTCTGTCTATACACTTTTTTCCAATCTTCCTCTGTCCAGTGCCTGTGTTCTTTTGCCCATCTTAATCTTTTATTTTTATTGGCCAGACTGAGATATGGCTTTTTCTTTGCAACTCTGCCTAGAAAGCCAGCATCCCCGAGTCGCCTCTTCACTGTTGACATTGAGACTGGTGTTTTGCGGGTACAATTTAATGAAGCTGCCAGTTGAGGACTTGTGAGGCATCTGTTTCTCAAACTAGACACTGTAATGTACTTGTCCTCTTGCTCAGTTGTGCACCGGGGCCTCCCACTCCTCTTTCTATTCTGGTTAGTGCCAGTTTGTGCTGTTCTGTGAAGGGAGTAGTACACAGCGTTGTGCAAGATCTTCAGTTTCTTGGCAATTTCTTTCATGGCATAGCCTTTATTTATCAGAACAAGAATAGACTGACGAGTTTCAGAAGAAAGTACTTTGTTTCTGGACATTTTTAGCCTGTAATCAGACCCACAAATGCTGATTCTCCAGATACTCAATTAATGTTCATTTCTCTACCATAAGCCGCTTCTCATTTTAGAGAATTTGGCAGTACGTCCAACTGGCCTCACAACCGCAGACCACGTGTATGGCATTGTGTGGGCGAGTGGTTTGCTGGTGCCCCATGGTGGCAGTGGAGTTATGGTATGGGCATGCCTAAGCTATAGACAACAGACACAATTACGTTTTATCAATGGCAATTTTAATGCACAGGATACCGTGATGAGATCCTGAGGCCCATTGTCGTGTCATTCATCTGCCACCCTCACCTTATGTTTCAGCATGATAATGCACGGCTCCATGTTGCAAGGATCTGTATACAATTCCTGGAAGCTGAAAATCCCAGTTCTTCTATGGCCTGCATACTCACCAGACATGTCACCCATTGAGCAAGTTTGGGATGCTCTGGATTTACGTGTACGACAGTGTGTTCCAGTTTCTGCCAATATCCAACAACTTTGTACAGCCATTGAAGAGGAGTGGGACAACAGTCCACAGGCCACAATCAACAGCCAGCTCAATGCGAAGGAGATGTGTCATGCTGCAAAGGAAAATGGTGGTCACACCAGATACTGACTGGCTTTTAGTATCTATCTTAAGGTATCTGTGACCGGGCCTCCTGGGTGGCACAGTGGTTAAGGGCCACCAGAGACTCTGGGTTCGCGCCCAGGCTCTGTCGTAACCGGCCGCGACCGGGAGGTCCGTGGGGCGATGCACAATTGGTATAGCGTCGTCCGGGTTAGGGAGGGATTGGCCGGTAGGGATATCCTTGTCTCATCGCGCACTAGTGACTTGTGTGGCGGGCCGGGCGCAGTGCACGCTAACCAAGGTTGCCAGGTGCACAGTGTTTCCTCCGACACATTGGTTATGCTGGCTTCCGGTTTGGATTTGTGCTGTGTTAAGAAGCAGTGCGGTTTTGTTGCGTTGTGTATCGGAGAACGCATGACTTTCAACCTTCGTCTCTCCCGAGCCCGTACGGGAGTTGTAGCAATGAGACAAGACAGTAGCTACTAACAATTGGATACCACGAAATTGGGGAGAAAAAAGGGGGTAAAAAATAATAATATTAAATCAAATTAAAATAAAGGTATCTGTGACCAACAGATTCATATCTGTCTTCCCAGTCATATGAAATCCATGGATTAGGGCATAATGAATGTATTTCAATTTGACTTCCATATATGATCTGTAACTAACTAAAATCTTCGAAATCGTTCCATTTATATTTTTGTTCAGTATAGTTAGTTTAGTTTCACCTGACCGGTAACTTAGCAAGTAGAGTAGGGAACTATGGAACATTCAGCGATGTGAGGTTATGAGGTCAAATCCCGTTGAAGGCACATTATTTCAATTTTGTTTTACGTGAAACCAAACTTTCTGCACTGTTGTTAAATTGTTTTATTTTATTTAGTATAGTATAAGCTTATATGTTAAGCATCATAAATAATGCCATAGATTCCTTTTTTAAAATAGTAAACTTGAAAGCAAAAAAGTGAAGAATGATGTAAACCTGGTATTCCAACTGATTATAGTCTACTATTGCCAACGATTTACCGCAGCACAATGGAGTTTTGATGAAAACAGTGGAGAATTTAAAAAATATATCTGATAATCACAACCTACTATTTATTGCTGACCAGCAAATGTCACTCATGTGAATTGTGTACAGATAATGAAGCTCTGAGTAATTAACCATTTTCCAGCACAGTTTGGTGAAAGCCCCGAAACCTTCAGAAATCCTCAGGTTCACATCACTAGTGGAAACACACCAATAGTTGGAAAATGCACATATTGTCTTTCTGCAGATTTTAGAATATGGGTATGAAAATGTGTCGCCAATTGGATGGAAACCTAGCTATTGCCACTAGCAAATGCAGTCATGGATGGTAACTCTACAATTCACTCGAAAATGCAATGAACACTAGGAAACTATATTGGAGGTGTGGCTTAGTCGGGGCATAGCTTTCAGTTAGTTATTTTTGGCCACCCGTGAGTGGAAGTGTTGTATCAGTTTAAGTGGTCTATCATTATGTTAATACACTGACAAAGTGTAACAGTGTCAGCACTAAGCACAGTGTTAATTTAACGCTGAAAAGTGTGGACCCATATACACACTGGCCCAGTCTTAAATTTAACACTTTTAGTGTTGATTCAACACTGTAGAATTTTCTGTGTGAACAACTCCCTCACATACTCTGTAATAGTTTTGACACTTCATCTCTCTCAACCTCAAAACTACTCTGTTTTCATCTGAGGCTGTAGAGGCTACATGTACAGTACAAACACAAACACAAATAATAATAACTTTATTTGTATGGTGATTTTTAATATAAGTAACAAAGTGCTTCCAAAAAATAAAGAAAATAATAAAAAGTACGAACAAATAAACAAAAACAAGAGGAAAGAGAAATTAAGAAAAAAAACATGATTAATTAAAATCATACATTGAAATCATACATTAAAAGCGTGTCTCCAGCAAGGATATAAAAAGAGGCACTGAATCTGAAAGAAAGTGACATTTGCTGACCATTCCAAAGTCTAACCCAAATGGCAAATTCCCAGTCTCCTTTAGGTCTCAACCTAGACTTTGGAATGGTCAACAGTGCCCTGCCAGAGGATCTCAGGCTGCGTTTTGGCTCGTGGGGATATAAACGATCTGAGATATAGGATGGTGCTAAACCAAGCCTAGTCTTAAACGTGATTAATACCATTTTAAAATCTATTCTAAAAGTGACTGGTAGCCAGTGTAGAGAAGCTAAAATAGGTGTGATATGGTTTCATTTCCTGGTGCCTTGGGGTTCTATGTATATCGAGCTGTAGCGTTCTGAACTTACTGTGGACGATGGAGTGATTTCTGACTGAGACAGCAAATGAAAACGTTGTATACGTTTCTCTAGATCAATGACTGAGATAAAAATACTTGACTTTAGATATATTTCTTAGATGATAAAAGCAGGACTGGACAACCGTCTTTACATGCAGCTCACGGTTTAGGTCAGGGTCAAAGAAGACACCAAGGTTTTTGGCCGTATGATTTACATTTGTGGACAATTGACAAAGGTTATCTACAATCTGAGTTATAGCATGGTGGGGGCCAAATACAACAACCTCAGATCTTTTTTTAATCATTGAGCTGGAGAAAATTGTCAGACCACATTTGATGTCATCAAGACACTTGAGATGGATAGCTACGCTAGCTTGGTCACTGGGTCTGATTGGTTAATAGAGCTGCGTGTCATCAGTATAGCAGTGAACCTGAATGTTATGATTGCAGATGATACAGTATCACCAAGGGGAAGCATATACAGTTGAAGTTGGAAGTTTACATACACCTTAGACAAATACATTTCAACTCAGTTTTTCACCATTTCTGACATTTAATCCCAGTAAAAATTCCCTGTCTTAGGTCAGTTAGGATCACCACTTTATTTTAAGAATGTGAAATGTTAGAATAATAGTAGAGTGAAAGATTTATTTCAGCTTTTATTTCTTTCATCACATTCACAGTGGGTCAGAAGTGTACATTGCCTTTAAATTGTTTAACTTGGGTCAAATGTTTTGGGTAGCCTTCCACAAGCTTCCCACATTTTCTATGGGATTGATGCCAGGGCTTTGCGATGGCCACTCCCAATACCTTGACTTTGTTGTCCTTAAGCCATTTTGCCACAACTTTTGAAGTGTGCTTGGGGTCATTGTCCAAATGGAAGACCCATTTGTAACCAGTCTTTAACTTCCTGACTGATGTCTTGAGATGTTGCTTCAATATATCCACATAATTTTCCGTCCTCATGCTGCCATCTATTTTGTGAAGTGCACCAGTCCCTCCTGCAGCAAAGCACCCCCACAACATGTTGCTGCCACCCCCATGCTTCATGGTTGGGAGGGTGTTCTTCAGCTTGCATGCCTCTACCTTTATCCTCCAAACATAAAGATGGTCATTATGGCCAAACAGTTCTATTTTTGTTTCATCAGACCAGGGGACATTTCTCCAAAAAGTATGATCTTTGTCCCCATGTGCAGTTGCAAACCGTAGTCTGGCTTTTTTATGGTTTTGGAGCAGTGGCTTCTTCCTTGCTGAGCGGCATTTCAGGTTATGTCAATATAGGACTTGTTTTACTGTGGTTTCCTCCAGCATCTTCACAGGGTCCTTTGCTGTTGTTCTGGGACTGATTTGCACTTTTCGCATCAAAGTACGTTAATCTATAGGAGACAGAACGCATCTCCTTCCTGAGCGGTATGATGGCTGCGTGGTCCCATGGTGTTTATACTTGCATACTATTGTTTGTCTAGGCTGATTTCTTTTTATTTTCCCATTATGTCAAGCTAAGACGCACTGAGTTTGAAGGTAGGCCTTGAAATACATCCATCCATACATCCAATTGACTCAAATTATGTCAATTATCCTATCAGAAGCTTCTAAAGCAAAGACATCATTTTCTGGAATTTTCCAAGCTGTTTAAAGGCACAGTCAACTTAGTGTAAACTACCCATGGAATTGTGATACAGTGAATTATAAGTGAAATAATCTGTAAACAATTGTTGGAAAAATTGTGTCGTGCAGAACGTAGATGTCCTAACCGACTTGCCAAAACAATAGTTTGTTAACAAGAAATTTGTGGAGTGGTTGAAAAACTAGTTTTAATGACTCCAACCTAAGTGTATGTAAACTTCTGACTTCAACTGTACAGGGGAAAAAAGATGGGGCCCAGAATTTACCCCTGAGGGACACGATAGTGAATAGGTGCTGGGGACGATACTGAACCACCCACGCTCACTGAAAAACGTCTGCCACATATACATGACCTGAACCAGTCGAGAGAAACGCTGGAGATTCCCAACCACCTCTCCAGCTGGTCAACAAGGATGTTATGATCAATTGTGACAAACGCGGCAACTAAAATAGAGAATGAATCGGTAGCCAACAGAAGGTCATTAATGACTTTCAAGAAAGCAGTTTCCGTGCTGTGAAGTGTGGGGAAGCCCGACTGGAATATTTCAAATACGTTTTTCATACTCAAATTAGCTACCAATTGCTTGAAAACAACAGTTCATTGCATCCTTGCAGTTGATTGTTCTGCCATAAGATACCTGAGTGTGTTACATTCCTCAGAAGTATATGGCAGATCCAGACATGCAGTACAGACTGAGTCAACAACATCGTGAGATGGCCAAGGCAGTCAGAGACCTTAAACACAACTAACACAGGATGACTAGCCGCTCAGGCATAAAATATCATATATACTCTTACAATCAAAATGGCTCCCAACACGGTGGACCTTTTCATTCTAAAGACACACCTACAGTTTGACTTACTAACTAGGGCCTTGAGCTCGCCTACAGCACCAGGTCCGGTCTAGTAGGGCTTTCTCACTGACAACAGACAATTGACTTGTGAACCCTCTCAATCACGTGTGAATGTCAAAAACAAGACTACATGGTGAGGCAGCAGCAATGATTCCACCGGTGGAATTAGGGTGACCACATCTAAAATGCCCAAATGCAGGACAAGGGAAATATTCTGTGGGACATTCGCGGAACAGGGGACAGAATACATTTTTGGGGCAGGTTAATGGATCACGTTCAAATGGTGTCATAGTTCTGCTGTATGAAGGTCACTGCCTGTTAAAAGGGCAACCCTTAGTTGCTACATCAATTTTTGGACTTATAAATGAATGATATGTACCCATTGATTCGTGTAAATGCCTCATGAGCATATTTCAGCTGTCGTACCCCATCAAAAACCAAAATATAACTTGTTTGATTGACTCCAATGTTTGTGAACAAACTACATGTAAACAACCTAAAAACATGATTAAAACCTTTGACATCATGGATGGTCAGCCCTTGCACTCATAGCGTAGTGGATGGATTCGAGAGTGGTTGCATTTCTCAAGCCCCATCCCTCAGCTTTTTACTGAAACTGTGGCGGGGAGGATACTTTGTTAATGTTTCAGTTAAGGATTGCTGCTTTAAACACCTTTAATAGAGTCATAGTGTTATTATACGGTGCAATCCTCTAGTGAGTGAGTTACTTTTGTGCTGTTAATATCAAGCAAAGTTGAGAAAAAAATTCTTAGTATTTGCAAACAAAAATGATGATATTGAAGGCAAAACATAAACACAAAGGTATTGATAGCAAAACTAAATATTGCAAGGAGTTTCTTTCAAAATGTGAGAACAAATGAACGTATATGGATGCCCCAAAAATAGTTTCCAGTGATTTCTTTTGTATGATAACGCAATGAAATAAAACATCTTTGGTTATGTTACCCTGGCCTTTGCTTTTGCTGCCTTTTCTTTCAAGTTGCAAGTTTTGGCACATTCCAACAACATAGTACCCTGTATCCCACTGCTGGTTTGCCTCTGAAGCTAAAACAGGGTAGGTCCTGGTTGGTCCCTAGATGGGACACTAGATTTAGGTGAAATGTACATATGAAACTTCACACACGTCCGATAACCACGTGTCTGATTCGTGAAGAACCCCCCCCACCCCCCCCAAAAAAATGTATACGGGCTCTCTCTTTCTCTCTGAACAGTCAAAGGGAGTTAACTTCAGGCATTTGAAGACCCTCTGCAGTATTGCAGAATTATGTTTTCCCTCTTTGTTATCTACATCCATTTCAGAATGCACATCTCCTCGCAATTGGTTGCTCTGTAAGACAATCAAATGCATCAGGTCACTCTCCTGAAATCTGGAGGTCACCCCCCACCACACCACAGGAGGTTGGTGGCACTTTAATTGGGCAGAACAGGCTCATGGGAATGGTTTCCATGTGTTTGATGCCATTCCATTCACACCATTCCAGCCATTATTATGAGCCATTCTCCTCTCCACTCACTAGTGGGGTCGAGGCTCTATTGCAATGTGATGATGCAGAGTGTAATGGACAGACACAGACAATGAGGTCTCACCACCTTGTTCTCGGTAAAGACAGTTTTAGCTTCATGAACTTAGTGCAACTCAGCTTACCCTATCATACAAATCTAAGGCTGTTTTGCCCCCCAATTTGTTTTTACATTGTCTACAATGTATAGCTCCAAATATGTTTCCAACGATCATGTCAGTCTATTTGACCTTCAGGCATTCTGAATTTCAGAGTGGTTACCTAAGCCCCATCCCTAAGCGTACTAGCTTAGCAAACAAAGTGGAAGGGTCAGGCTGTTGAAATGAACACTTTCAAGTATGTAATTCACTGACATTTAGCAATGAGCTCCAGTCAAAGATGACCTCTTTCATCTGTAGCTCTAGCCTAGATAATACAAAAATGTGCTTTTGGATGGTATGCACATCCCCGTCACAAGAGGGCGACATGATAATTTGGTCGCTTCATGGGTTGTAGTTTTCTTGACATTTTCCAAGTCCCATGTATTTCTATTTTGTAGTACCCGCCAGGCCGGCATGTCACGTCTCCGCACATATTCACATTTGAACAAAAAAGACAGACGACAAAAGGGGGAGGGCTCATAGCGATAAAGCAGGCCATCAAACAAAAGACTTGTAGGCCAGACATCCACAGCAAACGAATCCCAGGTAAACATTGAAACATATACTGAACAAAAATATAAAACGCAACATGCAACAATTTCAAATATTTACAGTTACAGTTCATACATTCATTAGGCCCTAATCTCTGGATTTCACATGACTGAGAATACAGATATGCATCTGTTGGTCACAGATACCTTTAAAAAAAAGTTAGCGGTGTGGATCAGAAAACCAATCAGTATCTGGTGTGACCACCATTTGCTTCATGCATGCAGTGCATGCTACACATCTCCTTCGCATAGAGTTGATAAGGCTGTTGATTGTGGGCTGTGAAATGTTGTCCCAGTCCTCTTCAATGTCTGTGCCAAGTTGCTGGATATTGGCGGGAACTGGAACACGCTGTCGTACACCTCGATCCAGAGCATCCCAAACTTGCTCAATGGGTGGTGATGTCTGGGACATTGGGAACTGGGACATTTTCAGTTTCCAGTAATTGTGTACAGATCCTTGCGAAATGGGGCCATGCATTATGCTGAAACATGAGGTGAGGGCGGCGGATGAATGGCACGACAATGGGCCTCAGGATCTCGTCACGATACCTCTGTGCATTCAAATTGCCATCAATAAAATGCAATTGTGTTCGTTGTCCGTAGTTTACGCCTACCCATACCATAACCCCACCACCACCATGGGGCACTCTGTTCACAACGTTGACACCAGCAAACCGCTCGCCCACACGATGCCATACACATGGTCTGTGGTTGTGATTTTGGAGGCGGCTTAAATAAACATTACATTTTCTGGAAACAGCTCTGGTGGACATTCTTGCAGTCAGCATGATTTTGCATGCTCACACAAAACTTGAGACATCTGTGCCGTTGTATTGTGTGACAAAACGGCACATTTCAGAGTGGCCTATTATTGTCCCCGGTACAAGGTGCACCTATGTAATGATCATGCTGTTTAACCAGCTTCTTGATATGCCACGCCTGTCAGGTGGATGTATTATTTTGGAAAAAGAGAAATGTTCACCTACAGGGATGTAAACAAGTTTGTGCCATGTCTGGGGTATTTTATTTCAGCTCATGAAACATGGAACCAACACTTTACATGTTGCGTTTATATTTTCGCTCAGTGTATATGTTACAACTTTTATCACAAGCTGTAACGTATACATAAGGGAGAGTTATGGCTTTTTGCATTATCCAACTGTAGTTAATTATAAATGTAGGCAGTACTCACGTGGTTTCATGAGCCGGAGACTGCAGATTCTTTTGTTCAAAAAAATCCATCAAAAAAAAAACGAGGAAGACGGACAGACACGAGAGAATCAGGAAATCCTTCTGCAGACGTTAATTAGTCACCGAATTAGAAGTCAAATAATCGGAACTCAAGAGGTTTAGCAACTTTTAGTTGGAGAAAGCGAAAGTTTTTCATCGGTGTATTAGCTAGCTAACGTTAGTTAACGTTACCCAAGGTTTGTGTCTTTGTTGAGATATCCATAGCTCACACTAGCTGGCCTTAGTTAGTGACGTTAGCTGGCTAGCTAAATTAGCTAGCTAACTAATTCATTTTTTTATCCAGTGAAACCGTGCACTGTGTAGCTATTTTCGTATTTTACCGTAGTTGTCTGTTGTTCAGTAGGTAATAGCCTCAGATTATGTTAGCACAAAGACAAATAAATGCGGACAACTGAGTGCTACAATTCATTACTAGCGCGAGTTGCTATGTTAATCGTGCCTAAGGTGGCTTTCTAACTTGTGTGTACTTGGACTTGAATTTAACGTGTAAATGACAAGCCATTTTACGCATAGGTTTCCTTTGACTGTTGACCTGTCTTTCCTCTCAAGAGCATTGCGTTGTCAGCAATTCAGCAATAATAGTTTGGTTTCGGTTGTATTGATATCGAAATGCATGTCTGTGTTTTCACCCCCACTTTAATACAGATATTTTGACAAACATGCCACGCAAGAAGGTAACAGAAGTCTCAGGGAATGGTGGGATCAAGAGGAAGAGGGCAGGAGGCAAAAAGAAGGAACGGGAGTTCAGCAGTGATGATGAGTTTGACGATTATGAAGAGCAGGAGAACACAAAGAAACCTGGCAAGCCTGCTACAAAGTCAGGCCTTCAACCAGTCACTGTCGCGGACGATATCAAGGAAAAAATAGTAAGTCCTCCTGACCTGCATGAGGTTGTCGAACATTGTTCAGATTAATCAAGGGAGCGGGTTTGTGATGTGACTATATAGAATTGTGGTTAATGTGAATGGAGAATGTAACAACATGTTATTAGTCACTTGTAAATCAAGGGTGCTTATGCAGTGCTAGAACAAAACATCAGGAGAAACGTTAAGATAAAGCTGATCCCTGTATTGTCATTTCTATAGAAACTTGACTTACCTAAAGTCAAAGGTCAACTGCTCATTTTCGGCGCCACCAACTGGGATCTCATCGGAAGGAAAGAGGTGCCAAAAGCACAAGGTATAACCCTGCTCAGTCCTGTACATTGTTGTATGCAATACTGTACTTGGTTGTTCCTCAATAGCACTCGTGCTACCAACTTTGAAAGTCGTTTTTCCTGTCTTTCTACTGAAAATCTTGAAGCAATCCTCATAATTGACTGCAGTATTGAACTGTTCCTGTTTCTTATCAAATCAAACTTTAAAGTGCATTTACGTTAAAATTGTGATGTGTGGGGTCTCGCAGCGGCCTTCAGGAACCTAGGCCAGAACTTGTGGGGTCCTCACCGCTACGGCAGCATGAGTGACGTGCAGGTCAGCAGTGTGGTGTCTGGGCCCTGTGCTGCCCACAGCCTCCTAATCACCACTGAGGGCAAGCTCTGGAGCTGGGGTAGGAATGCTATACTGTAATAGCTCATAGTTTGTACTTGTATGTATATGTTTCATAGATGTAATCATTCTAGCTTGTTTGAGTCCAGGAGAAAGGATCAATATTGACTTCTTTCTCCCTTTGTCAGGTCGAAATGAAAAGGGTCAGCTGGGTCACGGGGACACCAAGCGCCTGGAGGCCCCAAAGCTGATTGAGGCCCTCGCAGACGAAGTGGTAGTGGCTGCAGCCTGTGGACGCAACCACACCCTGGCATTGACAGAGGGTGGCACCGCCTACTCGTTTGGAGAGAACAAACTGGGCCAGCTGGGTCAGGGCAACCAAACAGATGCAGTCCTCAGTCCGGCCCTGGTAAGCAACATAAACCTCATTATTCATCAGCCTAATTATTGTGGCTGATTTATTATAGGTTTAATATGGCCACATGCTGAGCCTGTGCTTATGAAAGCTTCTCCTTTCCCCTCTCAGATCCAGTACAATGGGCAGCCCTTGGTCAAGGTGGCGTGTGGGGCAGAGTTCAGCATGGTGGTGGACTGCAAAGGAAACCTCTACTCGTTCGGGTGCCCAGAGTATGGCCAGCTAGGTATGTATGCAACTAACGAGCAGGACTGGACAGATTTAAAATGTTAAAATGTTTTTCTAATGACACATTTTAAAGATTCACAATGACCCCTTCAAAAATCTTTCTAGATCAAACACTGGCATTGCACTTATTTTTGTTTTGGGTCGCAGGACACAACTCTGACGGCAAGTTCATTGCCCGCGCCCAGCGCATCGAGTTTGACTGTGAGACCATTGCACGCCGCGTGGCCATTTTCATCGAGAAGAGTAAGGACGGCCAGGTGACGCCTGTACCTAACGTGGTGGTCCGAGACGTCGCCTGCGGAGGCAATCACACGGTGAGGAGGGAAGACCAGGACGCATATTCAGCTTGGAGAACGATCAGTTTGGCCTTTTTTTAGATCATAATGAATAAAATGACATGTACATGGTGGACCTGATTCTAGATCAGCGCTCCTACTCTGAGACACTTTATAAATACAGGCTCTGATCCCTATTGTCACAAATACCCTTGAGCCAGAAATGTGCATTTTAGAAATAGAAATCAAGCAATGATATAGAGCTTTATGTCTCGCAATAGTGTTTGTGTATATTAGTGATGTTAGCGCAAGGTGTGTGTGTTTCCAGCTGATATTGGACTCCCAGAAGCGGGTGTTTTCCTGGGGCTTTGGTGGTTATGGACGGCTGGGTCACACGGAGCAGAAGGACGAGATGGTGCCCAGACTGGTGAAGCTTTTCGACTTCCCTGGGCGTGGGGCATCCCAAATCTACACCGGCTATCAGTGCTCCTTCGCTATAAATGAGATGGGTATGAGACACAATGCTTAACCCCTTGAATGTCGCACTGATGAGTAAATCGTTTTAGAATAATTTTATTTATTACCCCTGTTATCAATTTATACAACTTTAAACCAAGAATACTACCGTTACTTCCCCACGTCTGTTGCTCTACCTGATATACACTCTGTACAAAACATGTGTCTTTCCATGACAGACTGACCAGGTGAAAGCTGCTATCTCTTATTGATGTCACCTGTTAAATCCACTTTAACCCGTGTAGATGATGGGGAGGTCTGGTTAAAGAAGGATTTTTAAGCCTTGAGAAAATAGAGATGCGGATTGTGTTTGTGTGCCATTCAGAGGGTGAATGGGCAAGAAAACAAGTGCAGTTGGAACGGTATGGTACGGGTCTGGTAGTAGGTGCCAGGCGCACCGGTTTGAGTGTGTCAAGAACTACAATGCTGCTGGGTTTTTCACGCTCAACTGTTTCTCGTGTGTGTCAAGAATGGTCCACTACCCAAAGGACATCTAGCCAACTTGACACAACTGTGGGAAGCATTGGGGTCAACATGGGCCAGCAGCCCTGTGGAACGCTTTCAATACCTTTTAGAGTCCATGCCCCAACGAACTGAGGCTGTTCTGAGGGCAAAAGGTGGTGCAGGTCAATATTAGGAAGGTTCTCTTAATGTTTTGTACACTGAGTGTATATTGTAGTGATTTTCAAGGGGTGTGCCAACTGATTTTGAACCTTACATCTGTCAGTCTAAACAATATAGCCATAACGCCAAAGAGTTGTACAAATTTTACAGGTGTTTTTTGATCAGGAAGCTACAATATTAACATTTTGTGTGCAGGAGGGCTGTTTTTCTGGGGGGTCACCAATACCTCACGGGAGTCTACCATGTACCCCAAGGCCGTGCAGGACCTGTGTGGCTGGAAGGTCCGCAGTCTGGCGTGCGGGAAAAGCAGTATAGTTATCGCTGCAGACGACAGTACCATCAGCTGGGGACCCTCCCCCACCTTTGGAGAACTGGTAAGTTTTAGTTGGTGTATTTATAAAGCAGACTTCTCGCACCCAAAGTGCTGTAGCATTATAGAAATGTACTTGTGTGCTCAAGAGACTGCTGAATTGGCACACCTGTTCCGGCTTCACCTCTTATGACATGGGTTTTGTTACAGGGATATGGAGACAACAAGGCCAAGTCCTCCACTACTGCTCAGGAGGTGAAGACCCTGGATGGAGTTTACACTGAACAGGTGTGGAGCAGCAACAGAGAATGAAAACAGTGATGAATTTGAATTCCCACTTATGTATTCTGAAGATGGGAACTGCATTTAGGTACATGTTCACTCTGAAACTTTTTGTTGTTTGTGGTTGCAGGTGGTGATGGGATACGCACACTGCCTGGTCATCGCCAGACAGGATACTCCACAGGAACAAGACAAGCTCAAGAAGCTGCCAGAGTACAACCCACGCACGCTCTGATAGGGCACTGTCCAGTTGCCTCTTTTTTTTCTTATTTTTTTAACTCCAGAGACAACTGATTCTCTCCAGAATGCACCCGCCCTTTAGGTCACCTTTGTAAGTCATGATGGATGGCTGGGGAGGGTGGGCTCCCATGAATATGTATGCATACACTTTGAATAACAAGTCGGGTCTAGGCCATAGATTGAGGTTAAATGAACAAAAATGTGCCACAACTAAGACTGAAAGAAATCTACTCTGGGCAGAATACATCCTGCTCACAACGCCTGTCAGATTTCTACAGCTGGATAGAGGAACTCTACCACTCAACTCTCCCAAGCACATTATTCCTCTCTGGCTTCTACTCCTACCCCAAAACCCATGCAACTCCACTGAAGCGTTCACTATATTTTCATGAAGTTTTTTTTTTGCTGTTGTTATTATCCTTCTGTTGAACTGATCAATGTCCTCTCCCTCACCATAACAGGTGCTACATCAGTCCTTCATTGGGCAGATTCATTTCCAAGTGAGGGATCACTTCAAGACCAACACTTCATGCCTTTTGAAATTGTCGTTTGGGGGTATGGAGTAAATGTGTTTGTTCCCAAAGACAAATTGCGGAATTTAGTTTAATTTGTTCATGAAGTCCGTGGCAGTATTACTCTTTGTCAGGTCGATCTGTATGTATTGTCAAAACACAATGGGCATCTGAGACATTTGTGCCACCAAGTTGCTCTCCAGCCATTGACTTGTGTTTCATTCCTTGGTTTCTCTTCACTTGTATGATTAAATGTTGGTGTTGGGGATGCGCAACTGTCCCTCTAAGGCCAGTGTCTGCTTGTTGTCATTCCTGGTGTTTTTTTTTTTTTTCTCAGTGACTCCTTTTTAGCCTGGGAAACCAGCTGTGGACACTGCAGTCTTGGGAATGAAAACCAGCATGAATGTGATTTTGGGAGGACTTGAGTTGTGTGCCTCTGTTTTAGTGTGAAACTACACTTTCTGCACTGCTGTTAAAATTCTTTTTCATAAACTGTGTTGAGCATCCTAAATAATCCCATAGATTATATTTGAAGGGGGGGGGGGCATGATGTATGACGCTAACCTGGTATTCCAAATGATGTATTGGCTACTAAAGCCACAACTTACTGCTGTGCCATGGAGTTTTGATGAAAACAGTGGAGGGGAAAAATCTGAATCAAATGCTACTATTTATACTGCCCTTGAATTGTGTACAGAAAATGAAGCTCTGAGTAATAGTCTGTTTTTCTGGCACAATTTGGTGATAGCGCAGATGCCTTCAGAAAGCCTTGGTTTCCCCATTTACTAGTGGAAACACCACTGGTAGGAAAATGCAGATTTAATTTGTCTGTAGATCTCTCAATTACAGTAATCTAGGCGTGAGCAAAAAAAAAGCATTGTTGTACAGTGCATTCGGAAAGTATTCAGACCCCTTTTTCCACATTTTGGTAAATTTGTATTAAAATTAATTCAAATTATCCCCCCCCCTGCAATCTACACGCACATAATGACAAGGCAAATGCAGGTTGACATTATTGCACATTTTATTATAAAAAATAAAATCACAAGTATTCAGATCCTTTACCGAGTACTTTGTTGAAGCACCTTTGGCAGCAATTACAGCCTCGGGTCTTCTTGGGAATGACGCCACAAGCTTGGCACACCTGTATTTGGGGAGTTTCTCCCATTCTTCTCTGCAGATCCTCATGCTCTTTCAGGTTGGATGGGGAGTGTCGCTGCACAGCTATTTTCAGGTATCCAGAGATGTTCGATCGGGTTCAAGTCTGGGCTCTGGCTGGGCCACTCAAGGACATTCAGAGACTTGTCCCAAAGCCACCTCTGTGTTGTTTTGGCTGTGTGCTTGGGGTCATTCTTCTGTTGGAAGGAAACTTTCACCCCAGTCGGAGGTCCTGAGCGCTTTAGAGCAGGTTTTCATCAAGGATCTCTACTTTGCTACGTTCATCTTTCCCTTGATCTGACTAGTCTGCCACCACCATTCTTCACTGTAGGGATGATGCGAGGTTTCCTCTAAACGTGACGCTTGGCATTCAGGCCAAAGAGTTCAATCTTGGTTCCATCAGACCAGAGAATCTTGTTTTCATGGTCTGAGAGTCCTTTAGGTGCCTTTTGGCAAACTCCCGAGTGGGCTGTCATGTGCCTTTTACTGAGGAGTGGCTTCAGTCTGGCCGCTCTACCATAAAGGCCTGATTGGTAGAGTGCTTCAGAGATGGTTGTCCTTCTGGAAGGTTCTCCCATCTCCACAGAGCAACTCTGGAGCTCTGTCAGAGTGGCCTTCGGGTTCTTGGTCACCTACCTGACCAAGGCCCTTTTCCCAATTGCTCAGTTTGGCCGGGCCATCAGCTCTAGGAAGAATCTTGGTGGTTCCAAACTTCTTCCATTTAAGAATGGAGACCACAGAGTTCTTGGGGACCTTCAATGCTGCAGACTTTTTTGGGTACCTTTCTCCAGATCTGTGCCTTGGCACAATCCTGTCTCAGAGCTCTACGAACAATTCCTTCGACCTCATGGCTTGGTTTTTGCTCTGAAGTGCATGGTCGACCTTAAACATGTGTGTGCCTTTCCAAATCATGTCCAATCAATTGAATTTACCACAGGTGGACCAAGTTGTTGAATCATCTCAACGACATCAATGGAAACAGGATGCACCTGAGTTCAATTTTGAGTCTCATTGCAAATAGTGAATATTTATGTAAATATCAGGTATTTCTAAAAAATATACATACATTTGCTAAACTTTCTGAACCTGTTTTTGCTTTGGAAGCTTAGAGATAGGTCTATAATTAGTCTGTGAGGCGGGATCTGGATTGGGATTTTCAATGAGGTTGGACCAGTTTTAAAGTAGGCTGGAACAGAGCCAAAGGTCAGACAGAATGTTGGGGCCAACAGTATGCATAAACCTCTTTTTAGTAGTCTAGTAGGGACCATGTCACAGGGGTAGGAAGAAGTTGCCACATTACATACACTAGGCGACAGTTCCTTGCATTGTCGCCATTGACTCCTCTGCCATATGCTACCTGAGTGTGTTACATTCTTCAGGGGTGTGTGGCAGATCCAGATATGCAGTACAGACTGATTCCACAGGCAGGCAGGGACCTCAAACACACAACACAGGATTCCTATCCCCTCAGGCATGAAACACCATGACAACTAATACTCGTAAGCAAAATGGCTCCCAACAAGGTGGACTTTTTATTTCTTAAAGACATGCCCAGAGTATACTGTGGTCAGGTCTTTATCTCAAGAACGCTTAGCAACAAAACGGCTGTAGCAGAATGCAAACGTTCTGATAAGTGAACGTGGTACCAGTTTGCTGTTTGAGGGGTCATATTACACTTTTAGCTCTCAAAACTCCCAATGAGGGTCATTCCTGAGCTCAGGCCAAAAGTAGTGCACTATGTAGGGAATATGGTGCAATTTGGAATGCAGATGTTAGGAATAATTCACAAGGCTTTTGGGAGAAGGACGGCCATAGATGGAGTGGTCTTGTGATTAGACCCCAGCAGAGAGAAGCCTACGTGATCTACGGTCAGTCAGAACAGTGCATGGATTGTTTGGCCGAAGGGAATCCCAGTCAGTGGCTGGCTCTATACTCCCATACCAAGGACGTTACTAAATCAAAACCTCTATCCTGGTGTCTGGGATGTAGGTCGTAAACAACATTGCCCCACTGCAGCAAGAAAGTAAAAACAATATATACAATTTCGTTTTTTTTTTATTCACCCAAAAGTTGTGTTGATAACTAACCCAAATGTGCATTCTTGCAGCACACAAAGAATGTTGTTTTGAACCTGGGGACCAAGTTTGACTTACTAAGGCTTGCTCTTTAAGCCTATGCAGTCACTTTCCTGAAATATGGAGGTCACCCCCACCACCATACACACCTTCCCATCCTCCCTAGTGGGGTCCAGGCTTTGTTGCAATACGATGATACAGAGAGTAATGGACAGTCACAGCATCCAGGGAGGGCTGTAGATGTCCTCTGTACGGTCCACTCTCACACAACAGGGTTAGCCCTGAGCTCCTGGCTCTAACCACACAAAGGCAGTCACCAGTTGCTGCTCCCACACTAGGATCAGGAAACGACCCTCTCTCTATGGTTTAGCGCTCTCCCCCCGTTTCCCTCTCTCCCTGCAGTGCATTAACAGGCGCAGAACCTACACTACTGATGTACAAATACTCACAACACCCCATCAGCCAATCAGGAGCATAGGTTCAGCATTTCCACCAATCACAGCTTTGTGTGAATCCTGGGACCTCATTCTCAAAACGTGGGCTGGGATAAGGAGGAGAGCATTGTCAGAGGCAAGACTGGCACCTATAGGCCTTTACTAAGTAACGCTGGCACAATGTATCAACTCATTATACTATTGAAGTCACATTAAGATTTCCCACTGTTCAATGGTCAATTACTTGATGATACCCACTGATTCTTGAAAAATATTTGTATTGTTTATTGTTTTACCTTAACCTATAATACAAATCCATAGTTTTTTGCCCCATTTTTTGTATACATTATCGACAATGTATAGCTCCAAATATGTTTCCAACGATCATGTCAGTCTAATTGACCTTCAGGCATTCTGAATTTTAGAGTGGTTACCTAAACCTCATCCTAAATTTAGTAGCTTAGTAAACAAAGTGGCAGGGTCAGGCTGCTGAAATGAACACTTTCAAAGTATGTAATTCACTGACATTTGGCAATGAGCTCTAGTATAAGATTTCCCCTTTCATCTTTGGCTCTAGCCTAAATAATCTCAAATTTGCATTTGTTAAAAATAAATAAAAATCCACTCTTGGATGGTATGCACATCCCCGTCACAAGAGGGCGACATGATACTTTGGTCGCTTCATGGGTTGTAGTTTTCTTTACATTTTCCAAGTCCCATTCTATTTTGTAGTACCAAACGGGCCGGCATGTCACGTCTCTGCACATATTTACATTTTAACAAAAAAGACAGACGACAAAGGGGGAGGGATCATAGCGATAAAGCAGACCATCAATCAAAAGATTTATAGGCCAGACATCCACAGCAAACGAATCCCAGGTAAACATAAAAACATATGTGTTACAACTTGCATCACACGCTGTAACGTTAATATACATAAGGGAAAGTTGTACGTATTTTACGAGTTATGGCTTTTTGCATTTTATGACTGTAGTTAATTATAAACATTGGCAGTACCCATGTGGTTTCATCGAGCCGGAGACTGCAGATTCTTTTGTTTAAAAAAATATTTTACAAACTAGGAAGACGGACAGGTACGAGAGAATAAGGAAACCCCTCTGCAGACGTGTTAATTAATTGGTCACAGAATTAGATTGAAGATAATCGGAAGACTGGTTCCTATATAGTTCAATGAGCTTGTTACACAGGAATCTGAACAGATTCGGGGGAGTGGGTGTGCATTTGTAACGACGAACAGCTGACACAAGCTTAGTTCTTTTTCATTTTTTACTATCAAGATATAATTTCGAATCGGTTTTTGTATTGACGAAACGTGAATAAATCCGGTGGAGGTGGTTGAGCAACACTGGGCTGTAACTGGAACAGAGATGGATGGAAAGGTAGGCGGGTTAGGAGTTGAGGAGGACCGGATGGAGTTGAAAAGGTGGAGGTAGAGTAGTAAAGGTTAAGAAGAAGAGGACGCCTGAGGAGCCTTTGCAGGTCTTGTGGGGGGAGAGTAGTGATGACGGAGGTTCGGTTCGCAGTGTTGTATTGGCGTTCAAGGTGTTGGTGAAATTTAAGGACCATATTCAGATGGTTTAATGGTCGCATGTACAGGTTGGTGTGATTACAGGGCGCAGTGGAAATCTTAGGCTTTGAGATCCAAAATGCAGGACTAGGGAAATAAAATAATGAAAATGGTAAAATAAACAATATGCATAATAACAAAGGTGGCAGTGATGAATAAATACATTTCTATTGGGGTGGAGGCAAAGTAAAGACTTGAGGGGTGGGGTGGAGGCAAAGTAAAGACTTGAGGGGTGGGGTGGAGGCAAAGTAAAGACTTGAGGGGTGGGGTGGAGGCAAAGTAAAGACTTGAGGGGTGGGGTGGAGGCAAAGTAAAGACTTGAGGGGTGGGGTGGAGGCAAAGTAAAGACTTGAGGGGTGGGGTGGAGGCAAAGTAAAGACTTGAGGGGTGGGGTGGAATGACCATAGGGAGACAGCAGCATGATCATTGAGTGAAATAAAAACAAAAAAGTAATAATATACATATTAACAACTACAACAGTGATGAATGTCATTATGGGGAGGAGGGGGTAGCCTGTAGCGGGTGAAGGTCCATACGGGGAGGAGCAGGGGAGCGGGGATCAGGTAGCTGACTAGTGGTGGCTATTCAACATCCTGAGGGTATAAACTGAAGGACTGGACAATAGTTTTTGTGATGATGCTCCTGTTCTACCTGCGTCTGAGTGATTTGAAGCGGGTAGAACAGGGCATGGCTTGGGTCGCTGGGGTCCCTGATGATCTTCCTTGCCTTCCTGCGACACCTGGTGGTGTAGGTGTCCTGTAGGGCATGGAGTGTGTTCCCAGTGGTGCGTTCGGCTGCACGTTTTAACATCTTCTGAAGAGCCTTGCGGTCTGCAGCGATGGAGTTGCCATACCGGGCTGTGATGCAGCCCGACAGTGTGCTCTCGATGGTGCTCCTGTAGAACACTGAGCATCAGCATCCTTAGGTTAAATAGTCGCTGTCGTGCCTTCTTCACTACGGTGACCGTGTGTTTAGGCCATTTCAGATTCTCTCAGATGGTTTCGCAGAGGAATTAGAAGTTATTGATCGTCGTACACGGCGGCGCCCCGTTGATGAGGTTGAGTCACGGCGGTCTGTACAATCACTTTGACTAGGGATTTGGAGAGTAAAGTAGGAGAGGATGTGTCTGCCGAAGCTCTTCGTGATGGAAGTTTGGTGGTGCTGTGTTTCAATGTTAAGGAGCTCAAACTCAAGCAGGTATGTAAACGTGCGGTTGATAGTAGCATGCCGGATCAAGCTGGACGGCAGTGGGTGAAGGGACTTATTACAGGAGTTCCATAAATGAACGTGAAAGAAATAAAGGACCACTTGAAGGGAGGCTCTCTTATTGAGGCAAAGTGCCTGCAGGTGACACAAAATGGGAAGAAGGTGGATAGCTTGTCAGTGCTACTAAGATTGGGTTTATGAGTTACTATGTGTGACCATGCCGAAACCATTGCGTTGCTATAACTGTCAACGGTTTGGGCACGTTGCGGCGGTGTGTAAAGGCAAAAGGAGATGTGTGGGGGAGAACATGCATGTGGAGATGGGGTCCAGTTAAAGTGCTGGTAAAAAATAATCTGTCCTCATTTGCAACACTCACTACCGAGTTCAAAACTGCCTCTGGAAGCAATGTCAGCACAATAACAGATCGTCGGGAGCTTCATAAAATGGGTTTCCATGGCCGAGCAGCCGCACACAAGCCTAAGCTCATCGTGCACAATGCCAAGTGTCGGCTGGAGTGGTGTAAAACTCGCCGCGATTGGACTCTGGAGCTGTGGAAACGCTTTGTCTGGCGTAATGAATTATGCTTCACCATATGTCAGTCCGACGGACGAAGCTATGTTTGGCGGATGCCAGGAGAACGCTACCTGCCCGACTGCATAGTGCCACTACCAACTGTAAAGTTTAGTGGAGGAGGAATAATGGTCTGGTGCTGTTTTTCATGGTTCGGTCTAGGCCTCTTAGTTCTAGTGAAGAGAAGTCTTAATGCTACAGTATACAATTGCATTCTAGAAGTTTTTGGGCTTCCAACTATGTGGCAACAGTTTGGGGAAGGCCCTTTCCTGTTTCAGCATGATAATGCCCCCAAGCACAAAGCAAGGTCCATACAGAAATGGTTTGTCGAGATTGTTGTGGAAGAACTTGACTGGCCAGCACAGAGCCCTGGCATCAACTCCATCGAGCACCTTTGGTGTGAATTGGAACACCGACTGTGAGCCAGGCCTAATCGCCCAACATCAGTGCCACTAATGCTCTTGTGGCTGAATGGAAGCAAGTCCCCACAGTAGTCCCATTTGCTGTTATAGCAGCAAAGAGGGGACCAACTCCATATTAATGTCCATGATTTTGGAATGAGATGTTTGACGAGCAGGTGTCCACATACCTTTGGTTATGTAGTGTAACTTGGGATCACAGGACTGATATGGGAAAATGTACAGGATGACCTCCATAAGATTATCAGTCCAGCCAGGAATCATGTATTGGTTAATTATCATAATGGTGTTAATCCCTCAATGGAATGTCAGAAGTTTGATGGCTAATGGTGTCTTGAGGAGTTACCAGCCGAACCTGACGTGATATGTCTCCAGGGGACCTGGCTTAAACCTACTCTCAATTTTGTATTACAAGGTTGTGTTGCGGTCTGTAGAGATAGGGTGGCAGGGGAGGAAGAGGGTGTGTTTCCTTTATAAAGTGAGGGATCCCATATAGGTGTGTGGGAGTTGAACAGGAGTATGTAGTGTTAGAGGTGTGGTTGGCAGGGGGGGGGGGGGTATGGAAATAGTGAACTTTTACAACCCGTGTAAGAGACTAGAGTTGATGGCCCTTGGGAATGTAGAAGGTCAAGATAGGAGACTGGTAATGTGGGGATGTTAGTGCTCATAGTACACTCTGGGGAGGGTTAAGGACTGATGTAAATGGACAAGTGTTGGAGGAACTACTGGATGAGAAAGATCTTGTGAGTCTTAATGCCGCCGGCCGGGGAATCAGGATTGACCCAGTAACTGGAAAGGAATCTGCTCTGGATCTTACCTTGATCTCAAGTTCAATGGCAGGCAGATGTAATTGGGAGGTTTTTTTGAGGAATCTACAGGGGGTAGGGATCACTATCCTGTTGTGCGCTATAGGCTTGAGGGTGAGAGATTCCGTAGGAAATGGATTGAGGGGATGGATATTTGGGAAAGCAGAGTGGGCTTAGTTCCAGCAGTTGAGTAAACAGGCGCTGTCTAAGGTCGATCTCAATTCAGATACAGAAAGAGTTAATGATGCAGTAAGAGGAGCAGCAGTAGGAGCGACAAGGCAGGCGATTCCTATGGGTACAGGGGGGAGAAAGAGTAACGCAGTCCCCTGGTGGACTGAGGAGTGTAGAGAAGCAGTGAAGAGTAAGAACAGGGCTTTCAGAATGTTGAAATGGTTCATCACCAGCACCCGATTCAGTATAAACAAGCACAAACAGTAATAAGGAAGATCATTAGGACAGCTAAGAGGGAGTGTTGGCGCCGGGTTCTGTGGATACATAGGCAGGACCACTCCTATGGGGGATGGGGGTGGGGTCAGGTGGGATTGAGATCTCCCTGTGCTGTGGGGAGATAAGGAGAAGGCAGATATGTTAACCCAGGCATTTTAAGGTGCATTGCTAAAATCTGACAGCAGCGTCGGAGGAGAACATCCTGCGGTCCTGGATCAGAGAGAGATGGTGGTGGGGGGGGGTGCATTGAATGGCCCTTTTCCGTTGGCTGGGATGAAGAGAGCTTTAGCTAAAGCTGGGGTAACATCTCCTGGGAAGGATGAGATGTGTTACATCATAGCTCAGTTGGTAGAGCATGGCGCTTGTAACGCCAGGGTAGTGGGTTCGATTCCCGGGACCACACATACGTAGAATGTATGCACACATGACTGTAAGTCGCTTTGGATAAAAGCGTCTGCTAAATGGCATATATTATTATTATTATTATTATTATTATCTCAGCGACACTACAATGAAGGAAGTATTGGGCCTTTACAATAAGGTGTGGCAGGAGGACAAACTGCCTGGAAGTTGTAAGCAGGCTGTAGTGGTGCCGCTACGGAAACCAGGGAAAGACCCAACTAGCCCTTTTAATAAGCTGTAGGCCGATAGCGTTGACATCTCATGTATTTAAACTTGGAAATGGGAAATGCTGACTTACTTTCTGGAGTGTAGAAGACTAATGTCACCAGATCAAAGTGGGTTCAGGAAAGGCAGGATCCTGTACTGTGCTGTGAGTACTGTGTACTCAGTCTTAAGGAAGGCACAGTCAATAAGGAGTTGGTGGTAGTCGTTGTCTTTGATGTAGAAAAGGCTTATGATGTGGAAGGAAGGCCGACTCATCAAGCTGGATAACATGGGGTTTGGAGTAGAGGTCGACCGATTATGATTTGTCAACGCCGATACCGATTATTGGAGGACCAAAAAAGCCGATATCGATTGATCAGTCAATTTATTTATTTATTTGTTATGACAATTACAACAGTAATGAATGGACACTTATTTTAACTTAATATAATACATCAATAAAATCAATTTAGCCTCAAGTAAATAATGAAACATGTTCAATTTGGTTTAAATAATGCAAAAACAAAGTGTTGGAGAAGAATGTAAAAGTGCAATATGTGCTATGTAAGAAAGCAAACGTTTCAGTTCCTTGCTCAGAACATGAGAACATATGAAAGCTGGTGGTTCCTTTTAACATGAGTCTTCAATATTCCCAGGTAAGAAGTTTTAGGTTGTAGTTATTATAGGAATTATAGGACTAGTTCCCTCTGTACCATTTGTATTTCATTAATCTTTAACTATTGGATGTTCTTATAGGCACTTTAGTATTGCCAGTCTAACAGTATAGCTTCCGTCCCTCTCCTCGCTCCTCCCTGGGCTCGAACCAGCAACACAACGACAATTAGCGCGTGCTAACTAGCTAGCCATTTCACTTCGGTTACACGAGCCTCATCTCGGGAGTTGATAGGCTTGAAGTCATAAACAGCGCAATGCTTGACACACAACGAAGAGCTGCTGGCAAAACGCATGAAAGTGCTGTATGAATGAATGTTTACGCGCCTGCTTCTGCTAACCACCTCTCAGTCAGATACTTGTATGCTCAGTCAGATTATATGCAACGCAGGACACGCTAGATAATATCTAGTAATATCATCAACCATGTGTAGTTAACTAGTGATTATGATTGATTGTTTTTTATAAGATAAGTTTAATGCTAGCTGGCAACTTACCTTGGCTTACTGCATTCCCGTAACAGGCAGTCTCCTTGTGGAGTGCAATGAGAGAGGCAGGTCGTTATTGCGTTGGACTAGTTAACTGTAAGGTTGCAAGACTGGATTCCCCGAACAAGGTGAAAATCTGTTGTTCTGCCCCTGAACAAGGCAGTTAACCCACCGTTCCTAGGCCATCATTGAAAATAAGAATGTGTTCTTAACGGCGCCCCAAAAAAACGATTCCCGATTGTTATGAAAACTTGAAATCGGCCCTAATTAATCGGCCATTCCGATTAATCTTGGGGGTCTGGTTTGACACTCGAGTGACATGGGCAGAGCATATTAACAGAGTACTTGTCAAAGCAAAGAAAATATTGAATGTGATGCGTTGCTTGTCAGGAATGGAGTGGGGGGGGCAGTTTGAATGGTGTCAAATGCTATATATAGTGCTGTTAAAGTCATCACTGGATTATGGAAGTATGGCATATGGATCAGCAGCTCAGACATCTTTTAAAAAAGCTAGATGTAATCCAGCTTCAAGCCCTAAGAATATGTTGTGGAGCACTCAAGACCTTTCCGGTGGCAGCGATGCAGGTAGAGTTGGGAGAGATGTTGTTTAAAGTTAAGACATTACCTATTGGGTAAATCTACAAGGACGTAAGGTTACACACACTACAAAAAAAATGTGCTCCTAGAACCTTAACGAAATCTGAATACAATTATTTGGGTGGATAGGCAATGGTATGGCGAGAGAGATGGGGTTGTTTGGGAGGGAGTTTAGCCCCTCTGTGGTTCTTCCTACTGTAAGATATGGGAGGACAGGTGCAGAGAGGACAGGTGCAGCTTTTAGTGTTACTGAGTTTAAGGTGGCAGTGACAAAAAGAGCAACGGATAATTTATCTGCTTGCACAATGGAGTTGTTGACCATACTGTTGGCTGCAGAGTGGGTGGAGGAGGAGTAGTCTTCTGCTCTGACTCCTGTGCAGCACTGATGAGCGTAACTTAATATACCCTGTCTGCTACGAGATGCAAATGATGAGGTTTTGCAGTATTTGTATAGGGTCAAACAGGTTGGGGGTATGTGATGTTCCTCTGGGTACCAGCTCCAGTGGGAGTAGAGGGAAAGGAGGAGATAGGTGGGTGTTATCACCAAGCAGGCTCTTAAACATCCTAATGTTGAGATGGAATTGTGAATTAGTAAAGCAGAAGCCAAGCGGTTTAATAAGAGCAGTGGTTAAAAACAAATGGCAAGAGTTGTGGAACAGGGAGAGGAAGGTAAGATGCCTGTTTCAGATCCAGGAAAAGGTGGGGACAGGGAGGTCCTCAGGCCAAGAGAGAAGGGGGGGGAAGTGTAATCACAAGGCTGAGACTGGGACACAAAAGGCTCAATAGTACATTGAAATTGGTGGGGAAACATCTGACTAGGAGGTGTGATCATTGTCAGGAGGAGATGGAGACAGTGGAACATGTTCTATTTCAGTACCAGAAATATCGGAGGGAAAGGGAGTGATTGTTATTAGATTTGAGATGTAATTTGGGGCGGCAGGTAGCCTAGTGGTTAGAGCGTTGGGACAGTAACCGAAAGGTTGCGAAATCGAATCCCCGAGCTAACAAGGGGAAAAAAATGTTGTTCTGCTCCTAAACAAGGCAGTTAACCCACTGTTCCTAGGCCGTCATTGTAAATAAGAATTTGTTCTTAACTGACTTGCCTAGTTAAATAAAATAGAAATAAAATAATGGGGTTGAAGAGCCAGGATTCATTGAACTGCTGGGGGAAATCTTCAGGGGATGTAGTATTTACTTATGTATTTAGTTTCCTTGGATTGACGAGAATCTTGGGTAGGATTTAGACCTTCACTGTCTCTGGTCCACACTCCAGTCCAGTTGGTGGCGGTATTGCACCTTAAAATTCATTGCCAACTGCCATATAAAATCCACAGAAAATCTGAAGCCAGGAGATTTAGCAACGTTTTCATCTCACCTTCAACTTTTAGTTGGGGAAAGATACTGTTTTTCATCTAGCTAACTTTACCCAAGATGTGTGTCTTTGTTTAGAAATTGATAGCATACACTAGCTGGCCTTAGTTAGTAGCTGGTAGTAAAACCCGTGCATTGTGTGGGTATTTTCATATTTTTCTGGAGTTGAATAGTTAGTTGTCCGATAGGTAGTATCCATTGATTATGCTAGCATGACGATAAAGAAATGCGGAGAGAATCTATTACTAGCTAATAAAAATCAAATCTAACGTTTTTTCACATGCACCGACTACAACATGTGTAGACCTTACCGTGAAATGCTTACTTACATGTCCTTAACCAACAGTGCCGACCAAGAAAAAAACAAATAAGCTAAAGTAAAAAAATAAAATAAAAAGTAACACAATAAAATGAAAACAACGAGGTCATATACAGGGGGTACTGTTACCGAGTCAATGTATGGGGTTACAGGTTAGTCGAGGCAATTTGTAGATGTAGGTAGGGGTGAAGTGACTATGCGTAGATAATAAACAGAGTAGCAGCAGTGTACAAAACAAATGGGGGGGGTGTCAATGTAAATAGTCCAGTGGCCATTTGATTAATTATTCAGCAGTCTTATGGCTTGGGGTAGAAGCTGTTAAGGAGCCTTTTTGTCCTAGACTTGGCGCTCCGGTACCGCTTGCCGTGCGGTAGCAGAGAGAACAGCGACTGGAGTCTGGCATTTTTTGGGAGCTTTCCTCTGACACTGCCTAGTATATAGGTCTTGAATGGCAGGAAGCTTAGCCTCAGTGATGGTCCGTAATGTAGTGCCTTACGGTCAGATGCCGAGCAGTTGCCATACCAGGTAACCGGTCAGGATACTTTTGACGGTGCAACTGTATAACTTTTTGAGGATCTGGGGACCCATGCCAAATCTTTTCAGTGTCCTGAGCGGGAAAAGGTGTTGTAGTGCCCTCTTAACGACTGTCTTGGTGTGTTTGGACTATGATAGTTTGTTGGTGATTTGGACATCAAGGAACTTGAAACTCTCGCCCCGCTCCACTACAGCACTGTCCATGTTAATGGGGGCCTGTTCGGCCTGCCTTTTCCTGTAGTTCACGATCAACTCCTTTTGTCTTGCTCACATTGAGGGAGAGGTTGTTGTCCTGAACAGGGAGTACAGGAGGGGACTAAGTACACACCCCTGAGGGGCCCCAGTGTTGAGGGTTGAGGATCAGCGTGGCAGACGCGTTGTTGCCTACCCTTGCCACCTGGGGGCGGCCCGTCAAGAAGTCCAGGATCCAGTTGCAGAGGAAGGGGTTTAGTCCCAGGGTCCTTAGCTTGGTGAAACAGTTTGTGGGCACTATAGTGTTGAACGCTGAGCTGAAGTCAATGAACAGCATTCTCACATAGGTGTTCCTTTTGTCCAGGTGGGAACGGGCAGTGTAGAGTGCGATTGAGATTGCGTCATCTGTTGGGGCGGTATGCGAATTGGAGTGGCTCTAGGGTATCTGGGAGAATGCTGTTGATATGAGCCATGACCAGCCTTTCAAGCACTTCATGGCTACTGACGTGAGTGCTACGGGGCAGTAATCATTTAGGCAGGTTACCTTTGCTTCCTTGAGCACAGGGACTATGGTGGTCTGCTTGAAACTTGTAGTTATTACAGACTCGGTCAGGGAGCAGTTGAAAATGTCAGTGAAGACACTTGCCAGTTGGTCCATGCATGCTTTGAGTACATGTCCTGGTAATCTGTCTACCCATGGATTTGTGAATGTTGACAGGTTTTAAGGTCTTGCTCACATTGGCTACCGAGAGCGTTATCACACAGTCGTCCAGAACAGCTGGTGCTCTCATGCATGCTTCACTGTTGCTTGTCCCCGAAGCAAGCATAAAAGGCATTTAGCCTGTCTGGTAGGTTTGTATCACTGGGCAGCTTGCGTCTGGGTTTCCCTTTGTAGTCCGTAATAGTTTTCAAGCCCTGCAACATCCGACGAGTGTCAGAGCCGGTGTAGTAGGATTCAATTTTAATCCTGTATTCACTCTTTGCTTGTTTGATGGTTCGTCTGCGGGCCTCGCGGGATTTCTTATAAGCGCTATGACGTTACTAGCGCGAGTCGCTATGGTTAATCATGGCTAGGATAGGTGGCTTTCTAACTTTTGTGTACATGGACCAGATCATTGCAAATTGCATTGTCAGCAGTTCAGGTAGAAGACTTTGGTTAAGGTTGTATTGATATCACAATGCATGTCTGTTTTGTTTTCGCCCCAACTTTTTTCCAGTGACAAACATTGGCAGTAGAATGGTCCGTACTAAGGAGCTCAGTGACTTTCAACGTGGAACCGTCATAGGATGCCACCTTTCCAACAAGTCAGTTCGTCAAATTTCTGCCCTGCTAGAGCTGCCCCGGTCAACTGTAAGTGCTGTTATTGTGAAGTGGAAACGTCTAGGAGCAACAACAGCGCAGCCGCGAAGTGGTAGGCCACACAAGCTCACAGAACTGGACCGCCGAGTGCTGAAGCATGTAGCACGTACAAATCGTCCATCCTCTGTTGCAACACTCACAACAGAGTTCCAAACAGCCTCTGGAAGCAAGGTCAGCACAAGAACTGTTCGCCGGGAGCTTCGTGAAATGGGTTTCCATGGCCGGGCAGCCGCTCACAAGCCTAAGATCACCAAGTCAGGCCTTCAAGCAGTGACTGTCGCTGACGATATCAAGGAAAAAGTAGTAAGTCCTCCTGACCTGCATGGGGTTAAGTCAAACATTGTTCAGGTAATCAAGGGAGCGGGTTTGTGATGTGACTATATAGAATTGTGGTTAATGTGAATGGAGAATGTAACAACATGTTATTAGTCACTTGTAAATCAAGGGTGCTTATGCAGTGCTAGAACAAAACATCAAGAGAAATGTTAAGATAAAGCTGATCCCTGTATTGTCATTTCTATAGAAACTTGACTTACCTAAAGTCAAAGGTCAACTGCTCATTTTCGGCGCCACCAACTGGGATCTCATCGGAAGGAAAGAGGTGCCAAAAGCACAAGGTATAATCCTGCCCAGTCCTGTACATTGCTGTATGCAATACTCTACTTGGTTGTTCCTCAATAGCACTCGTGCTACCAACTTTGAAAGTAGTTTTTCCTGTTTTTCTACTGACAATCTTGAAGCAATCCTCATAATTGACTGCAGTATTGAACTGTTCCTGTTTCTTATCAAATCAAACTTTAAAGTGCATTTACAATCGCAGCAGACTTTACGTTAAAATGGTGGTGTGTGTGGGGTTTCGCAGCGGCCTTCAGGAACCTAGGCCAGAACTTGTGGAGTCCTCACCGTTACGGCAGCATGAGTGACGTGCAGGTCAGCAGTGTGGTGTCTGGGCCCTGTGCTGCCCACAGCCTCCTAATCACCACTGAGGGCAAGCTCTGGAGCTGGGGTAGGAATGCTATACTGTAATAGCTCATAGTTTGTACTTGCATATACACTACCGTTCAAAAGTTTGGGGTCACTTAGAAATGGCCTTGTTTTTGAAAGAAAAGCAATTTTTTTGGTCAATTTAGAAGAAACTCAAATTGATCAGAAATACAGTGGAGACGTTGTGAATGACTATTGTAGCTGGAAACGGCTGATTTTTAATGGACGATCTACATCGGCATACAGAGGCCCATTATCAGCAACAATCACTCTTGTGTTCCAATGGCACGTTGTGTTAGCTAATCCAAGTTTTAATAAGCAATAAAACTATCCTTTTTTAGACTAGTTGAGTATCTGGAGCATCAGCATCAGGGTTCGATTACAGGCTCAAAATGGCCAGAAACAAACTTTCTTATGAAACTCGTCAGTCTATTCATGTTCTGAGAATTGAAGGCTATTCCATGCGAGAAATTGCCAAGAAACTGAAGATCACGTACAATGCTGTGTACTACGCCCTTCACAGAACAGTGCAAGCTGGCCCTAACCAGAATAGAAAGAGTGGGAGGGCCCGGTGCACAACTGAGCAAGAAGACAAGTACAAGACAAGTGTCTAGTTTGCGAAAAAAGACGCCTCACAAGTCTTCAACTGGCCGCTTCATTAAATAGTACCCACAAAACACCAGTCGCAACGTCAACAGTGAAGAGGCGACTCCGGGATGCTGGCCTTCTAGGCAGAATTGCAAAGAAAAAGCCATATCTCAGACTGGCCAATAAAAATGTAAGATTAAGATGGGCAAAAGAACACAGGCACTGGACAGAGGAACTCTGCCTAGAAGGCCAGTATCCCAGAGTTGCCTCTTCACTGTTGACTTTGAGACTGGTGTTTTGTGGGTGTTCTGCTTCTGTGAAGGGCGTAGTACACAGCGTTGTACGAGGTCTTCAGTTTCTTTTCAATTTCTCACATGGAATAGCTTTAATTTCTCAGAACAAGAATAGACTGACAAGTTTCAGAAGAAAGTTCTTTGTTTCTGGCCATTTTGAGCCTGTAATCGAACACACAAGTGCTGATGCTCCAGATACTCAACTAGAAGGACAGTTTTATTGCTTCTTTAAAATAAGCCGTTTTCAGCTGTGCTAATATAATTGCAAAAGGTTTTTATAATGATCAATTAGCCTTTTAAAATGATGAACCTGGATTAGCTAACACAATGTGCCATTGGAACACAGGAGTGATGGTTGCTGATAATGGGCATCTGTACGCCTATGTAGATATTCCATAAAAAAATCTTCCTTTTCCAGCTACAATAGTAATTTACAACATTAACAATGTCTACACTGTATTTATGATCAATTTGATGTTAATGTAATGGACAAAAAATGTGCTTTTCTTTAAAAAACAAACTTTTGAACATAGTGTATATGTCTCATAGATGTAATCATTCTTGCCGAGTTCAGAAGAAATCGTCAATATTGACTTCTTTCTCCCTCTATCAGGTCGAAATGAAAAGGGTCAGCTGGGTCACGGGGACACCAAACGCCTGGAGGCCCCAAAACTGATTGAGGCCCTCGCAGACGAAGTGGTGGTGGCTGCAGCCTGTGGTCGCAACCACACCCTGGCATTGACAGAGGGTGGCACCGCCTACTCGTTTGGAGAGAACAAACTGGGCCAGCTGGGTCAGGGCAACCAAACAGATGCAGTCCTCAGTCCAGCCCTGGTAAGAAACATAAACCTTGAAAAAGAAAGGAGAGCCGCACACTCTAGGAGCTCAAATGCAATAATTGAATGACCTAATAACCAAAGTGTCTTCATCAGGGTATGACGACAAACACTGCGGTCACTAGTTTATATAGTGTCAAAGGACACACAAGTGTCTGTAATCATGGCCGGGTGTGGCTTGATACCATTGGTTCATTTACAGATATAAGTAGAACATGTAAACATAAAGAACGTAAATGGAGAGCATACGATCATAGATTCAATTTGGCTACATAGGCCTACAAACATGTACAATGAATAGCAAAATCACAATGGCTTCAGATCAAAGTCTACGTTGAGACCGAAGGGAGAAAGGGTCTTTTAAATGAAAGATCCAGGCAGCCTCTCGTTTTAACAATAAATTGTCGACGTCACCCCCTCTCGTAGGGAGGGTGACGTGTTCGATGCCGATATAAAGTAGGGCCGAAATCGAGTGGTTCGCTTCCGTAAAGTGGGCCGCAACTGGGTACGTCAAATTACTACGATGCTTCGTAGTTTTAATTCACACGTCTTTTTACCCACATACTTTTTACCATAAGGACAAATGATAAGATAAATAACTGTCTTAGTGGAGCACGTAATCACACCTTTTGATTTGTTTCCCTGTTTGGGGTTGTTTGAAGGATCTACATTTGTAAGTGCCATTGCATTGAGTGCAGCCACTACACTTATAGTTTCCATCTGGTAGAGGCACGAATAGACGTTGTGCAGGGATATTTTGTGGCGGTAAATCAGAGTTTACCAACAAAAAAAACAAAAAAAAACTTTTATTTTACTAGGCAAGTCAGTTAAGAACAAATTCTTATTTTCAATGACAGCCTAGGAACAGTGGGTTAACTGCCTGTTCAGGGGCAGAACGACAGATTTTGTACCTTGTCAGCTCGGGGATTTGAACTTACAACCTTTCGGTTACTAGTTCAATACTCTAACCACTAGGCTACCCTGCTGCCCCAATTGATCTCTGAGATTTCTTCCCCGCGAGAATACGACAAAAGGGAGGGTCAGAAAACACATGACTGATACTGTCATCGGATCTTAGAATGTGCCAATGTTTGAACGATTCCCTTAATTTGCTCAGAGCACTTTGAATAGCGGGTAGTAAGAACACAAGAATGCTTATTTTTGGGAGACTGTCCTTGAAAGAGATCATGTCTCGATTTATTTAGGATTTTTTCAATGGCAGTATTAATCTGACCATTTTTGTACCCCCTCTCCTTGAATTTTCTTTGCGTCTCAGCAATATTTCGGTCAATCTGATTGTTTTTTGCAAAATCTTTTGATTTGACAGAATTGGCTGAAGGGAAACTGTTTTTCAATGGAAGCTGGTGACAATTATCAGCCCTCAACAAACTATTACGATCAGTAGGTTACCTGTAAAGATCAGTGTATAGAACATTATTCTCACACAAAATCAGAAGATCAGAAGATCAAAGAAACTGATTTGACGTGGTCCTTCTGTAGCTCAGTTGGTAGAGCATGGCGCTTGTAATGCCAGGGTAGTGGGTTCGATCCCCGGGACCACCCATACGTAGAATGTATGCACACATGACTGTAAGTCGCTTTGGATAAAAGCGTCTGCTAAATGGCATATATTATTATTATATTATTATTATTATAGTAAATCTCAGGTGCTCAGAACAAGAGTAAAGAAAAGCATGGAACGCCTGGAGCTGTTTTGCATCACCCCTCCATAGAACAAAAATATCATCAATGTACCGTTTCCAAATAATTATGTTAGGCAAGAAAACATTTTTGAGAAGATTGAGAATTGACTGTTTCTCCATGTAACCCACATACAAATTAGCATAGTTAGGAGCCATAGGGGATCCCATAGCAGTACCCTTCATCTGAATAAAGTAATCGTTTAGAAACATGAAATAGTTGTGTGTGAGTACTATTTCAGCCAATTTTATAATGCATGCACTGGAAGCAACATCAACTTCATTATTCATCAGCCTAATTATTGTGGCTGATTTATTATAGGTTTAATATATATGCCATTTAGCAGACGCTTTTATCCAAAGCGACTTACAGTCATGTGTGCATACATTCTACGTATGGGTGGTCCCGGGGATTGAACCCACTACCCTGGCGTTACAAGCGCCATACTCTACCAACTGAGCTACAGAAGGACCACATGCTGAGGACCACATGCTGAGCCTGTGCTTATGAAAGCTTCTCCTTTCCCCTCTCAGATCCAGTACAATGGGCAGCCCTTGGTCAAGGTGGCGTGTGGGGCAGAGTTCAGCATGGTGGTGGACTGCAAAGGAAGCCTCTACTCGTTCGGGTGCCCAGAGTATGGCCAGCTAGGTATGTACGCAACTAACGAGCAGGACTGGACAGATTTAAACTTCTAAAAAAGGGTTTCTCCAATGACACATTTGAAGAGTCACAATGACCCCTTCAAAAATCATTCTAGATCAAACACTGGCGTTGCACTTGTAACAGGGTTATTGGTGATTCCCCTTGCCACTTTATTGTTAAGCCAATGGGTTTTTGGTTTGAGTTTGTCTTGCCTTCACCTACTCAACATGGCATCTTATTGGCTGGTTTGCGTAGCTTGCTTACGACGGAGGATGTTTCAGTTAGAATCGTCCCAGTGAACAAGCACCAAACCAGCGGTAGTTGGTTGCAAAGCACTGTATGTCAAAATTGATTTTTATACTCAAGTGATGATTTAAATGTACAATTTACAGTGGGGAGAACAAGTATTTGATACACTGTAATGTTTATCATAGGTATACTTCAACTGTGAGAGATGGAATCTAAAACAAAAATCCAGAAAATGACATTGTATGATTTTTAAGTAATTAATTTGCATTTTATTGCATGACATAAGTATTTGATCACCTACCAACCAGTAAGAATTCCGGCTCTCACAGACCTGTTAGTTTTTCTTTAAGAAGCCCTCCTGTTCTCCACTCATTACCTGTATTAACTGCACTTGTTTGAACTCGTTACCTGTATATAAGACACCTGTCCACACACTCAATCAAACAGACTCCAACCTCTCCACAATGGCCAAGACCAGAGACCTGTGTAAGGACATCAGGGATAAAATTGTAGACCTGCACGAGGCTGGGATGGGCTAAAGGACAATATGCAAGCAGCTTGGTGAGAAGGCAACAACTGTTGAAAATGGAAGAAGTTCAAGATGACGGTCAATCACCCTCGGTCTGGGGCTCCATGCAAGATCTCACCTGTGGGGCATCAATGATCATGAGGAAGTTGAGGGATCAGCCCAGAACTACACGGCAGGACCTGGTCAATGACCTGAAGAGAGCTGGGACCACAGTCTCAAAGAAAACCATTAGTAACACACTACACCGTCATGGATTAAAATCCTGCAGCGCACGCAAGGTCCCCCTGCTCAAGCCAGCGCATGTAGTTTGCCAATGACCATCTGGATGATCCAGAGGAGGAATGGGAGAAGGTCATGTAGTCTGATGAGACAAAAATAGAGCTTTTTGGTCTAAACTCCACTCGCTGTGTTTGGAGGAAGAAGAAGGATGAGTACAACCCCAAGAACACCATCCCAACCGTGAAGCATGGAGGTGGAAACATCATTCTTTGGGGATGCTTTTCTGCAAAGGGTAGAGGACGACTGCACCGTATTGAGGGGAGGATGGATGGGGCCATGTATCGCGAGATCTTGGCCAACAACCTCCTTCACTCAGTAAGAGCATTGAAGTGGCTGGGTCTTCCAGCATGACAACGACCTGAAACACACAGCCAGGGCAACTAAGGAGTGGCTCCGTAAGAAGTATCTCAAGGTCCTGGAGTGGCCTAGCCAGTCTCCAGACCTGAACCCAATAGAACATCTTTGGAGGGAGCTGAATGTCTGTATTGCCCAGCGACAGCCCCTAAACCTGAAGGATCTGGAGAAGGTCTGTATGGAGGAGTGTGCCAAAATCCCTGCTGCAGTGTGTGCAAACCTGGTCAAGAACTACAGGAAACGTATGATCTCTGTAATTGCAAACAAAGGTTTCTGTACCAAATATAAAGTTCTGCTTTTCTGATGTATCAAATACTTATGTCATGCAATAAATTGCTAATTAATTACTTAAAAATCATACAATGTGATTTTCTGGATTTTTGTTTTAGATTCCGTCTCTCACCATTGAAGTGTACCTATGATAAAAATTACAGACATCTACATGCTTTGTAAGTAGGAAACACTGCCGATTTAGCAGGTTATCAAATACTTGTTCTCCCCACTGTATATCGATTGGTTCGAATAACATTTACAAACATCACAAATAAGATGCAGTGTTTTTTGGTGCATATTTGTTATGGATTTTGTTGTAGTGAATTCCAGCTAATACTAGCTAGCAACTTACTGTGTCTGGTGGGGGGGTTTGTATATTTTGTACAGTGCGGCATGTGCAGAATTGGATGGTGAGCTGTGCATTGCATGACGTGCAATTTTGTGCTACAAATTGGAGCTCGTGTCGATGATTGATTGTACACAACGCAAGAAGAGTACTGTTACAGTGGTGCCGTGACCATCCGTCGCTGGATTTCCATCTCAGAACTTCGCCGTGGTTGCCGTTGAAGAATCAGATAAGACGTTGCTGGTGCAGTTTATGGCGATATCGCATTTCGCCACAAGGGGGCGCTACTGCAGCGTTTTATTATCGAAATTGGTGATTTCTCTGGCTGAGACTCTACTCACAGATAAACGATAACTTTTGTAATACTTGTTTATTTGCAATTCTAACGTATATCTGAAATAAGTAGGGTGAGTTTTACCATTGTACTAGATATAGGTTAGATTTTGAAGTGAGGTTGAAAATATATATAATTTTTTGCTATTTACATTTTAATTAGTGTGTTGATTTCCCGTTGTTAAGATGGAAGGTGTTGAGAGAGGTAGGGGTTTCCTGTCATTTAATCTGTCACCATCTGTTGGTAGGGGTTCAGCCAAAACTCCATTTGCTTCTACACCTATGCCTAAACTGGAGGTTTTTGGGAGAATTGATGATAGTTTACCCATGGAAACGCCCAAGGATGTAAGTGATAGAGTTTTGCCAAATAGAGGGAGTGGGGAGGTCTCCATGGATTTCATAGCAGACATAGTACAGCAGATTGGTCATTCCATTGGGGAGAACATTGCCTCCTGTTTGGAGTCAAAGGCAATCGTTGGACATGTTGGGGACAATGTTATGGGAAGTGTATGCAGTTCTAGGGTTATGGATGTGTCAGGCCTGAACCTGGTATTGAAGTCTGATATCAGGGAACCGGTGTACTTTTGGGGGGGATGGCTCTGAAAAGTGCACAGTGCATGAGTGGGAGGATATGGTCATGGTTTACATGCGTAAGAGGGGCGTGTCTGTGATGGACCAAGCAGTTGAGGTTATGGGTAAGCTTATGGGAAGGGCCCATTGTTAAAGTGGGCATACGCAGCAATCCCTCCGTTGATTTATCTAAAGGCCGAGTCCCATCTTTGACATACTGAAACAACAGTTTAGTGACACTGCTTTTTCAAGCATGCCCCTCGCCGACTTTTATGCCACATTACCTCTGACTGATGAACAACCATTTGAATATTGGCTCAGACTGAACAGGGCTATGGAGGTTGCTGAAGATTGTCTAAAGAGACAGAAAAAAAGTGTTGAAGACCCATCTCGTGAGCTCACAGTCATGTTCATCAGACATTGCCCTAATGCTGAACTGTCGCTTATCTTTAAGTGCAAGCCATTACAGCAGTGGACCGCTGCAGATGTTCATGAGAGGTTGAATGAATACAGGAGGGAGCAGAGGTACTCTCACTTATCTAAGGTGACCCCAGCCATCGCAACAATGAAGCAGGAAGTTGGTGCTGTCTTGCCAATCACCATGCCTGCTGTGAGGCCCCACATGGAAGTACCCAATACATTGCCTTACCCAGCCCAGACTATGCAGGGCTCAGCTGAGCCGATGGAACGTATCCTTGCAATGCTGGAGCAGAGGCCACAACCGTCTGACCGTAAGTTCCAAAAAGGGAATAGAAGCTAATTGAAGTCTAATGGGCCATGTAATGTGTGCAGGGATGCTGGACATGATACTTATTCACTGCAGTGCCAATCACCTCTGTTTTCTTCGTCATGTAGCTGGCCACGCACGCTCTCAGTGCCCCAAGGCCGCAGCTCTGAGCACTGAGCTGAGCTCTGAGCTGGTGGAGTCCCTACAGTAACTACTGCTCAGCTCCCGGAAAACTAGTAGGCCTGCATGTAGAAGGGGAGAGTGTTGGGCCTTTTGTAGAGTCCCCATCAGTGAGAGCTGTTGATTTGGAGTCTGTATATAAAAGTGTTTGTGATGAAATGAAGACTGAGAAGAGTATCTAATGCAGAACACACAGAGACTTTCCCCATATGATTATTTATTCTATGCCGAGGTGTTAATAGGAGGGGAAGTAGAAGTGAGAGCTATGCTTGACAGTGGATCCATGGCTTGTACCTTGAGCTCTAGGGTCTTACCTGAACTGTTGCATGCAGGAGTGTTGAAAAGTCCATCATTGAGTCCTACAGAGGTAGTCTTGGTTGGTTGTGGTGGGTAGAAGACGAGGCCTTCGGGAGTATGTGAGCTGGAGATGGAGGTGTAAGGATGTAGAGTTGCTGTGCCTACACTGGTGGTTGAAGGCCAGAGTGATGACCTCATCTTGGGCAGCAATCTTCTAAAGCACTTGATTCGCCACCTGAAGACGGATGGAGATCTCTGGAAGAGGGTTTATACTCCTGTGTGTGACTGGGTGAGGAGAGCAAGCTAATCGATATGATGGCTAATGTGGAGAGATGGAGAGACAGTGAAGTAAGAGCACTTAGTCTGGGGCAGACTACAAAACACTCAGAATCTATCAGCGGGCAGTGCTGTCTCATTGAGCCCAGCAGTTCAAGGTCAACACCAAGGTCAATACTGGTAGGGAGGACAGTAGCTCTATTGCGGGGGAATGGGTGGCTCCCTGTTAGTGATAAACCTTTTTCAGAAGACAGTGACTTAGAGATGAAACGCCACTCTAGCCGATGTCTTTCCTTGCATGGCTCTAGGGGACTTTGACTGTTCGTGTGTGAATGATGATTCATCAGCAGCTTTACAGCAGCAAGTGCAGAGAACGGCTGATATACTCACTGACTGCCAAGATGACTTGACACTGACTGATGACGGTTCCAGCCAACTTCACAATACTGACGGACCTGACAGTTCAAGCGATCCTGAGGTCTTAGGTGACTTAGGTTTGACTGATATTGATGTCGACTCCTGTCAAGTGTCTCCTGCTGGTAAGAAGAAACTCATCCAGCTCATAGCTGAGTACCAGTCCATTTCTTTCCAGGCACAAGTTGGATTGTGGAAAAGATTCCGGATGTCTTCGCCACATTCAACTGAGTGATGAGAAACCCTTTCGGATGCCCTACCGACACCTTTCACCAAATCATTATGAGAAGCTCAAACAAGCATTGAATGAGATGGAAGAACGTGATATCATAAGGAAGTCTAGTAGTGAGTTCGCCTCTCCCATTGTCCTTGTATGGAAGAAGTCTGGAAACCTGAGACTCTGTACTGATTTTCGTTTGCTCAATGCTCTCACCACCAAAGACGCCCACTCACTCCCTCACCAGGCTGATGCACTGGCTGCTTTCGGTGGAAATGCCTTTTTCTCGACAATGGACGTCACCTCTGGCTACTACAATGTGGAAGTGCATGAGGATGACCGGAGATTCACAGCTTTTACGTCGCCATTTGGATTGTACGAATACAATCGTATGCCACATGGGTTAGGTAATAGTCCTGCAACCTTTATGAGGATGATGCTAAACATCTTTGGGGATCAGAACTTTCTTAGCCTGCTGTGTTATCTTGACGATGTCACTGAAGATCTGGCTATACAGCGCCTGGAAATGGTTTTTGAGCGTCTCAAGGCGGCAGGGTAGCCTAGTGGTTAGAGCGTTGGTCTAGTAACCGGAAGGTTGCAAGTTCAAACCCCCGAGCTGACAAGGTACAAATCTGTCGTTCTGCCCCTGAACAGGCAGTTAACCCACTGTTCCTAGGTCATCATTGAAAATAAGAATTTGTTCTTAACTGACTTGCCTGGTTAAATAAAGGTCAAATAAATACAAATAAACAACCTGAAGTTGGCGCCAAAAAAGTGTAACTTTCTGTAGAGGTCTGTGAAGTTTCTGGGTTATATCATTCGTGCAGATGGTGTAGCTACAGACCCTGAGAAGGTGAAGGCCATTAACAGTAACAGAAGCTGATCTGATGGAAGATGGCACTGACATTCCATCTCAGAAGAAATTGAGGTCATTCCTTGGGATCTTTGGATTGACTACTGGACACAAGGCTCCACGCTGGAAAAAGAAGCGACGCTCACCTGTCAGGAAGTTGACGGCTGCCAACTGGACAACAGGATGCAGACAGGCCTTATTCCAGCTAAAGCAAGCCTTACTGAACCAGGTTTTGTTGCTCTCGTCCGGGCCCTGCTGACGAGAGCAAAGCACAGATGGCCTCAGGCGCTGAAGTCCCTCACGTTTTCGTACAATTGTACAATACACGAGACCACAGGCTTTGCCCCTTTCCTGCCAATGTTTGGGAGGACGCCAAGACTGCCTGTTGACATAGTCTTTGGATCTGTCATAGAGAACCCAGAAGTTGTCTTCTATGACCAGTTTGTTCAGTCTTTGAGGCGAGATCTGAAAGAAGCCATGAATACAGCACAGTGAAGCAGTTGAAGAGGCATGCTGAGCTTTATGACAGCAGAGTCAGAGGAGCACCAGTGGAGATTGGGGATTGAGTATTGCTGGCTAACAAAGGGGGAGCGAGGAAAGCGGAAGCTTGCTGACCGTTGGGAGGATACTGTCCACCTTGTCACTGAATTGAATGCTGACAGTCACACTTTTAAAATTCAGAACAGCTCCACTGGACAGGAGAAGACGGTACATCGCAACCTGATAATGCCAGTCAACTTTCTTCCTCTTCCCCATGCTGCCGCTGATGAGGGAACAGACATGTCTGGATTAACAGAGTCTGAGGACATGAATGACAGCCTTGTGGTCTCAGCTGCCAGGGACACTTCAGTGGATGATGATGCTGAGTACAGAACAAGAGTGTGGGTGTCGGAGGTGCCTTCTGAAGGAACAGGTGACACAAGCCTGGAGGGTGATGTGCGATCCTTGGATGCTCAGGATATTCCACCTTTGGATTCTGTGGATGATATACTGCAGCTGGAAGGTCTGCCTCGATCAGAGAGTCTTCAAGAATCTGACCGAGACTGTAACAGTGTAGTGAGTGAGCTAATTGACCAGTCTGCTTACGATATCCATACTGACCTACCGAACGCAGACCATTCCTTACCTGATCAGGTACGCACTGACTGTGTTGACAGACCCACTATTGCAACAGTACACAACACTGTTGCCTCTTATTGAAGGTAGTCAGGGTCGTATTAGGTCAAGGGCAGGAAGGCTATTTAAACCAGTGTCAAGACTGATTGAGATGATGAATCAGCAGAAAGTTAGTTCTTGAAGGTTAAATAAGTGAATAGAGGGACAATGGTATTGACATCTTTTATTTGTTTTGCTTTTACATCATTGTGACCGTGATTAGAGGTTGCAGGATGGTAATGTGACGGATATGATAGTCTCTTATGGTTGTTTATTTTATTACTTGGATGTTTTAAAGTCACTGAGTGTACTTAACATGTAACAGGCATGTTTACCTATGAGGGCTAAGGGGATTGATCAACCACTTTTCACTCTAATTCTCATGGAGTATAGTCTGACTGGAATATTTAGTGACTGTTTTAAAGCAGGGTCTGCATCCTCGATATACATAGCTTTACCAACACAAGAAGAGTACTGTTACACACTTATTTTTGTCTTGTGTTTTGGGTCACAGGACACAACTCTGACGGCAAGTTCATTGCCCGCGCCCAGCGCATCGAGTTTGACTGTGAGACCATTGCACGCCGCGTGGCCATCTTCATCGAGAAGAGTAAGGACGGCCAGGTGACGCCTGTACCTAACGTGGTGGTCCGAGACGTTGCCTGCGGAGGCAATCACACGGTGAGGAGGGAAGACCAGGACGCGTATTCAGTCTTGGAGAACGATCAGTTTGGCCTTTTTAGATCATAATGAATAAAATGACATTTACATGGGGAACTTGATCCTAGATCAACACTCCTACCCCTGAGGCGCTTTTATGAATACGGGCTCTGATACCTACTGCCACAAATACACCTTGAGCCAGAAATGTGCATTTTAGAGCCTCCCGGGTGGCGCAGTGGTTAAGGGCACTGTACTGCAGTGCCAGCTGTGCCACCAGAGACTCTGGGTTCGCGCCCAGGCTCTGTCGTAACCGGCCGTGACCGGGAGGTCCGTGGGGCGACGCACAATTGGCCTAGCGTCGTCCTGGTTAGGGAGGGTTTGGCTGGTAGGGATATCCTTGTCTCATCGCGCACTCCTGTGGCGGAACGGGCGCAGTGCGCGCCAGATGCACGGAGTTTCCTCCGACACATTGGTGCGGCTGACTTCTGGATTGGATGCGCGCTGTGTTAAGAAGCAGTGCGGCTTGGTTGGGTTGTGTATCGGAGGACGCATGACTTTCAACCTTCGTCTCTCCCGAGCTGCTACTAAACAATTGGATACCACGAAATTGGGGAGAAAAAAGGGGTAAAATTCAACAACAAAAAAAGGAAATCAAAGAATGATATAGAACTTTTGCATCTCACAAATAGTGATGTCTCCATCCCCCAACCTTTGTATAATCACTGAATGAAGAGTCATTCAACAGACGCTCTTATCCAGAGCAAGCTACAAGTGTTCCCTTCATGTTTAATGAATGAACCTGCAGATGGAGACCTCTTCACTCTGGTCCTTAAATCTGGACACTGAGCGGGTCTGATAACATTTGGCACCAGCCTGTGTTTAAAGGGACAGTCCAGTTTTCATTTATATTGGCCGTAGTTGATTCGCAAAGTAAGGTTTCTTTTCTTCTCACTTTTTTGTTTTGTTAGCGCGAGGTATGTAAACTGTGTTTGTGTGTGTCCCCAGCTGATATTGGATTCCCAGAAGCGGGTGTTTTCCTGGGGCTTTGGTGGTTATGGACGGCTGGGTCACACGGAGCAGAAGGACGAGATGGTGCCCAGACTGGTGAAGCTTTTCGACTTCCCCGGGCGCGGGGCATCCCAAATCTACACTGGCTATCAGTGCTCCTTCGCTGTAAATGAGATGGGTATGGGACACAATGCTTAACCCCTTGAATGTTGCACTGATGAGTAAATCTTTTTAGAATTATTTTATTTATTACCCCCATTATCAATTTATACCACTTTAAACCAAGAATACTACCGTTACTTCCCCACGTCTGTTGCTCTACCTGATATACACTCTGTACAAAACATGTATATGGTTGTATATGGTTAAAGAAGGCTTTTTAAGCCTTGAGACAAGGACTGTGTGTATGTGCAAGACAAAATATTTAAGTGCCTTTTGAACAGGTTATGGTAATAGGTGCCAGGCGCAACAGTTTGAGTGTGTCAAGAACTGCAATGCGGATGGGTTTTTCACGCTCAGCAGTTTCCCATGTGTATCAAGAATGGTCCACCACCCACAGGACATCCAGCCAACTTGACACAACTGTGGGAAACTTTGCAGTCAATATTGGCCAGCAGCCCTGTGGAACGCTTTCAACACCTTGTAGAGTCCATGCCCCAACGAACTGAGGCTGTTCTGAGGGCAAAAGGTGGCGCAAATCAATATTAGGAAGGTGTTCTTAATGTTTCGTTGTGTATGTTGTAGTGATTTCAGGGCGTATCCCAACTGTGATTTGAACCTTGCATCTGTCAGTCTAAACAGTGTAGCCATTACGCCAAGAGTTGGACAAATTCTGCTAGTGTTTTTTGATCAGGAAGCTACAATATTAACATTTTGTGTGCAGGAGGGCTGTTTTTCTGGGGGGTCACCAATACCTCGCGGGAGTCTACCATGTACCCCAAGGCTGTGCAGGACCTGTGTGGCTGGAAGGTCCGCAGTCTGGCGTGCGGGAAAAGCAGTATAGTTATCGCTGCAGACGACAGCACCATCAGCTGGGGACCCTCCCCCACCTTTGGAGAACTGGTACGTTTTTTATTATACAATTATACACTGAACAAAAATATAAACGGAACAAGTGTTGGTCTCATGTTTCATGAGCTGAAATAAAATCCCAGACATTTTTCATATGCACAAAAATCTTATTTCTCTCAAATTTTGTGCATAAATTTGTTTAAATTCCTGTTAGTGAGCATTTGTTGTTTGACAAGATAATCCATCCACCTGACAGATGTGGCATATCAAGAAGCTGATTAATTTTACAACTGCACCTTATGCTGGGGACAGTAAAAGGCCAATTCATAGTCACACAACGCCATGCCACAGATACCTCACATTTTGAGGGAGCGTGCAATTGGCATGCTGACTGCAGGAATGTCTACCAGAGCTGTTGCCAGATAATTGAATGTTAATTTCTCTACCGTAAGCTGCCTCCGTCGTTTTCGAGAATTTGGCAGTATGTCCAATCGGCCACGAAACCACAGACCACGTGTAACCACACCGGCCCAGGACCTCCACATCCGGCTTCTTCACCCATGGGATGATCTGAGGTGGGCAGGGCTGAGGAGTATTTCTGTCTGTAATATAGACTTTTGTAAGGAAAAACTCAATCTGGTTGGCTTGGCCTGGCTGCCAAGTGGTTAGGCCTATGCCCTCCAAGGCCCACCCATGGCTTCACCCCTGCCCAGTCATGTGAAATCCATAGATTAGGGCCTAATGAGTTTATTTCAATTGACTGATTTCCTTATATGAACTGTAACTCTCAAATCTTTGAAAATGTTGCGTTTTATATTTGTGCTCAGTATAGAAATGTACTTGTGTGCTCAAGAGACTGCTGAATTGGCACACCTGTTCCGGCTTCACCACTTATGACATGGGTTTTGTTACAGGGATACGGAGACAACAAGGCCAAGTCCTCCACTACTGCTCAGGAGGTGAAGACCCTGGATGGAGCTTACACTGAACAGGTGTGGAGCAGCAACAGAGAATGAAAACAGTGAATTTGAATACCCACTTATGTATTCTGAAGATGGGAACTGCATTTAGGTGCATGTTCACTCTGAAACATTTTGTTGTTTGTGGTTGCAGGTGGTGATGGGATACGCACACTGCCTGGTCATCGCCAGACAGGATACTCCACAGGAACAAGAGATGCTCAAGAAGCTGCCAGAGTACAACCCAGGCCCCCTCTGATGGGGCACCATCCAGCCACCTTACCATTTGTCAACAGATTCTCTCCAGAATGCATCTCCCCTTTAGGTCACCTTTGTAAGGCTTGATGGATGGCTGGGAAGGGTTCTTGTATGTATGCGAACACATACAAGTCAGTTCTTTTTGTGTTTGTTCCCAAAGACCAATTACATTTTCTTTATTCATGAAGTCCATAGCAGTATTACTTTTTGTCAGGTCGATCTGTATGCATTGTCAGAACACAATCGGGATCTGAGACATCGTGCCATCAAGTTGATGCTCTCCGGCCATTGACTTCTGTTACATTCTTCTGTTAATCTCTTCACTTGTATGATTAAATTGTAGCGGTATTTATTAGAGAGGGGTAAAGAATGATTTTGTTCGGGCTCCAGGCAGGTATTAATCATGCCGAAAGGAAAAGAGTAGAATAGAGAGAGTACCACTACCAGATCCACACACATCAGCAGAAGAGACTGCCTAGAGTGTAGCCTGTTTACCAGATAGCCAGTGGAGAGAAAAAAGAATACACACCATATAAAACCCACATCACAGCACAGGGGTAACCTCAACAAGAATACCTCATACAATAATAATAATACTAATAATGGCAGAGCAATTTAACAGCAACTTCATACAAGAAAGGACCCAGTCATCAACAGAGGATTTTCAATCATATGTATTATCGTCCAGTGGAGGAGTGCAGAGGGTATGAATGTGTGGGGTGTTCATAGACACAACAAAGGCCTTAAAAAAAGTCCACAATCTTTTCGGCCACATGTCATTAGTACACCTCAATACAGTTCACATAACAATACACAACTTGCAAGCAACCTCCCTTTTAACTAAAATGTCCAAATACTTCTGGCAGGGCAATAATAGTCCAGCTCTAATGAACTTCAATGGGAAGTGCATTGGAAAAATAGAGTCTGTTGCAGGGTAAAGCAATGGAACGATAGAGGGAATAGAGAAAGAGAAGAAGAGAGATCTTAGCTGTGGTTTTCAGGCGTGCAGGTGTACTGTCTGACTGTCCGATGGTTTGTTAGTTATGTTAAAGCTTCGCAACAATGTTGCTACTAATACATGTGATCCATAACGGGCGCAGTCCCAAACGAAAACAACCACGACCTAGAGCGATTACACCGATGATTGAGTTAAATACTTTATAAACTACACACACTGAAAACAAACAAAACTTCTGCAGCACAGCACACACACACAATCAAACTGTCGTGCCACCAAAGAGCTCCTCCCCAAAGAGCTGAATGAGCTCTCTTTATTTCCTCCTTCCTTACTGCTCATGCGCTCTTAAAGTGGCAGTGCACGGTGATGGCTCCATGCAGATTTCGCCACACTCCTCCCCCCATGAAAAAACAATGCCTGTAGAAAAAGAGAGGCTGCAGGCTTTGACAGGTTCATGTTCCTGCTACACAAAACCAGGGAAGTCCTCATCAGAGTCCTCCACGAAGAGGTCCTGCAGGTGTTGCTTTTGCCTGCGATCCAGCTCTTCTGCCGTAGGGTAGCAGGGCTTTAGGTCAACAACATGCACTGTCCTGACATCTTCCCCAGTGTCCTCCAAACAGACCAAGTAGTTCACTGGTCCCAACTGCTGCACTACACGGTATGGACCTTTCCATCTCGAAGCTAGCTTGGCAGTGAACTTCTTAGATGCCTTTGACAGATGATGTGAACGTACCCAGACACGAGACTGGGGTGGAAAACACACGTCTTGTCTTTGTTTGTCATAGTTTCTCAGCTGACGTTGTTTGGCTTTGGTTTTGCTGGCCTCCACTCTGGCTAGCAAGGTGTGGTGGTGTTGTACGGCATCAAACGCTGGGCAGTCAGGTGAAACATTCGAACTTTGCAAGACCCTGTCCATCGGACCTTTTAGTGATCATCCCAGGTGGAGTTCGGCGGGAGTGACCCCAGAAGTCTCCTGCACGGCAGAGTTCAGTACAAAGCTAAATTCTGGAAGATGCTGATCCCACCTTGTGTGCTGATCCCCCACGAATGAAGCAATCATCCCCTTCAGGGTTCGGTTTACCCTCTCGGTCAGGTTGGTCTAAGGATGGTAGGCTGTGGTCAGCTTGGCAATTACACCCCAGTAGGTACAGAGCTCTTTGTATATTCCTGAAATGAACTGCGGACCTCGGTCAGAGAGGATTTGGTCGGAAATTCTGAATCTGATAAAAACCTCCCTTCGCATAATTAGAGCAATGGCTGATGCAGTGGCTTTGCGGAGGGGAAACAACTCCACCCAGTGTGTGTAGTAATCCACTACCACCAATAACAATTAATTGGCATGATAAACTTGGATTATCTGGTCACTCAATGTAGAGGGAATGAAGACGCGATAATGGGTGATGTGTATTCCATCTCCTATTGGAGTTTTTCGATACACTTTATCCTGAATTATGCTATACGTATCATTGAAGCGACTCTTGGAGTCTTCTTCAGACAGACTCTTGTGGATCGCCATGATGGCAGCATCCTTCTGCTGTGCTCTCCATACACTCTCATCATCCAGAGGAAAGGAATCATCCAGACATTTAGCGGTAGTATAAGTACTGCACAAGGGAGGACAAACATTGGCAGTCTCTGTAATCTGAGAAAGGGCATCTGGTACAACGTTCAGTTTTCCTTTGCGATACTCAATGATGAAGTCAAACATCTGCAGTCTGATAGACCAGCGAATAAGACGGCTGTTGGTCTTGCCTGATGCCAGAACCCACTGCAGAGCAGCGTGGTCTGTGACAACGGTGAAGATCTTTGCCTCCAAGTAGTAGCTCCATTTCTCCAAAGCCCAGATCACAGCGAGGCACTCCCTTTCAGACGTTGAATAATTCCTCTCAGCTGAATTAAGGGTGCGACTTGCATAGACAAGAACTTCTTCTGTTCCAAGTCCTGTTTGTTGAGCCAAGACTGCTCCATGTCCTGTTTGACTTGCATCCGTGTACACAACGAAATGAGCATTCAGGTTAGGATGTCCAAGCACTGGAGGAGTAATTACTGTTTTTGAGTGCTTCAAATGCACTTTGGCATGCAGGGGTCCATTGGAATTTCACACCTTTCTTCTTAAGGTGGTTGAGGGGTTCGGCTACCTTTGAAAAGTCAGGCAAATCCTGTGGTACCATCCAGCCATACCCAGAAACCGCTGAACAGCCTTTATGGGAATTGGGAATTCATGCACAGCTGCAACTTTGGCTGGATCTGCATGGATACCTTCAGTATTAACCACATGACCAAGGAACTTGAGTTCTGGCAGACAGAAACAACACTTCTTCAAGTTCAAGGTCAAACCTGCAGCCTTTAGTCTGTCGAAGACGGACTGAATGCCTTGCAGATGATCGGCGACAGAGTAGATACATCCAGATACACAAGACAATTTCTACCCCTCAGATCTCCCAGGACAGTCTCCATCAACCTTTGGCAGGTTGCTGGAGCATTCTTCAAACCAAAAGGCATGACTTTGAAGGAGTACAAACCAGCAGGGGTGACAAAGGCAGTCTTGTCCTGACTAGCGGGATCCATTGACACCTGCCAATAGCCACTGTTCAGATCCAGATTACTAAAGATGGATGCTCCTGCCAGAGATTCCAGTATGTCATTTATGTTTGGTAGAGGGTAGGCATCGCTTTCTGTTATGGCATTCGGCTTCCTATAGTCCACACAGAATCGATATCCACCATCTTTCTTAGGAATCAGGACAACCGGAGAAGCCCATCCGGAAAAAAAAGGTTCCACAATTCCATTCTCCAACATGCTTTTGAGCTGTTCATTGAGAATTGCCAGTTTGGTGGGGGACAACCTGTAGGGACGCTGCTTAATGGGGACCTCATGCCGGGTATAGATTTTGTGTTTGAAGACGGTTGTACCGCTACAGAATTGGCGCCCGAACAGGGACTTGAAGAGAAACACCCATGACACCATCCACACAAGGTTGAATCATGTCTTTTGTTGGAAGGATGCGCAACTGTCCCTCAGGCCAGTATCTGCTTGTCATTCCAGACATTTTTCACCTCAGTGACTCCTTTTAGCCTGGGAATCCAGGTGTGGGCACTGCAATCTTGGCAATAAGAACCAGCATGAATGTGGTTTTGCGACTCTTTTAGTGCAAATGGTTAACAGGGTGTGGTTATCCTAGTTTTAAATCAAGACTGGTTGTTTTTCTTAATTTGTTTTGGTGTCTTGGTCAGAAGGCCCGCATGTTTTTTACATTTCAAACATGGAAATGGTAAAGGTTAATTAAATTGGTTGATTTTGTTCAGTCTGTTCTGACATTGCCTCTCTCCTGCCCCAAGAGGGGTTAAAAGCTTTTGTTGGCCAGTACATCTTGTCATCACTGCTGTCAACAGCCTGGTTTTGACCACTGTATGTAGAAGTTAGTATGCATCCATCTGCTGACCAATCATCCACCGTACTTTGGGTGAGCTAGGAGTAGATGACTGGGATCGTACAGATGGGCAAGTTTCTTGTACATACCGATGATGTGCACTCCATGGGTTGATTTCGGGCCACACTTCTAGCACCAATCTGATTTAACCAATTCTGACAAGCAAATTTCCCCATTTACCAATGAGCATATCACACCTTACACAGGTTCTGAGCTGCCAAATACTTGAGATTCATTTACAGATGGTTATGCTGGATTAACATTGTGGAAGGTTGACAGTTTTGTCTGCATTTTGGGAGTTATGGCTAGCTGAATCTAGTGCCTTCAAAAAGTATTCATACCTTTTCACACATGTCATTTTTTATTTATTTTACCTTTATTTTACTAGGCAAGTCAGTTAAGAACAAATTCTTATTTTCAATGACGGCCTAGGAACAGTGGGTTAACTGCCTGTTCAGGGACAGAACGACAGATTTGTACCTTGTCAGCTCGGGGATTTGAACTTGCAACCTTCCGGTTACTAGTCCAACGCTCTAACCACTAGGCTACCCTGACGCCCCATGTACTACATTGTTTTGTTTTTTACACTTGTATACAAACCCCATAATGTCAGAATTGTTTACATTTGTACAAATGAAATAGCTGAAATGTCTTGATTCATAAGTATTCCACCCCTTTTGTTATGGCAATCCTAAATAAGTTCAGGAGTAAAAATGTGCTTAAGTCACAAGTTATGTATAACATGATTCTTTAATGACTGCCTCATATCTGTACCCCACACATACAATTATTTAAGGTCACTCAGTTGAGCAATGAATTTCAACCAAAGACCAGGGAGGTTTTCCAATGCCTCGTAAAGGACACCTATTTGTAGATGGATAAAAATGACAAAATCTGACACTGAATATCCCTTTGAGCATGGATAAGTTAATGACACTTTGAATTCTGTATCAATACACCAGTCACTACAAGGATACAGGCGTCCTTCCTAACTCAGTTGCCGGAGGGGAAGGAAACCATAGATTTCCCCATGAGGCCAATGGTGATTTTAGAGCTGTTTAATGGCTGTGATGGGAGATAATGGAGGATGGATCAACAACATTGTTACTTTACAATCCTAACCTAGTTGACAGGGTGAAAAGGAAGCCTGTACAGAATATGCCATCAAGGCACTAAATACAAACTTATGTTTGTGGCAAATCCAAAACTGCACTTTAGAGTACCACTCTCCATATTTTCAAGCATAGTGGTGGCTGCATCATGTTATGGGTAAGCTTGTAGTCATTAGACACTGGAGTTTTTCAGGATAAAAAAAATGAAACATAGGAGCTAAGCACAAGAAAAATCCTAGAGGAAACCTGGTTGTCTGCTTTCTGAATTCACCTTTCAGCAGGACAAAAGCCTAAATCTACACTAGTAATTTACCAAGAAAACAGTGATGTTCGAATGGCCGAGTTATTGACTTAAATCTGCTTAAATCTATGGCGAAACCTAAAAATGGTCTAGCAATGCTCTGCTAATTTGACAGAGCTGGATGAGTTTAAAGAATAATGGGCAAATGTCACAACCCAGGTGTGGAAAGCTCTTAGCCAGAAAGACTTCTACAAAGTTGACTCAGGGGTGTGAATACTTATGTAAATGAGCTATTTCTGTATTCCTTTTTCAATAAATTTGCAAAAATGTCTAAAAACATGTTTTCACTTAGTCCTTATGGTGTAATGTGTATATGAGTGAGAGAAAGTATATTTCATCAATTTTGAATACAGAATGGAACAAAATGTGGAATAAGTACAGGGGTCTGAATAGTTTCTCTAGGCACTGTACTGCATTGTCACAAGAAGGTTGAGTGATCGTCACCCACAGTGTGTATTCAGGAGTGCACACGTTTTGCAATGAAAATGTGTTTCTTGTTGGACAAATTCAGGTAGGTCCCTCCCTGTTTTAGACTTTTTGCGTCCTAGTAAATATACCCGCTCCATGTCTCGTCACCGTAGAGAAAAAATAAAAAACAGGAGTACTCTAAGAATTTATTGAATGTACAAAATCCAGCAGACAATGTTTAATCCTCATCCTCTTCCTCCTCCTCGTCCTGGTTGATCTGGAAGTAGCGTAGCTCGTAGCTCTCCTTTGTGTTGGCCACAACACGCAGCCAGTCGCGAAGGTTGTTCTTCTTCAAGTACTTCTTGGTCAGATATTTCAGATATCTGCAGACAGGAGACAGATGGCATTCAGATGTGAGAGGTTGGGCTTTTTCCCCAATGCAATACACATACTAACTTACTAAAGAAAACAAATATACACACAGTACCAGACAAAAGTATGGACACCTCATTCCAGGGTTTTTTATTTGTAAAATATTTTCTACATTGTAGAATTATAGTGAAGACAAACACATATGGAATAATGTAGAAACCAAAAAAAAAAAACGTTAAACAAAGCTAAATATATTTAATATTTGAGATTCCTCAAAGTAGCCACTCTTTGCCTTTGACAGCTTTGCACACTGTTGGCATTCTCTCAACCAGCTTCATGAGGTCATGTTAAACGTTAATTTGTGGAATTTATTTCCTTCTTAATGCATTTGAGCCAATCAGTTGTGTTGTGGTATGATTGTGTGGGGGTACTTTGCTGGGGACACTGTATGTGATTTATTTAGAATTCAAGGCACACTTAACCAGCATGGCTACCACAGCATTCTGCAGCAATACGCCATCCCATCTGGTTTGCACTTAGTGGGACTATCATTTGTTTTTCAACAGGACAATGACCCAACACACCTCCAGGCTGTGTAAGGGATATTTGACCAAGGAGAGTGATGGAGTGCTGCGTCAGATGACCTGGCCTCCACAAATCACCCAACCTCAACCCAATTGAGATGGTTTGGGATGAGTTAGACCGTAGAGTTAAGGAAAAGCAGCCAACAAGTGCTCAGCATATGTGGGAACTCCTTCAAGACTATTGGAAAAGCATTCCAGGTGCCAAGAATGTACAAAGCTGTCATCAAGGCAAAGAGTGGTTACTTTTAAGAATCTAAACATTTGACTGGTGCTGTATGTATGTAAAGGTTATGAAATACACCATCTTGCAAACAGGTGCTTGCATAAGTGAAATTCCCAGTTAAGGATTTTGGAGTCATTGTGGACAAGGATAACAACCCGGTAGATGGATGCAAAAAGTTCAAGAAGGTATTTGTTTACGATAAACTATATAAGCCTATTATCAAATTAGTATAACGTTAAATCGGTCTTTTGTTCTTTTAGACCAGTGGTCACCAACCTGTCGATCGCGATAGGTGCCCTTGACTCAAAAGTCAGGCGCTCCGGGTAAACAACGTGTTCCCATAAGACAAACTCCACCTACCCGGTGGACCAGCAAATCTGTGACTAAGTCGAGTGCACCTACTCGGATAGCTCAAATCACAGTGGCTACAGAGCTTCCATGACCCTGGCCACAGCCAAGCCGAATAGGCTACTAGCCTATGTAAGATTTAATAACTTTTAAAACCATGACCACAGACAGACTTTCAACGAATACAGCAAAGAGCTGCTGTTTTGATGAGTGAGTTCATGTTTAAGTTTATATTCAGCACTGTCACTGTTTTTATTCAACACTATTACAAAACATGCTTCTCCGTACTTCCACTCGGGCCGCAGCTGCAATGAATGAGTAGCCAAGTATTGATAGCCCTGCGTTTTATTATTATTAGCAGCTCGTCGTGCCGATGTTAATATTAAGGAATATTTAACTTTCTCTGGTCATAGGAACATGAATTTGTGCATGACGCAGATGTGGTGCAACTCGAGTTTCGCCATCGGGTGGAAGAGTGTCCCCTCTCTGGTTAGTCTTACCAAAGGAAAGGAAGGAGAGAGCAGGGACCGTGAGGGGCGGATGGGAAAAATAGTTTTGAATGGTCATCCAACTCGGAATTCCAAGTCGGAAACAATGGCATCTTTCTAGAGCTCTGACTTTTCCACCTTTCCAAGATCACTGACGTCATGATTTGACCTCGTTGACCATCAAATGCAGGTACCATCAGTCCAGTAAAATAAAAAAGCGAATTATTTCAATTCATGCTCCACAGTGCCTCACAAGTGCTAAATAAACTGATCTATTTTGTTATCAAAGCTCGAGTTTTGAAATATAATATGGTCTGATTAACAATATTGGCAGGCCAATCATATAGCCAATATGCTGTGATGTATTAAGCCTACTGCCCAAACCTCATTCCTACAAAACTGTTTGAGGTAAAGAAATATATATTATTTTAATGTGAGCAGTAGATCTCAGCTTGCTTTTTGATAGGAAAGTGATCTAGACTTTGGTTGGTGACCACTGATTTAGACCATACGCAGGCCATATCAAGTTTAAACCGGTGTGGCCGGTAAATGTTTGAGTATAGCCTACTAAAATGCATTTTTGCAGCCTAGATTCTGGGATTTGTTGGTTTCAATTAAACTATTGGATTATCTAAACAATATTGAATGTAAAGCTTTGTCAGCTATAGTCTTTCATTCGGTAAGAAGACTAATTAAAGGCCCTTTTTCCCCCCAGAGTGATTTCAGTTGTCAATGTGCCGCATTTCATTGTGAAAATATATTTGTCGTTCATGGCATTGTTTCCTTTCATCCAAATGTTAAGTAGACATGCAGACCAATTCATGCAGGGAATGGAATAATAGCCTAGGCTACTACTCTGGAGTCATACAAATTATACAGTAAATTGATGTTATTCGACAAGTCACGGATTGGCCCTCAGAAAAGTTCTAATCAGGTGGGTTGAGTTGCGGTGAAAAACCTGTCCTGGTGGGCCGGTGCGGCTCCAAACAACACCTGTGCAGGACTCTAAACGTGCAGGGGAGTCTATGATTTGATAGAGCAGTCTGACTGAGCGGTAGTAGGCAGCAGCAGGCTCGTAAGCATTCATTCAAACAGCACTTTACTGCATTTGTCAGCAACTCTTCTCAATGCTTCAAGCATTGCGCTGTTTATGACTTCAAGCCTATCAACTCCCAAGATTAGGCTGGCAATACTAAAGTACCTATTAGAAAATCCAATAGTCAAAGGTCTATGAAATACAAATGGTAGAGAGAAATAGTCCTATAATAACTACAACCTAAAAGTTCTTACCTGGGAATATTGAAGACTCATGTTAAAAGGAAACACCAGCTTTCATATGTTCTCATGTTCTGAGCAAGGAACTGAAACGTTTTTTGCTTTTTTACATGGCACATATTGCACTTTTACTTTCTTCTCCAACACTTTGTTTTTGCATTATTTAAACCAGATGGAACATGTTTCATTATTTATTTGAGACTAAATTGATTTTATTGATGTATTATATTAAGTTAAAATAAAAGTGCTCATTGTTCTTTCAGTATTGTTGTAATTGTCATTATTACAAATATATAAAAATCGGCTGATTAAATCGGCATCGGCTTTTTTGGTCCTCCAATAATCGGTACCGGCGTTGAAAAATCATAATCGGTCAACCTCTAGTTGAGTTGCCAGTGCAGTCACCATACCTTTTGGAGAAGGGGACCTCAGAGGACACAGTGATCTTGCTCTTGCTCCTCTCAATAGACACCACACCACCACCCAGGTTGCCAGCTTTCCCGTTCACCTTGATGCGCTCCTGAAGGAACTGCTCCTATAACCATTAAGACATGCTGTGTAAGTGTATACTTTAAATTTCCCAAAACCAAAGATTGACAGCTGCCCAACATGACTAGTGAAGTGCAGGGTTTCACAAATGCCCCCCGCTTGGGATGTAACAGAACGCACTCTTACATTAGCATAGTAATATTCTGTTCAACATATCTCATGTCGATCCCATGGACTGTAAAATCCTTAGATATGTATATGAATTTGAGAGTGATTACATTTCGCAAGCTCCATCTGTCCCTCAGCTTTATACTAAATCAAGTGGTAGGGGTGCCACTGCCTGGGACAGGCTGAAACACAATTCAAGATGGTGGCTAAATTAAAGGGGATTCAGAAGGCTGTTTGAGAAACTTTTTTAAAAGTTGACATTTTCACTGCAACCTGGCACAGGTAAAAAAAAATCTACTTACAAAGTTGGCAGCATCCATGATGCCATCTTCAACAGGGTGGGTGCAGTCCAGAGTGAACTTCAGGACCTGCTTCTTCTTCTTGCCACCCTTGGAGCCTTTGTTGCTCTGTTTCTTCTGCAAATTAGATTAACAGACAAATAAAACGAGACCGTCCACCAACGCTTCTCCGATTAGCTACCTGTCTAGGTCATTAGCTAGCTGTCGCTCTAAAAGGCCACCCTACTAGTAATCAAGTTAGGTAGCTGTCTAGAATCTAACTAGCTAGGCTTCTAGTTCAAACATACGCGCAACAACCGCTCAGACATCAACTAAATTAGCGATCTGTCTATCGTCAGTTAATGCCCAACTCAGAGGAAGCTTTAGTCAGTTAGCTAACCAGACCTATACTTTTATCACTTAAACTATTGAGTACTGCGAACTATAAAACGAACTGGAAAACGATAAGCTAGTTTTCTGTAGCTAGCTACAACGTGGTGGATCTCTAGGCTAGCTAAATTAGCAGGCCTCCTGAATAACAAAACCCAATGCAGTATTAACCATGACATTGCCCCCCCCCCTCCAAATATGTCCCTATTCATACGAATATGACACAAATCAAGTACAGTCGTTTGAAGTGTGCAACATGTATATATTTGGACACTTGTTCACACGCGATTGTACCCACCACAGGAGCCATGGCGAAGAATTTAGCAGAAAGGAAGAACTAGGTTTGCGCGTGCGTTACATTTCGGGCCTGTTAAATCAATCGCTGATTGAGTCGATACAATCACTGAATCAGAGTTCGATTACTATTGTTTTCAACAAACATTTTTATTTAAATTCCATACATTTTGAAAGATGAATTAGTACCATGGAAACGATGCATAATTCTACAAATTGTAACACAACATAACATACAAACACTCTGGATAAAAGAGCATCTGCTAAATTACTAAAACGTACAGCCTTTTACATTCAAGGACTTTTGAAAAGTAGCTATACAATTAGCTACACGCTGCGATGATACAGTATGTGAACGCCTCCATACAGCTGTTACATCTTAGCTAACCTTCTCAATTGCAGGTGGTACTCCAAAAAACAGAATATTCAGACGAGTTCTCGTCATTTTAGTTGCCAGACATATTGCATTTCCCAACGTATTTGATGTGATATTTGCAGGAACTAGTCATTTCTATGCGATGCGGCCAAATTGTAGAAGTCACTGTGTGACCAGAACAAAGATCGACATACGTGCAAGAGGCATTTCTCATTGGAAACAAAAAGGGGACTCAATATTTGTAGAATTATGTTTTTTGGAGTTCCACCTGCAACTGGACACATACGTTTATAAGAGACGTGTTTATTCCGAATTAAGAACAATGAAAGTATTGGCAAGAAAAGGTTAGTTGAAAATATTGGTTTTACAGCCGCTTTCCACTAGCTACGCTAAGGTGTAGGCCTAACTGCTGTATGAAACACCGCGTTGAGGTGCTAGTCGGAACTAGGAAACTCTGACATTTCCAATTTGCTAATTGGTTGTAGTTATACACCTGCTGCGTTCAATCAGTTAGCAATTCGGACATTTCCGAGTTTCTTAGTTCCAACCAGCACGTGAACTTGGCAGAAGCGTTCCCATTACACGGTTACAATGTGTAGCTACTATTTGGTGCCCGAGTGCCAGTCAAAGACGTGGCATGCAGCCATTGGTTGATTCATTCAACGTCTGAGCAGAGGATTTGACACTCGTCAATGGGCGGGATCGAGTAAACTGACCCGCGGGGCACTGGTCTATGGTCCGTGACTGGAATGTCTCAAATCGAACACTAATTTGCGCCACTCGGTCATGTTATCAACATGGCAGCATGGTACATCGTCCAGAAACATGCATAATCTCTTTTCCATAAAATATATGTTTAAATTGTCAAACTGTCAAACTGGTTTTCAATGGGATGGCAGATAAACCTTTTTTTTATCAATAGCAATCACTTTTGAAAGTATAAACACAGAATCTTACTCATTACTCCTCTTGCTTAATTAAGTCACTTTTGTTTTGGGGGCACCTTTGCTCATCAATGCAATCAACTTTCACCAGGTGCAAAATAGCTGGGTGCCAGGGCGAATCCCCTCAGTTTAAAATGTATCATAATGCAAATTATGATTGGTCCATCATAATGACTGTCAAAACCCAGCTCTCCGATTGGTCCTTCATAACGTTGCTCTCTGATTAGTCCCTTAATTATGATAGTGGCATGTCATAACCCTGCTCTGATTGGTGCTTCATAATGACATTGTAATAACCCTACACTCTGATTGGTTCCTTCATTATGACATCTCATAACCCTGTTCTCTGATTGATCCCTTCGTTACGACATCATCATGACCGTGGTCTCTGATTGGTCCCTTCATTACTTCATCGTCATAGCCCTGCTAGCTGATTGGTCCCTTCATAATGACATTGTCAACCCTGCTCTTTGATTCGTGCTTCGTGACATCGTCATAACCCTGCTCACTGATTAGTCCTTCATAACGCTGCTCTCTGATTGGTACTTTCATAATGACATCATCATAACCCAGCTCTCTGATTAGTCCCTTCATTACAACAGCTCATGACTCTGTTGTCTGATTGGTCCCTTCATAATAATATCTTAAAACCTGCTCTGATTGTTCCTTTAATAATGACGTCGTCATAACCCTGCTCTCTGATTGGTCCCTTCATAATTGTCAAAACCTTGCTTTCCCATTGTTCATTACAATCAACCCATACTGGGCTACAGTTCCTTGCCAAAAGTTATGTAATGAACTCGGGCATAGTGAGCAGGGAGGCTGACATCAAGGTGACATAACCTTTAACAAATTAAAAGATACAGTTGAAGTCGGAAGTTTACATACACCTTGGCCAAATACATTTAAACTCCGTTTTTCACAGTTCCTGACATTTAATCCCAATAAAAATTCTCTGTTTTAGGTCAGTTAGGATCACCACTTTATTTTAAGAGTGTGAAATGTCAGAATAATAGTAGAGAGAATGATTTGTTTCAGCTTTTATTTCTTTCATCACATTCCCAGTGTGTCATAAGTTTACATACACTTAATTAGTATTTGGTAGCATTGCCTTTACATTGTTTAACTTGTGTCAAATGTTTTGGGTAGCCTTCCACAAGCTTCCCACAATAAGTTGGGTGAATTGTGGACCATTCCTCCTGACAGAGCTGGTGTAACTATCAGGTTTTTAGGCCTCCTTGCTCACACAAGCTTTTTCAGTTCTGCCCTCAAATTTTCTATAGGATTGAGGTCAGGACTTTCCAATACCTTGACTTTGTTGTCCTTAAGCCATTTTTCAACAATTTTGGAAGTACGCTTGGGGTCATTGTCCATTTGGAAGACCCATTTGCGACCAAACTTTAACTTCCTGACTGTCTTGAGATGTTGCTTCAATATATCCACGTCATTTTCCGTCCTCATGAAGCTATCTATTTTGTGAAGTGCACCAGTCCCTCCTGCAGCAAAGCACACCCACAACATGATGCTGCCACCCCCGTGCTTCACGGTTGGGATGGTGTACTTCAGCTTGCAAACTTCTCCTCTAACCTCCAAACATAACAATGGTCATTATGGCCAAACAGTTCTATTTTTGTTTCATCAGACCAGAGGACATTTCTCCAAAAAAGTACGATCTTTGTCACCATGTGCAGTTGCAAACCGTAGGCTGGCTTTTTTATGGCAGTTTTGGCGCAGTGGCTTCTTCCTTGATGAGCGGTCTTTCAGGTTATGTCGATATAGGACTCGTTTTACTGTGGATATACATACTTTTGTACCTGTTTCCTCCAGAATCTTCACAAGGTTCTTTGCTGTTGTTCTGGATTTGATTAGCACTTTTCCCACCAAAGTATGTTCCTCTCTAGGAGATCGAACTCATCTCCTTCCTGAGCAGTATGACGGCTGCGTGGTCCCATGTTGTTTATACATGCGTACTATCGTTTGTACAGATGAACGTGGTACCTTTTGGCGTTTGGAAATTGCTCCCAAGGATGAACCAGACTTGTGGAGGTCTACAAGTTTTCTGAGGTCTTGGCTGTTTTCTTTTTCATGATGTCAAGCAAAGAGGCACTGAGTTAAGGTAGACCTTGAAATACATCCACAGGTACACCTCCAATTGACTCAATTAGCCTATCAGAAACTTCTAAAGCCATGCCATCATTTTCTGGAATTTTCCAAGCTGTTTAAAAGGCACAGTCAACTTAGTGTATGTTAACTTCTGACCCACTGTAATTGTGAATTATAAGTGAAATAATCTGTATGAAACAATTGTTGGAAAAATTACTAGTGTCATGCACAAGTAGATGTCCTAACCGACTTGCCAAAACTATAGTGTGTTAACAAGAAATGTGTGGAGTGGTTGAAAAACGAGTTAATGACTCCAACCTGTCACGGCTGTTGAAAGATGAGGACCAAGTTGCGCGTACATTTTCTCTTTTATTTGACATGACGCCAACAAAACAAACCATGAAGCTTCAGGCTATGTGCCATCAAACAAAGGTAACTTCCCACAAACACAGGTGGGGGAAAAAGGGTACCTAAGTATGGTTCCATACCCGGCCAAAACATAGAAATAGAAAATCATAGAAACACAAAACATAGAATGCCCACCCCAACTCACGCCCTGACCAAACCAAAATAGAGACATAAAAAGGACCTCTAAGGTCAGGGCGTGACACAACCTAAGTGTATGTAAACTTCCGACTTCAACTGTATGCTATTTCCAAAACTAATATTCATTGCTCAATTGTCCCCTTTATTGTTCCATTCTGAATTAGCAACCGATGCATGACGTTTGACAGGAGTCATTGGAGGCTGCAGTGGGGGAAATAGAGGGATTAGAGAGAGTAATGTATTTTGGTCACCTGTTGACAGATGAGTGGTGTCTGGTTACCCTGTTGTCATCCAGTACTGCCGTGCTATGATCACACCTCCTCCTATACCCACTGAGTACCCTGTCTTGACGTCAGGGCCGGCACTGCATCCCCTCCACACACACTCAAAGACCCTCCACATATCTGTCATTCCTGCTTGGGACAGCAGCTAAGGCAGCAAGCAATAAGGTAAAGGTTCAGCTTTACTTCCATATTCTTATATTATTAAGTATCTGCTGCTTGGCTCATTCATTAAGTATATGCTTAAAAGGAATGTACTTTAATGTACTTCCATGGAGTTGAAGGTTGGGAGTACTGATTAAATATTGACTTCCCTGGAATACTTTCAATTATATGATGTGTTTGTAACAGTATATCACAGTTGATACATCATGGAATGATTAGGGTGTCTGTTGAAACGTGCATTTTCACTAATCCGCTCAAATGTCACTAACATAGATCAGCATCACTCTGATGGGCTTTCCTGTGTTGTTTTTACAGATGTCTGGAGGAATCTTCTGCCCTTTGGAGAACCTATATGACCCAGACAGTGCCAACTGCCACCCCTTGGTATGCCACTTGTGCCATGAGCAGTACGAACACCCCTGTCTACTGGATTGTTACCACACATTTTGCGCCAGTTGTCTGCGTGGCAGGGCAGTGGAAGGCAGACTCTCCTGCCCCCTCTGTGGGTAAGTAAGAATGGGCATTCCATTGATTTACTGGATGGCATAAATCATGAAAAACAGTACCAGTCAAAAGTTTGGACAAACCTACTCATTCAAGGGTTTTTCTTTATTTGCAATATTTTCAATATTGTAGAATAATAGTGAAGACATCAACACAATGAAATAACACATATGGAATCATGTAGTAACCAAAAAGTGTAGATTTTAGATTCTTCAAAGTAGCCACCCTTTGCCTTGATGACACCCTAGGCATTTTCTCAACCAGCTTCACCTGGAATGTTTTTCCATCAGTATTGAAGGAGTTTCCACAAATGCTGAGCACTTGTTGGCTGCTTTTCCTTCACTCTGCGGTCTAACTCATCCCAAACCATCTCAATTGGGTTGAGGTCAGGTGATTGTGGAGGCCAGGTCATCTGATGCAGCACTCCATCACTCTCCTTCTTGGTCAAATAGCCCTTACACAGCCCGGAGGTGTGTTGGGTCATTGTCCTGTTGAAAAACAAATGATAGTCCCACTAAGCCAAACCAGATGTGATGGCGTATCGCTGCACAGTACTGTGGTAGCCAGGCTGGTTAAGTGTGCCTTGAATACTAAATAAATCACTGACAGTATCACCAGCAAAGCACCCTCACACAATCACTCCTTCTCCTCCATGCTTCACAGTGGAAACCACACATGGGGAGATCATCCATTCACCTACTCTGTGACTCACAAAGACACAGCGGAATCGCGTTTTAGGGAAGACCCGGATGCAGTGTCAAAATAACAAAAGTTTATTACTAGAACAGGGGCAGGCAAAACGACAGGTCAAGGGCAGGTCAGTAATCCAGATCAGAGTCAAAGGGACAGAACGGCAGGCAGTCTCAGGGTCAGGGCAGGCAGGAGTCAATAATCCAGGCCGGAGTGACAAGGTACAGAACAGCAGGCAGGCTCAGGGTCAGGGCAGGCAGGAGTCAATAATCCAGGCCGGAGTGACAAGGTACAGAACAGCAGGCAGGCTCAGGGTTAGGGCAGGCAGAATGGTCAAAACTGGGAAAAATTTGAAAACATTTTGGAACTATAGAACAAATTTGGAACTATAGAAAAAGACAGGAGCAAGGGGGAAAACGCTGGTAGGCTTGAGGGACAAAATGAACTGGCAACAGACAGAGAACACAGGTATAAATACACTGGGGATAATGGGGAAGATGGGCGACACCTGGAGCGGGGTGGAGACAAGTACAAAGACAGGTGAAATAGATCAGTGTGTGACAGGCGGTTGGAACCAAAATTTAAAAAATAGCTAATCAGACCGAAGGACAGATTTCCACTGGTTTCTTGGCCCAAGCAAGTCTCTTCTTCTTGGTGTCTTTTAGTAGTGGTTTCTTTGCAGCAATTCGACTACGAAGGCCTGATTCAAGCAGTCTCAACTGACCAATTAATGTTGATATGTGTCTGTTACTTGAACTCTGTGAAGTATTTATTTGAGGCTGGCAACTCTCATGAACTTATCCTCTGCAGCAAAGTTAACTCTGGATCTTCCTTTCCTGTAGCGGTCCTCATGAGAGCCAGTTTCATCATAGTGCTTGATGGTTTTTGCGACTGCACTTGAAGAAACCTTCAGAGTTCTTGATATTTTCTGGATTGACTGACCTTCATGTCTTAAAGTATTGATGGACTGTCGTTTCTCTTTGCTTATTTGAGCTGTTCTTGACATAATATGGAATTGGTATTTTACCAAATAGGGCTATCTTCTAGATACCACCCCTACTTTGTCACAACACAACTGATTGGCTCAAACGCATTAAGACGGAATAAAATTCCACAAAATAACTTTTAACAAGGCACACCTGTTAATTGAAACACATTCCAGGTGATTTCCTCATGAAGCTGGTTGAGCGAATGCACAAGCGTGTGCAAAGCCGTCATCAAGGCGAAGGGTGGCTACTTTGAAGAATCTCAAATATAAAATATATATTTTTGCTTACTACATTATTGCATGTGTTATTTCATAGTTTTGATGTCTTTACTATTATTCTACAATGTAGAAAATAGTAAAAAATAAAGAAAAACCCTTGAATGAGTACGTGTGTCCAGACTAGGTATTTGAAGTTCTTATGGAACAAATTAGCTTTGATTTATCATATCAATGACCAACTCAGTGGCTTTGTGGTTAACGTTTAAGCCCTAAGATTGGAAAGTTGTGGGTTTGTTCCTTAGTCGAGTCATACCAAGGACTGTCCCAATGGGACCTGATACCTCAATGCCTGTCACTCAGTATTAAGGAGATGGATTAGGGGTAAGGCCCTGGAACAGACTAGCATCCAGGGCATGTACATGTACAGTGGCTTGCGAAAGTATTCACCCCCTTGGCATTTTTCCTATTTTATTGCCTTACAACCTGGAATTAATATGGATTTTTGAGGGGTTTGTATCATTTGATTTACACAACATGCCTACCACTTTGAAGATGCAAACAAAAACAAACAAAAACTAAGACAAAGAAAATGAAAACTAGAGAGTGTGTAACTATTCACCCCTCAAAGTCAATACTTTGTAGAGCCACCTTTTGCATCACTTACAGCTGCAAGTCTCTTGGGATATGTCTCTATAAGCTTGGCACATCTTGTCATGTTTTGTCATTTATTATCTTGTCTTGTCCCTGTGCTTCCCATTCTATTCGTTTCCCTCTGCTGGTCTTATTAGGTTCTTTCCCTCTTTCTATCCCTCTCTCTCCCCCTCCCTCTCTCACTCTCTCGCTCTCTCTTCTCTCTATCGTTCCGTTCCTGCTCCCAGCTGTTCCTATTCCCCTAATCAATCATTTAGTCTTCCCACACCTGTTCCCGATCCTTTCCCCTGATTAGAGTCCCTATTTCTTCCTTTGTGTTCCGTTCCTGTCCTGTCGGTTCCTTGTCTAGAATTCACCGTGCTGTGTTTGTGTATCGCCCTGTCGTGTCGTGTTTTCCTCAGATGCTGCGTGGTGAGCAGGTGTCTGAGTCTGTCTGGTTCAAGTGCCTTCCCGAGGCAACCTGCTGTTCACCTGCTGTTCAAGATCGAGTCTCCAGTTTGTCCTCCTCATTTCGAGTGAAAGTTGTGTTTTTTGTTTGTATTTACTTTACTGGATTAAAGACTCTGTTTTCGCCAAGTCGCTTTTGGGTCCTCTTTCACCTGCATGACAGAAGGAACCGACCAAGGAATGGACCCAGCGACTTCAGACGCTCGTTACACTGCCGTCGAGATCCAAGGAGCCATGCTCGGCAGACACGAGCAGGAATTGTCTGCTGCTCGCCATGCCGTGGAGAACCTGGCCGCTCAGGTTTCCGACCTCTCTGGACAGTTCCAGAGTCTACGTCTCGTGCCACCTGTTACTTCCTGGCCTGCCGAGCCTCCAGAACCTAGGGTTAATAACCCACCTTGCTACTCCGGGCAGCCCACTGAGTGCCGCTCCTTTCTCACGCAGTGTGAGATTGTGTTCTCTCTCCAACCCAACACATACTCTAGAGAGAGAGCTCGGGTTGCTTACGTCATTTCACTCCTTACTGGCCGGGCTCGAGAATGGGGCACAGCTATCTGGGAGGCAAGGGCTGATTGCTCTAACAAGTTCCAGAACTTTAAAGAGGAGATGATTCGGGTTTTTGACCGTTCAGTTTTTGGTAGGGAGGCTTCTAGGGCCCTGGCTTCCTTATGCCAAGGTGAACGGTCCATAACGGATTATTCTATTGAGTTTCGCACTCTTGCTGCCTCTAGTGAGTGGAACGAGCCGGCGCTGCTCGCTCGTTTTCTGGAGGGACTCCACGCAGTGGTTAAGGATGAGATTCTCTCCCGGGAGGTTCCTTCAGATGTGGACTCTTTGATTGCTCTCGCCATCCGCATAGAACGACGGGTAGATCTTCGTCACCGGGCTCGTGGAAGAGAGCTCGCATCAACGGTGTTTCCCTGCTCCGCATCGCAACCATCTCCCTCCTCTGGCTCAGAGTCTGAGCCCATGCAGCTGGGAGGGATTCGCATCTCGACTAAGGAGAGGGAACGGAGGATCACCAACCGCCTGTGCCTCTATTGCGGAGTTGCTGGACATTTTGTTAATTCATGTCCAGTAAAAGCCAGAGCTCATCTGTAAGCGGAGGGCTACAGGTGAGCGCAACTACTCAAGTCTCTCCATCAAGATCCTGTACTACTTTGTCGGTCCATCTACGCTGGACCGGTTCGGGTGCTACATGTAGTGCCTTGATAGACTCTGGGGCTGAGGGTTGTTTCATGGACGAAGCATGGGTTCGGAAACATGACATTCCTTTCAGAGAGTTAGAGAAGCCTACGCCCATGTTCGCCTTAGATGGTAGTCATCTTCCCAGTATCAGATTTGAGACACTACCTTTAACCCTCACAGTATCTGGTAACCACAGTGAGACTATTTCTTTTTTGATTTTTCGTTCACCGTTTACACCGGTTGTTTTGGGTCATCCCTGGCTAGTATGTCATAATCCTTCTATTAATTGGTCTAGTAATTCTATCCTATCCTGGAACGTTTCTTGTCATGTGAAGTGTTTAATGTCTGCCATCCCTCCCGTTTCTTCTGTCCCTACTTCTCAGGAGGAACCTGGCGATTTGACAGGAGTGCCGGAGGAATATCATGATCTGCGCACGGTCTTCAGTCGGTCCCGAGCCAACTCCCTTCCTCCTCACCGGTCGTATGATTGTAGTATTGATCTCCTTCCGGGGACCACTCCTCCTCGGGGTAGACTATACTCTCTGTCGGCTCCCGAACGTAAGGCTCTCGAGGATTATTTGTCTGTGTCTCTTGACGCCGGTACCATAGTGCCTTCTTCCTCTCCGGCCGGGGCGGGGTTCTTTTTGTTAAGAAGAAGGACGGTACTCTGCGCCCCTGCGTGGATTATCGAGGGCTGAATGACATAACGGTTAAGAATCGTTATCCGCTTCCCCTTATGTCATCAGCCTTCGAGATTCTGCAGGGAGCCAGGTGCTTTACTAAGTTGGACCTTCGTAACGCTTACCATCTCGTGCGCATCAGAGAGGGGGACGAGTGGAAAACGGCGTTTAACACTCCGTTAGGGCATTTTGAGTACCGGGTTCTGCCGTTTGGTCTCGCCAATGCGCCAGCTGTTTTTCAGGCATTAGTTAATGATGTTCTGAGAGACATGCTGAACATCTTTGTTTTTGTCTATCTTGACGATATCCTGATTTTTTCTCCGTCACTCGAGATTCATGTTCAGCACGTTCGACGTGTTCTACAGCGCCTTTTAGAGAATTGTCTCTACGTAAAGTCTGAGAAGTGCTCTTTTCATGTCTCCTCCGTTACTTTTCTCGGTTCCGTTATTTCCGCTGAAGGCATTCAGATGGATTCCGCTAAGGTCCAAGCTGTCAGTGATTGGCCCGTTCCAAGGTCACGTGTCGAGTTGCAGCGCTTTTTAGGTTTCGCTAATTTCTATCGGCGTTTCATTCGTAATTTTGGTCAAGTTGCTGCCCCTCTCACAGCTCTTACTTCTGTCAAGACGTGTTTTAAGTGGTCCGGTTCCGCCCAGGGAGCTTTTGATCTTCTAAAAGAACGTTTTACGTCCGCTCCTATCCTCGTTACTCCTGACGTCACTAGACAATTCATTGTCGAGGTTGACGCTTCAGAGGTAGGCGTGGGAGCCATTCTATCCCAGCGCTTCCAGTCTGACGATAAGGTTCATCCTTGCGCTTATTTTTCTCATCGCCTGTCGCCATCTGAGCGCAACTATGATGTGGGTAACCGTGAACTGCTCGCCATCCGCTTAGCCCTAGGCGAATGGCGACAGTGGTTGGAGGGGGCGACCGTTCCTTTTGTCGTTTGGACAGACCATAAGAACCTTGAGTACATCCGTTCTGCCAAACGACTTAATGCCCGTCAAGCTCGTTGGGCGTTGTTTTTCGCTCGTTTCGAGTTTGTGATTTCTTACCGTCCGGGTAGCAAGAACACCAAGCCTGATGCCTTATCCCGTCTGTTTAGTTCTTCTGTGGCTTCTACTGATCCCGAGGGATTCTTCCTTATGGGCGTGTTGTCGGGTTAACAGTCTGGGGAATTGAAAGACAGGTTAAGCAAGCACTCACGCACACTGCGTCGCCGCGCGCTTGTCCTAGTAACCTCCTTTTCGTTCCTGTTTCCACTCGTCTGGCTGTTCTTCAGTGGGCTCACTCTGCCAAGTTAGCTGGTCATCCCGGTGTTCGAGGCACTCTTGCGTCTATTCGCCAGCGCTTTTGGTGGCCGACTCAGGAGCGTGACACGCGCCGTTTCGTGGCTGCTTGTTCGGACTGCGCGCAGACTAAGTCGGGTAACTCTCCTCCTGCCGGTCGTCTCAGACCGCTCCCCATTCCTTCTCGACCATGGTCTCACATCGCCCTAGACTTCATTACCGGTCTGCCTTTGTCTGCAGGGAAGACTGTGATTCTTACGGTTGTCGATAGGTTCTCTAAGGCGGCACATTTCATTCCCCTCGCTAAACTTCCTTCCGCTAAGGAGACGGCACAAATCATTATCGAGAATGTATTCAGAATTCATGGCCTCCCGTTAGACGCCGTTTCAGACAGAGGCCCGCAATTCACGTCACAGTTTTGGAGGGAGTTCTGTCGTTTGATTGGTGCGTCCGTCAGTCTCTCTTCCGGGTTTCATCCCCAGTCTAACGGTCAAGCAGAGAGGGCCAATCAGACGATTGGTCGCATACTACGCAGCCTTTCTTTCAGAAACCCTGCGTCTTGGGCAGAACAGCTCCCCTGGGCAGAATACGCTCACAATTCGCTTCCTTCGTCTGCTACCGGGTTATCTCCGTTTCAGAGTAGTCTGGGTTACCAGCCTCCTCTGTTCTCATCCCAGCTTGCCGAGTCCAGCGTTCCCTCCGCTCAAGCGTTTGTCCAACGTTGTGAGCGCACCTGGAGGAGGGTGAGGTCTGCACTTTGCCGTTACAGGGCACAGACTGTGAGAGCCGCCAATAAACGCAGGATTAAGAGTCCAAGGTATTGTTGCGGCCAGAGAGTGTGGCTTTCCACTCGCAACCTTCCTCTTACGACAGCTTCTCGTAAGTTGACTCCGCGGTTCATTGGTCCGTTCCGTGTCTCCCAGGTCGTCAATCCTGTCGCTGTGCGACTGCTTCTTCCGCGACATCTTCGTCGCGTCCATCCTGTCTTCCATGTCTCCTGTGTCAAGCCCTTTCTTCGCACCCCCGTTCGTCTTCCCTCCCCCTCCCGTCCTTGTCGAGAGCGCACCTATTTACAAGGTACATAAGATCATGGACATGCGTTCTCGGGGACGGGGTCACCAATACTTAGTGGATTGGGAGGGTTACGGTCCTGAGGAGAGGAGTTGGGTTCCGTCTCGGGACGTGCTGGACCGTTCACTCATTGATGATTTCCTCCGTTGCCGCCAGGATTCCTCCTCGAGTGCGCCAGGAGGCGCTCGGTGAGTGGGGGGTACTGTCATGTTTTGTCATTTATTATCTTGTCTTGTCCCTGTGCTTCCCATTCTATTCGTTTCCCTCTGCTGGTCTTATTAGGTTCTTTCCCTCTTTCTATCCCTCTCTCTCCCCCTCCCTCTCTCACTCTCTCGCTCTCTCTTCTCTCTATCGTTCCGTTCCTGCTCCCAGCTGTTCCTATTCCCCTAATCAATCATTTAGTCTTCCCACACCTGTTCCCGATCCTTTCCCCTGATTAGAGTCCCTATTTCTTCCTTTGTGTTCCGTTCCTGTCCTGTCGGTTCCTTGTCTAGAATTCACCGTGCTGTGTTTGTGTATCGCCCTGTCGTGTCGTGTTTTCCTCAGATGCTGCGTGGTGAGCAGGTGTCTGAGTCTGTCTGGTTCAAGTGCCTTCCCGAGGCAACCTGCTGTTCACCTGCTGTTCAAGATCGAGTCTCCAGTTTGTCCTCGTCATTTCGAGTGAAAGTTGTGTTTTTTGTTTGTATTTACTTTACTGGATTAAGGACTCTGTTTTCGCCAAGTCGCTTTTGGGTCCTCTTTCACCTGCATGACACATCTAGCCACTGGAATGTTTGCCCATTCTTCAAGGCAAAACCTCTCCAGCCCCTTCAGGCTGGATGGGTTCCACTGGTGTACAGCAATCTTTAAGTCATACCACAGATTCTCAGGTCTGGGCTTTCACTAGGCCGTTCCAAGACATTTAAATTTTTCCCCTTAAACCACTCGAGTGTTGCTTTAGCAGTATGCTTAGGGTCATTGTCCTGCTGAAGGTGAACCTCCATCCAAGTCTCAAATCTCTGGAAGACAAACAGGTTTCCCTCAAGAATTTCCCTGTCCCTGCCGATGAAAAACATCATGACTGTAAGTCCCTTTGGATAAAAGCATGATGATGCCACCATCATGCTTCCCTGTGGGGATGGTGTTCTCGGGGAGATGAGAGGTGTTGGGTTTGCACCGGACATAGCATTTTCCTTGATGGCTAAAAAGCTCAATTTTAGACTCATCTGACCAGAGTACCTTCTTCCATATGTTTGCGGAGTCTCCCACATGCCTTTTGGCGAGCACCAAATGTGTTTGCTTATTTTTTTCTTTAAGAAATGGCTTTTTTTCTGGCCACTCTTCTGTAAAGCCCAGCTCTGTGGAGTGTACGGCTTAAAGTGGTCCTATGGACAGATACTCCAATCTCCACTGTGGAGCTTTGCAGCTCCTTCAAGGTTATCTTTGGTCTCTTTGTTGCCTCTCTGATTAATGCCCTCCCTGCCTGGTCCGTGAGTTTTGGTGGGCGGCCCTCTCTTGGCAGGTTTGTTGTGGTGCCATATTCATTCCATTTTTTAATAATGAATTAATGATGCTCTGTGGGATGTTCAAAGTTTCTGATATTTTTTTATAACCCAACCCTGATCTGTACTCCTGAATACTTCTGCAAGGCACTGTACGGTTGTTTAAGCTGCCTCATGCTACAGAAACAGGAGATAGGCTCCTGCCCCTATGGGCAGTTCTGGCTCGGACAAGGCAAACTTGTTGTAGGCTTACTTTATCATATCAATAGTTTTTGTAGTGAAATGTCCCATGAACTCTTCAACTCCATTTTCTACATCATGCCTCATGTCATTGGAAGGGCTGAAGTATTTATCATTGACGCGTGTACACTAAAAGATACCTAGAACAACATAGCCTCTCCAGTTAGTAGTGCCAGGATGAAAGTCTTATGGGATTATATGGGGGAAATAGACAGCTGCAGTATAAATCATGCCTTTGTTTCATCCTGCCTGGCATTGAGAACAGCTTGGTCCTAGATAGCTGGCAACTCTCAGTAAGAAGATAAAGAGAATTTGGACACCTTGACATTTGAATGATTGATCCCTCTGTGCTCAGATTACGTTAATTGCTGTGCCCTCCAGGACTGGATTATGTAACAGTGTTGTCATTATGCAGTACTGTGGATATGGATATGGTAATGTAAGTACAAACTAGTTTAGATGAGATTGTGGTGGTATTTCCAGGACGCCTATGAGTTTATTTTTGCCTGAGTCACATGAAGCTCAACGAGTACATGCTCTGTAATAAAGGATACATGCTTTGCTTTCTATGACAGCCTGTACATTTGAGATTAAGTATTCATTGGAGGTCTTCTTATGTAAGGGTGAGAGGCTACAATGGACCTTACTAAGTGTAGGACACGCCTAGTCAATAATCTAGCCCCCCCTTTAAACAAAGGAAATTTGCTTTAAGCAAACTGTTTGTTTGTGACATTCATTAAATGAATGACATGGGAAATCACACTGTTATAAAGCAATAGTGTAGTTGTTGCTATTCTTGTCATTGACATTACCTTGTGTAATCAGAATTCAGAGCGATGCTATTTGTGGCTGTGTTGCCGTGAAGACTAGGTGAATACTTGGTAATGGGAGAGGCAATAGCCTACATGAGGACAATCGTTCAACAGCCGTAGCATAAGATATCCAACCCACACAGAACAAAGGGTAAAACTGCAAACACAATCACTTTGAAATATATTCGTTTGTTTCCATTTACTTTTCAGGGATCTCTTCACTTTAAGATTGTTAGTAGCTAAATGTGTTGGATCCTATTTGTAAGTTTTATGTAACCACTCTTGGTTTTGGTACAGACAACAGTCCATTGTCAAAGGCCTAAGTGCCTTACCCCAGGAGGACCGCCTGCTCAAATTCCTGGTGGATAACTCTACTGACTGTGAGGAGACTGTTCAGTGTTCCAACTGTGATCTGGAGTGCAAGAAGCAGGTATTAAGGTTTTATTAACTCTGAATTATTTATTTGAACCTTAGCCATGTATGCATAAATTCTCCTAACAAACACAGGTTTGGATGATCACATAATTGGCGTATATATATTAGTCTTACAGTATTTCCACGTGGGCAAGGATATTGGAAATGTAATCAAAGCCTACTGGATGATAACTTGTTTTTAACTAGGACAGAAGAATCTATAACTGACTTTTTCCTGACATAACATAGGTACAGCAGATCCCCTTAGTGTATGGGACACTTTTAAATGTGCCTTTAGAGACTATGCAATTCAGTACTCATCTCATAAAATAAAAGCAATTTAGGTCAAAAGAGACCATATTAATAACAAAGGAAATTGAAAGAGTAAGAGTACAGTTAGATAGCAATAAAAACTGCACCATAGAGGCACAGAATAAGTGAGAGGAAAAACTAAAAGAAATGGAGGAACTTATTCAAGAAAGATCCAGTGTATATGGGGAAAAATGCACCAAATTCTTTTTCAATCATCAACATGGAAATACTACCCCAAAAAATGTATTGAAACTGGTTACTAATGATGGAGTCACGCATGATTCACCGAACAATATTATGAAAGAGGAAGTAAAGTACATTAATAATATTCCTCCATCTCCACTAACCAAAACTAATTGTAATTAGTTTTGTAACTAATTTTTCCTATTAATAATGTAGAATTAACATCTGTACAGAAGGACTCATGTGAAGGGCAAATTACAGAGGAGGAACTTCTTGATGCAATTAAAGCCTTTAAATCCAGGAAACTCTAGGACTGGATGGCATACCAGAGGAAGTATAACACACTTTTAAAAATATATTCAGAGGAGCACTATTAGCATGTTTTAACCACTCCTATATAAATGGTAGATTAACGGACACGCAACAAGAAGGTCTGATTTCATTAATACTGAAACAGGATCCAGGTGGTATATATATAGATCCAGTCCATTTAAGAAATTGGAGGCCTCTTACACTTCAGTGTTGTGATAAAAAAATCCTAGCAAAATGTTTTGCGCATACAGTTAAAAAGGTGTTGTCAGATATTATTCATCCTAATCAGACAGGTTTTTTTTTCATGGATGATACATTGGAGATAATATAAGACAAGTACTGGAAACAATAGAATACTATGAAATATTTGGGAAACCAAGCCTGGTTTTCATAGCTGATTTTGAAAAGTCTTTTGATAAAGTACGACTGGTGTTTATATATAAATGCCTGGAATATTTCAATTTTGGAGAATCTCTTATAAAATGGGATAAAGTTATGTATAGTAACCCTAGGTGTAAAATAGTAAATAATGGCTACATCTCAGAAAGTTTTAAACTGTCAAGAGGAGTAAAACAAGGTTATCCACTATCGGCATATCTATTTATTATTGACATCGAAATGTTAGCTGTTAAAATTAGATCCAGCAATTATATTAATGGATTAGAAATACGTGGCTTAAAAAAAAAAGGTGTCATTGTACGCTGATGATTCATGTTTTCTTTTAAAACCACAATTAGAACCCTTCCACAGCCTCATAGAGGGTCTAGATACTTTTTCAAAAAATTATCTGGTTTAAAACCAAATGATGATAAGTGTACTATATTATGTATTGGGTCATTTGCCTTAACGTGCAGTTTACCAATAAAATGGTCTGACAGGGATGTGGACATACTCGAGATACATATCCCGAAAGAAAGAAATGATCTCTCTCCAATACATTTTAATAGAAAGTTAGCAAAAATAGATAAGATCTTGCTACCATGGTCTATTTGTGCAAAAGTCACCCTGATTAACTCTTTAGTCATATCACTGTTTACCTATTTGCTTATGGTTTTTGCCTACACCTAGTGACCTTCTTTTTAAATTATATGAACAAAAAATATTCCATTTTACTTGGAATGGCAAGCCAGACAAAACTAAAAGGGCCTATTTATATAAAGAATATGATTTTGGAGGGCAGAAATGATTAAATATTAAAGCATTAAACCTCTCACTAAAGGCATCAGTCATACAAAAGATATACTTAAATCTTAAATGGTTCTCTCGTAAATTAGTAAGAATGTCTCACCCCATGTTCAAGAATGTCCTTTTTCCCTTTATTCAGATTACAAATGCTCACTTTCGGTTATTTGAAAACTAAATAATCTCCAAAATATGGTTATTTTGTAAACAAGTCATAGAAAGTTGGTTGCAATTTCAGTTTAATCCACCTGAAAAGATCAAACAAATAATACAACAAATATTGTGGTTAAACTCAAATACACTAATTGATCATTTAAAAAAACATTTTTCGAGATTCTTTTTTTTTAAAGGTATAATCTTTGTAAATTAGATCATAAATAGGACTAGTGGAGTTGTGTCACACATGCAGCTAACACAGACATATTGAAATGTCTGCTCTACCCAAAATTACAACCAACTAATTGCAGCATTACCACAGAAATGGAAGAGGCAAGTAGAAAGGGGAAAAAGTAAATACATATCAATTGAATTTAAGGACCAAACAATTGACAACTCTGCCATATAAGTTGCAAAATAGTTGGGAAGACATTTTTGATGTACCGATTCCATGGCACATTGACACGCAAAACATGAATTGACACGCAAAACGACGCCAGATTCAAAACTTAGAATTTGTCAATTTAAGTTATTATACAAAATTCTTACAACCAATTGAATGTTTTATATTTATGGGAGATACAATCTTCCCAGCTCTGCAGATTTTGCTTTGACGAGGCAGAGTCATTAGATAATTTATTTTGGTACTGTCCATATGTACCTTGTATTTCGTCACAGGTCAAGGAAGGGCTGAAGAATTGCAACATTTACCCAGAACTAACACTGCAGACAGCAATACTGGGTGATTGGAAAAGTCATAGTCAATCGATCAATAATATATTCATTATTTTTGCAAAAAATGTTATCATTATTTTACAATCTGTAGAAGCTATGAGAATAGAAAGGTTCAGAAGTGTAGTGAAGCATCACAGCACAGTTGAAAATATATGGCAAATAGAAATTCTAAATGGATGGGGTTAAGAGATAGATTGGAGGGGTTGAATGGAGCTAAACGGTGGGACTAATAACAACAAGATAACCAATTTAAAACATACGGGGTCTGTAAAATGTATATAGGTTCAGAAATTTTGTGAAATACCACATTTACAAATAGAAATCAAACTGGATCGACATCAGAAATAGAAGAAGGCCAGGACTAAAAACAAACAAAATATAACTATTGTAAAATAGATTGTGTCTGTAAAATGTGTATAGTATGTATAAACTGAATGTAGAAGCCTAAGTGTTATTGTTTATTAGTTTACTCCAATTGGGGGAGGGGTGGTAGGGTTTGAAGAGAATAATAAAGATATATTCTAAAAAAAAGTGTGTATGTGTGTATATATGTATGTGTATATGTAATATACAGTGGGGCAAAAAAGTATTTAGTCAGCCACCAATTGTGCAAAGTTCTCCCACTTAAAAAGACGAGAGAGGCCTGTAATTTTCATCATAGGTACACTTCAACTATGACAGATAAAATGAGAAAAAAAATCCAGAAAATCACATTGTAGGATTTTTATGAATTGATTTGCAAATTATGGTGGAAAATAAGTATTTGGTCAATAACAAAAGTTTATGTCAATACTTTGTTATATACCCTTTGTTGGCAATGACAGAGGTCAAACGTTTTCTGTAAGTCTTCACAAGGTTTTCACACACTGTTGCTGGTATTTTGGCCCATTCCTCCATGCAGATCTCCTCTAGAGCAGTGATGTTTTGGGGCTGTTGCTAGGCAACACGGACTTTCAACTCCCTCCAAAGATTTTCTATGGGGTTAAGATCTGGAGACTGGCTAGGCCACTCCAGGACCTTGAAATGCTTCTTACGAAGCCACTCCTTCGTTGCCCGGGCGGTGTGTTTGGGATCATTGTCATGCTGAAAGACCCAGCCACGTTTCATCTTCAATGCCCTTGCTGATGGAAGGAGGTTTTCACTCAAAATTTCACGATATATGGCCCCATTCGTTTTTTTCCTTTACACGGATCAGTCATCCTGGTCCCTTTGCAGAAAAACAGCCCCAAAGCATGATGTTTCCACCCCCATGCTTCACAGTAGGTATGGTGTTCTTTGGATGCAACTCAGCATTCTTTGTCCTCCAAACACGACGAGTTGATTTTTTTCCAAAGTTATATTTTGGTTTCATCTGACCATATGACATTCTCCCAATCTTCTTCTGGATCATCCAAATGCTCTCTAGCAAACTTCAGACGGACCTGGACATGCACTGGCTTAAGCAGGGGGACACGTCTGGCACTGCAGGATTTGAGTCCCTGGCGGCATAGTGTGTTACTGATGGTAGGCTTTGTTACTTTGGTCCCAGCTCTCTGCAGGTCATTCACTAGCTCCCCCCGTGTGGTTCTGGGATTTTTGCTCACCGTTCTTGTGATCATTTGACCCCACGGGGTGAGATCTTGCGTGGAGCCCCAGATCGAGGGAGATTATCAGTGGTCTTGTATGTCTTCCATTTCCTAATAATTGCTCCCACAGTTGATTTCTTCAAACCAAGCTGCTTACATATTGCAGATTCAGTCTTCCCAGCCTGGTGCAGGTCTACAATTTTGTTTCTGGTGTCCTTTGACAGCTCTTTGGTCTTGGCCATAGTGGAGTTTGGAGAGTGACTGTTTGAGGTTGTGGTCTTTTATACTGATAACAAGTTCAAACAGGTGCCATTAATACAGGTAACGAATGGAGGACAGAGGATCCTCTGAAAGAAGAAGTTGCAGGGGGGACAAAATGGTGCCGTAGAGAGAACAGTGTTTCAGCGAGCTCTCGTGGCATTCGTAAATTTATATTCTTACATTAATCTCCTAGCTTGAAAAAGTGATAGAATTGGCTAAATAAGTTACCATATAATGAGTCTTGACGACTATTTCGCAAAAATCTCCAACATGCCCAATACAACTACTAAGAAGTCGACTAAAACCACCACCCCTGTGGATGTGCATGAGGAGCTAGCTAATGTTAGCGAAGCTAACACCATTGCGGATCCAGGCACAATGGACCTGATGATTCAAAAGATGACTGATAACATTACTAAAGTGATCGATGCTAAGATAAGAACGGTCTTGGAAGCAATAGCAGGCCATTCAGCTGAAATACAGAGGGTTGTGAAACGTGTTGTTGAGGCGGAAGGAAGAATTGCTGCAGTGGAAACTTCAACTACATCTATGGACGCTAAGATAAAAGCACTTGAGAAACAGGTGCGCGAAATGGCGGAGCACATTGACGAATTGGATAATCGAGGACGCAGATGCAATATTCGTGTTGTGGGACTCCCGGAAAATTCTGAAGGGACACGTTCATTAAAATTAAAGGAATGGATCCCTGGCTACCTACAAATGGACACTAAGGCTGGTCATGTGAAGCTGGACAGAGCCCATCGCTCTCAAGCACCGATACCCGGTCCCAATCAGCGGCAACGGCCGGCCGGTGGTTATAAAGCTCCACAACTTCACCGACAAGCAGCGCGTCATGGATGCGGCTAGAAACATTGGCTCTGATGGTAGTCAACATAAAGGTCCAAAGGTCTCATTCTTCAATGATTATTCCACAGCGGTTGTACGAAGACGCAAAGCGTTTGATGAAGCATAGGCTCGACTCAGGAGAATGAAGATGGACAACGCACTGATGTACCCGGCCACATTGAAGATTATGGTCAACGGATCACCTAAAAAGCTCTACACACCTGAAGAGGCTGCTGCGTTTATTGACTCTCTCGGGTAAATAACTTTAAGCTGCACCTCCACAACATTGAATAACTTTGTTTATTTTTGGTTGAATCTGATCATGAAACAGTGGTGTGAGTCCTCACGTACTCCGGCTCAGTAATATTCGTATCTTTATTATTTTTCTTACTAAAGTAATAGCCGCTATAGCTCAGGCTGAGATATGTGTGAATCCATATTGGTGCCCAGGCTTGGTTTTAGTTGGAAGAGCCTCAATCTTCTTCTATTGATTTCCTTTTCCATACATATAAAGGATGAGGCTATTGAGCGGCAAAGCGGACTTAAGAGTCTACATTGGAGAGTTGAAATCCCCTGCATGTTAGCTAGTGGGAAAACCCCCTTTTGGATCTAGTTTGGGTTTAGTATAGTTCGAGTTCAGGGTTCATATCGTTTGTTTATGCTCAGTGAGATAGAGGAGAGTTCAACACATGGAAAAAGGTACCACCCCACTTTTACAGTAGGATCCAGTCTGGATATTGAATGGTCAAGATACAATGGCAGGTAACAGACTGTATGTACATGGAACATTAGAGGGAGCCATAACCCCATTAAAAGGAAGAAGGTACTGTCTTTTTCGGAAAAATAAAATATTGATATTGCCCTGTTGCAAGAAACTCATTTGGATGATAAGGAGCACTTGAAATTACAACAAGGAGGGTTTGGTCAAGTGTTTTTCTCATCATTTACATCCAGAGAAGTAGAGGTGTAGCAATTCTGGTGAAAAAGAACTTACCACTTAATAGTGTGAAAGATACATTTGGTCGCTTTGTTATAATTAATGGTACTTTACAAGGGCAGAACATTTCCATAATGAATATTTACTTCCCCCCTGCTCACCCCCCTGATTTTCTCACTAAGGTATTTCTAGACTTTTCAGAATTAAACTCGGACACTGTAGTGGTTGGAGGAGATTTTAACTGCTTGTTGAATCCCCTTATTGATAAGTTTCCCAGTGGTATAGCTTCACTCTCTCCTCAAGCTAAGTCACTTAAAGCTATTTGTGATGATCTGGGGTATGCGGATGTCTGTAGAGCTTTTCATCCCTCCAACAGAGAGTTCACTTTTTTCTCTGCACTTCATGGATGTCAGACTATAATAGATAATTGTTTTATGCCCAGGACGTCTTTGCAGTCTGTTTTATCCGCCAGGATAGGAAGCATAGTCATATCAGATCGTGCTGAGGTGATCCTGGACATAAAACTCAACGGGGCATTCAATCGGTCAAGACATTGGAGGTTGAACACAACCATTCTTAAAGACCATACATTCACATCATATTTTATTACAGAGTTTAGCATTTTTTTTCTATTAACAGATAACCCCTCGCTCCTTTGGGAGACCTGTAAAGCGTATGCCAGGGGTCTGATTATGTCATACACAGCTACTAAAAGACGGGAAAAAGGCGGGAAAAGCAAAAAATGTTAGAGGGTGAATTAGGAACTAAAGAGAAGGACTACATTAAAACGCCCACTCCTGCCTTATTAAAGGAAATATCAGTCATTCGATCAACATTAGACTCTCTCCTAACACAGGACGCTGAAAAGACAATTGGATTTGTCAGGCAAAAGCTATATGAACATGGCGATAAGCCAGGAAAGTACTTGGCATACCTAGCTAAAAAGAGGGCTGACTCTCAGTCAATTGCTACTATTACTGATTCTGATGGTAATCATTTATATGAAAATAAATTGATAAGTGACTCATTTAAGAAATTTTATACAAACCTTTATGCCTCAGAACTGCCAAAGGATGCACCTAAATTCATGGAGAACTTATTTTGTAAGATTGAGCTCCCTACTATCTCCGAAGAGCAGAGGTCCCTCCTTAATGCCCCTATTACCAAGGAAGAGATAATGTTCGCAATTAAGAATCTGCAAAATGGTAAGGCCCCAGGACCAGACGGGTTTTGTAGTGAGTTCTATAAATAGTTCCATGGCCTGATCCTTGAGCAATTGCATGATATGTTTAACCACTCATTTTCAAATGACCAACTCCCTCAAACGCTGAGAGAAGCCAACATTTCACTTATTCTCAAAAAGGGAAAATGTCCAGAGTCTTGTTCCTCCTACAGACCAATTTCCCTTCTGAATGTGGATAGAAAATTGCTTTCTAAAATTCTAGCCACAAGATTAGAGGACTCACAACCACTAATTGTGAAAGGAGACCAAACTGGCTTCATTAGGGGCCGTAAGTCATGCAACAATGTCAGGCGGCTTCTTAATGTAATTCAAGCCTACCAACAAAGTGCTGTGGATGGTCTTGTGCTCTCTCTAGATGCTGAGAAAGCATTTGATTGTGTGGAGTGGTCTTACCTATTATTTGCTCTAAATAAATTTGGTCTGGGGGACAACTTTATAAAATGGGTGAAAGTTTTGTATGATGATCCTCAGGCTGCTGTCGTTACTAATGGGCTAAGGACAAATAGCTTCTCTATACACAGAGGTACCAGACAGGGCTGTCCTTTATCCCCCCTCCTCTTTGCACTCGTTATGGAACCACTGGCCGAGGCCATCAGGGTAACGCCTGCTATACAGGGACTGCTCATTGGTGATGTTCACCATAAAATAAGCTTGTATGCTGATGATGTCCTGATATTCATCTCTAGTCCCGAGACTTCAATTACATCTCTTATTAATATTATTGAATTATTCAGCGAATTCTCAGGCTACAAGATTAACCTTACTAAGTCAGAGGCTATGCCATTTGGTAGCCTACACTCTGTACCTAATACTTCTCCCCCTTCCCTTTTAAATGGTCTCCCTCAGGTTTCATGTATCTGGGTATATTTGTAACTCCTAAATTCCAGCTAATGTACAAAGTCAATTTTGTTCCCTTGTTTGATACAATAAGACAGGATCTGGAGCGCTGGAACTCTCTCCCGATTTCTTGTTTGGGTAGAGTATCCCTCTTGAAAATGAATATTTTACCTAGACTACTTTACCCAATCCAAATGATCCCAGTATTACTCTCCAATAAGGTAATAAAGGATGTAAATGGATGGCTAAGTTCCTTTATATGGAGTAAACGCAAGCCAAGACTTAAGATGGCAATATTGCAGCTGCCAAGTTCTATGGGCGGCTTGGACCTGCCCAATATCAGGTTCTATCAATGGTGTGCCCACCTTTGTTATATTTCTGACTGGATCACAAATGATGACTCCTCTATTTGGTTAGACATTGAGACTTCTCTTTCAAAATACCCCTTACAGGATCTTTTATTTTTCAAGTTTCAAGTCTGTAGAAGATCACTGCAATAATCCCGTTACACTTAACACACTCAAAGTATGGAGGTCAGTTCAACGCTTCCTGGGAAGGTCCAAACTAACCTCTGCTCTTACCCCAATTCTTAACAACCCAGATTTCAGTCCAGGATTGCTGGATGCTGGCTTTAACTTATGGCATACGCAGGCTAAATGACTTATTTGCTGATAAGATTTTGTTGTCATTTGAGCAGATGGTCGAGAAATATCGACTCTCAAAGCAGGACTTTTTCCGCTTCCTACAAGTAAGACATTATATTCTGAAGAGCACCACCTTAATTGGTAACCCTGATGTGTCTGTCATTGAAAGAATGCTTTTTTTCCCACAAAGGAAAATGTCTGTAAGTCTGTTTTATGATACTTTAATTAAGGTCCTTTTCTGCTGTCAACACACAGAGGGTGAAACAAGTGTGGGAGAAAGAATTGTCTGTTACTATTGACGAAGAGATGTGGGAGGACATTTGGAGATATGCAAAAACAATATCTACATGTAATCGTACTAGAGCAATCCAATTAAGAATAATACACAGATTGCATATATCCCCAAATCGCAGACATGCTTTTAGCCCCACTTCCTCTTCCCCTCAGTGTCTTAAATGCAAAACTGATACAGGCACCCTAACACATTGTTTATGGTCATGTACCAAAATGGTGTTCTGCAAGAAATTGAAAAGATCCTAGGGGTTGATCTAGAATTGGACCCAGTTTCTTTACTGTTAGGTCTCCCTAGTAGGCATGTTACTTCTGTGGGTAAAAGGAGGCTTTACAACATCCTTGCCTTCGCAGCGAGGAAAAACATCCTTTTACAGTGGATTAGTGATAAGGTTCCTTCTATTAAAGATTGGCATAAGATACTATTTGAATGGGTGCCTCTGGAATATCTGACTTGTACATTGCATTCTAAAACAGACCAGTTCTACAAAGTATGGGAACCTTATCTAAATTACCTAGAACCTGAGGTATCAGCTATTATGCTGCAAGGATTCTCTTAGAATGGCGGGGATCTATGTATTTCAGAACTACACTGTACGTTCCATGTGTGGAACTTAACCTCCTGGTTTAAACTGAGCTTTTTTGTTTAATTTCTGTTTGTAAGTTTGTTTAAAAGGTATGAATTGAGAGACGCAATGATGGTGATGGAGTGAGAGAAGCACCGAGCGGGAAGAGGAAAATGGTGTACGTATGTATGGGTGTGTATGTGTGTGTGTGCGTGCGCGTATGTATGCGTATGTGTGTGTATATGCATGGGTATATGTATGTGTGTGTATGTGTGTGTATGTATGTATGTGTATATATGCGCGTAGATATGTGAAAGTGGGTGCTGTTTTTCTTGTTTTTGTTCTGTGTGCTTTGTCTCTGTTGTATCTCTTAATATGGGTGAAAATTGTGAAATTCCAATAAAAATACTGTTACAAAAAA